>NC_092144.1:50024590-50334590 GCF_043159975.1 Macaca nemestrina | reverse complement strand
TGAACTTGAGCTTGGGGTTGGGTAGATATGTGATGAGTTTGTTTTGGTGATGGTAGTGAGTTTAAGATTGAAAGCGAGAACTGGGAACTGGAAATTTCAATAGGCAATTGGATTAGGAGATGGGACTGAGGTTGGGGAAAAGTAGCAGTAGAATTCAGTTTGGGCCAGGAGCAGTGGCTCAGGCCTGTAATCCCAACAATTTGGGAGGCCGAGGTAGGTGGATCACCTGAGGTTAGGAGTTCGAGACCAGCCTGGCCAACATGGCAAAACCCCATCTCTACTAAAAACACAAAAAAATTAGCCAGGTGTGTGGTGGTGTGCACCTGTAGTCCCAGCTACTTAGGAGGTTGAGGCAGGAGAATCACACGAGCCTGGGAGGCGGAGGTTGCAGTGGGCTGACATTGTGCCACTTCACTCCAACCTGGGTGACACAGCAAGCCTCGTCTTGGATTAAAAAAAAAAAAATTCAGTTTGACTAAAGGGACTAGGATGGGGTTGATAATAGAATTTAAAGTGGGGACTGGGATAGGGTTCATAATGGGAATGAAGGTTGGATTGAGATGCCATCAGTGTTGTGAATAGGGATGAAGGTGGGGTTGATGTGGTGAAAGGTTGATGTGGGGAAAGGTTGATGGGGACTGGGATTGGGTTGAGGTGGTCAGTGGGAACCGGGGCCACTTGATTGAGTTGGAAAGTTGATGATGTGGTTGGGATAGAGCTAGGGGTTGGGATGACAATGGGGTTGGGGTTGGATGGAGATGGGGAGCGGTACAAGAGTGGAATTCAGGACAGTGGTGGGATCTGGAGGTGGGGAAGGTGGGACGGACTTCACTGTAGACCAACACTACCTCACTGCATTGCATTGGGTGTCATCAGTGATGCCAGCAGCCCTGAGTATCAAGATTGAGATGACAGTCTCCACCCTCACCCCCTCCCTCAATATGGAAAAGGCCCAGAGTAGAGGAGACGAGGACGAGGCTTACCATTGCCCTTGGTAAAGTTGAAAAAGACAGGGTAGTCACCGCGGCCACTAAACTCCTCTCCCTGGTCCACCAGGGCCTCCTTCACGGCTTGGTACCCGCTGAGGACCACCACCCGCCTGGGCCCCAGGTGCACTGTGTACACAGAGCCATACTCCTTGCTCAGCTAGGGATAAGAAGACAGAAGTTACAGGGGTTCCTGTGGCCATGGGCCCCCTCCTCCTGATCCTTCCACTGTCACCCAAGCTAAGGGCCTTGCACCTGAGTGAGAGAAGTCAGCATGTTTTGGGAGCGAAGCAGCAGCAGGTTTCCCAGGAGTGGGAGGGGTCTAGGTCCTGGAGGCAGCTTTCGCTTATCTCTTGAGCTTAGGGTCAGGAGCAGACAGACGAGAGCCAGAAGCAGGAGTAAGATGGCTGTGCTTATGCTGTCCATGGTGAAGGCAGCTGCTGGCGTCTGGAGGGCAAAGTGGGAGAGGACATCGCTGAGGAGAGAGTGGGATCTCCCCTTTCCTGATCTCCCCTGAGACTTGCCTTCCCTAGGCCCTGGAAATGAAGGCAGATGGAGAGAAGGAGACCGGGAGAGGTCAGGAGTTGGGGAAGGGAGGGAGAAAGGAGGAAAGAGGCAGAGATAGTCAACATACAGACAGATAATGAGACAGAAACACAGAGACAGAAATGGAGAGAGACAAGGGATAGAGGAACAGAGACTAAGAGAGGTTGAGAGATATGCATAAAGATAACGAGAGAGACAGAAAACCAGTGAGCAATCTACATATGTACAGATGTCTGTCTACCTATCGGCCATCTATCATCTATCACTCATCTGTTTGTTTGTTTGTTTGTTTCTTGCTTGCTTGCTTTTTTCTTCTTTCTTTCTCTGTTTCTTTCTTCTCTTTCTTTTCTTTCTCTTTTCTTTCTTTCATCTATTATCTATCATCTATCCATCATCTATCTATCATCAATCATCTATCTATTCTTCTATCATCTGTTATCATTGATCTATTATCTATCTATCATCTATTATCTATCTATATCATCTATCTGCTATCTGTGTATCATAATCTATTATCTATGTATCATCTATCTATTATCTATCTATCTATCTATCTATCTATCACCTGTCTGTCAAGAGACTGATTCTCATACAGAGACAGTGATAAAGAGAGATCAAGACATACAGGGACAGAGACAGACAAACACAGAGAGAGGGAGAGCTAGAGAGCATGTCACAGAAAGAGAGAGGCTGACATAGACCAGAGGAAGAAAGAGAGAACTAGACAGACACAGAGCTGGGGAAAGACAAGAGAGATTGAATGGAGAGACAGCGAGATGGACACTGACTGAGAGACAGAGATGGACATGGAAGGATGGAGAGAAAAAGGGTGAGAGAGACAGAGAGAGGAAGAGACAGAGCTAGACACAGAGACTGAGGGCAAGAGAATGACAGACAGAAACAGATACACAAAGACAGAGTCACATAGAGATGGAGAAAGACAGAGACAGAGAGAGAGAGAGAGAGAGAGAGGGATTGAGAGAGAGAGAATAAGAGAGGCAGGAAATGTTAGAGCCACACAAAGACATGGGTAGGCTGCAAAGGGCAGATCAAAAGGGACTGAGACCGGGTGCGGTGGCTCGTGCCTGTAATCCTCGCATTTGGGAGGCCGAGGCAGGCGGATCACCTGAGGTCAGGAGCTTGAGACCAGCCTGGCCAACATGGTGAAACCCTGTCTCTACTAAAAACACAAAAATTAGTCAGGTGTGGTGGCGGGTGCCTGTAATCCCAACTACTCAGGAGGCTGAAGCAGGAGAATCGCTTGAACCCGGGAGGTGGAAGTTGCGATGAGCCGAGATAGAACCACTGCACTCCAGCCTCAAACAAAAAAAAAAGAGAGAGAGAGAGAGAGAGAAAGAGAGAGACTGAAACAGAGAGGACGGGCACAGGCAGAAACAGTGGCAGGAAAGAATCAAGTGTTGCCAACCATGGGGTCGCACTGCAGAGAGAGATGCCACCCGCTGGGTGAAGTGCCAGTACAGAAATCTCAGTGCTCAGAACAGGGATGCGAGAGCTCTCAGAGGAGAGAGCAAAGAAGATTCCTAGCCAGTCTCAGAGACAGAGATTGGAGCTGGCGACCCAGCCTCTCTTGGGAGCCACTCCCTCCTCCTCTGCATCCCTCGCCCGGGCCCTTTACCTGCTGAGCTGCAGGAGACACTGGCCAGGCCGCTCCAGACATGTACTCTGCAGCTCTGGGTGTGCTCGGGTGGGCAGAGGTTGTTCTTAAGTTGTTTCTGCCCACACCCTCCTCCTTAACCCCCCTTTTCTTGTTCTCACAGTGAACTTTAATTCCCTCCCACCATCCTGCCATACCTTTCCTGTGGCCCCAGGGCTCACCGCAAACTGGAAAGGTGCCGTGGGAGGGGGCCACACCTGGTGGGCCCTCCTGGGATGGGGCAAAGCTTTCTTCTTTCTTTTTTTTTTTTTTTGCCATTCAGACCCTGGGCCTGGTTTTGGGGTAGAGGGAATGGGGTAGTTGTGGGGCTGTGGCAAAATGATGGGCCAGGGATGGGGGCTGGGTCCCTTTTGTATTTGGGGCACTTGGTTCTCTTTCTCTGGGTTCAAGTAAAGTTCTGCCACTGATGGGCCGAGTGGCCCTGGCTATGTCCGTTTCTCTCCAGAGCATAGCTCTTCTTGTCGTTCCCTGTCCCTTGCATGGGTCTTTGAAATGCTATGTCTTGCTTTACTTCTGCCTCTACAGTCTCTGCTTCTCAATCTTTTTGTGTCTCTGTGTCTCTATTTGTCTCTCCCTCGGTGTTTCTGGGTCTTCATTTCTTTTTTTTTTTTTTTTTTTATACTTTAAGTTCTAGGGTACACGTGCACAATGTGCAGGTTTGTTACATATGTATACGTGTGCCATGTTGGTGTGCTGCACCCATCAACTCATCAGCACCCATCAACTCGTCATTTACATCAGGTATAACTCCCAATACCATCCCTCCCCCCTCCCCCCTCCCCACAATAGGCCCCGGTGTGTGATGATCCCCTTCCCATGTCCAAGTGATCTCATTGTTCAATTCTGGGTCTTCATTTCTTCTGCTCTCTGGGCTTTCTCCTTCTCTCTGCGTCTCTCCCTGATCTCCCTGTAAGTCCTTCTCAGTCACTCTCTCCTGATCTCTCCGGTCTCTCACTCTCTCTGTCTCTCATGTCTCCACGAGTCACACTGCACTTGGTGGGACTGAAGCCAGGCTGAGGTTGAAGGAGTGTTTAGGAGAAGGACAGAGCTGGAAGCCACAGGGAAACAGGCTCTCAGACTAGAATGACAGTCTCTCCCACCACCGGCTCATAAACAGCCCTCCTGCTGCCCTCCCGAACACCCCACCAGCCATGTCTACTCTTGGCTCCTGCCTTAGAAACTTGCCCTAGTAGGCTGGGCAGGGTGGCTCGTGCCTGTAGTCCCAGCACTTTGGGAGGCCGAGGTGGGTGGATCTCCTGAAGTCAGGAGTTCGAGACCAGCCTGGCCAACATGGTGAAACTTCGTCTCTACTAATAATACAAAAATTTAGCTGGGCATGGTGGCTCACACCTGTAGTCCAAGCTACTTGGGAGGCTGAGGCAGGAGAATCGCTTGAACTCAGGAGGTGGAGGTTGCAATGAGCCAAGATCACACCACTGCACTCCAGCCTCGGCAACAGAGTCTCAAAAACAAACAAACAAAAACTGGCCCTAGTTACCCACCTCCTGGCCAGGTCACAAAGGGAGATTGCAAAACCTGGAGCTGGGCCAGGGCTCTGGTGCCAGGGACTGGGCTGGGTGGAAAGCCCCTGAGGTCAAAGGTCTGGGAGGCCAGGTGGAGGTAAACTACCCACACAGGTTCGTGGGTGTGCACCAGGATTGCTGTTCTCAGAGGGGCAGAGGAGGAAGTGTTTGGAGGTCCTGGGGAATTTGACACCCTAGGTCCCAGGCGTATGGTGGGATGGAGGTGGGACCCATGCTGTTGTTTCAGTCCTGGGAAGGCAGGTTGGGGCAGGTCCTGGAAGAGGGCTGAAGGCTTGATGATGGGATTATATAGCTCTAGTTTCCCTTGGCATCTACTCCCTACCTTTAAGGGGAGGGTGCAGTGCTGGATGCATGCCAACCCTATAAGCAGCTTATCCCTCACCTTAGAACTTGGTTAAGAGGGGCTTAATGAGGCCGGGCGTGGTAGCTCATACTTGTAATCCCAGCACTTTGGGAGGCTGAGGTGGGTGGATCACCTGAGGTCAGGAGTTTGAGACAGCCTGACCAACATGGCAAAACGCTGTCTCTACTAAAAATACAAAAAAAAAAAAAAATTTAGCCAGGCATAGTGGTGCATGCCTATAATCCCAGCTACTCAGGAGGCTGAGGCAGGAGAATCGCTTGAACCCGGGAGGCAGAGGTTGCAGTGAGGCGAGATTGCACCATTATACTCCAGCCTGAGCAACAAGAGTGAAACTCTGACTCAAAGAAAGAAAGAAGAAAGAAAGGAAAGAAAGAAAGAAAGAAAGAAAGGAAGGAAGGAAGGAAGGAAGGAAGGAAGGAAGGAAGGAAGGAAGGAAGGAAGGAAGGAAGGAAGGAAGGAAGGAAGGAAGGAAGGAAGGAAGGAAGGAAGGAAGGAAGGAAGGAAGGAAGGAAGGAAGGAAGGAAGGAAGGAAGGAAGGAAGGAAGGAAGGAAGGAAGGAAGGAAGGAAGGAAGGAAGGAAGGAAGGAAGGAAGGAAGGAAGGAAGGAAGGAAGGAAGGAAGGAAGGAGATTGGTCTAATGAGACCACCTGATTGGGGAAACTGGGATTTATGAGAAGGGCAGTTAGTTAGTTTGTTTTGACACAGAGTCTCACTCTGTCACCCAGACTGGAGTGTAGTGGTGTGATCATAGCTCATTGCAGCCTCGATCTCCTGGGCCCCAGGGATTCTCCTGCTTCAGCCTCCCAAGTAGCTGGGACTACAGGCGTGTATCACCACACCTGGCTAATTTTTAAAATTTTTAGTAGAGATGAGATCTTGCTATGTCACCCAGGCTGGTCCCCAACTCCTGGGCTCAAGCGATCCTCCCACCTGGGCCCCTGGGGATTACGGGTGTGAGCCACCATGTGTGGCCAAGAAGGGGAGTTTTAAGAGGCTTTGAGTTCTGTTGGTCTGACGTGCTGTCCTGCTACAGAGGGAACTTGGGGCAAGGAAGGGATGTATAGCAGTTTCTCAGCTCACCGCTGTTGATGTCTTGGGCCTTCGTGGGGTGGTGGGGGCCGTGTCCTGTGTATGGTAGGATGTTTAGTGGCGCCCTTGGTTTCTACTCAGTAGATGACAGAACCCACTCACTCCCTACCAGTTGTTACAAACAAACATGACTCCAGATATTATTGAATGTCCCCTTGGGAGGAAAAAAATCAACCCAGTTGAGAACCGCTGGCGTATTGCAGAAAACCGAAACACACTCCATGGTGGAAGAATGGCTCGCCTTTCGTTGTCCTCTCTTGGGACTTCCCCCCCGCCCTGTTCCTATCCTTTTCTTCCTGCCTCCTCAAACTCCAAAACGCTCTTCACTCACCTCACTCTGTGTTGATGATCCCGCTTCTTATCTCATGGAGAGAACGGCAGCAATGGGCAGTGGGCGGGAGCATCCTCCACCATCCTGTCCTCCTGCCCACTGGCATCTGGACGGCACGTGCAGCCTTCCTTCCTGCTAGAACCACACACTGTCCCATGTCAGGCTTAGGCGAGCCCCCCTTGCTGTGCCAGATCCCATTCCATCGCCAACTGGAGGACCTGATTCTTTTTACTGGGTCATAGCTCATGTGAACGAGTGTAGGTGGAGTTTTGCCTTAACAATTCCTTTAGGTAAAATTTACATGTGATGAAATACACACGTTGTAAGCGAACATTTGTTGAATTTTGAATGCATCCAAATCCCTATGAAGATAACAGAATATTTTTATCATCCTAGAAAGTTCTCTTGGAGCTGGGCCTGGTGGTTTGTGCCTGTAAACCTAGCTAGAGGAGGATGAGGTGGGAGGATCACTTGAGGCCAGAAAACTGAGACCAGGCTGCGCAACATTGCCAGACCCCCGTCTCTATTAAAAAAAAGAAAAAAACAATAGCTAAGTGTGGTGGTGCACACCTGTGATCTCAACTACTTGAAAGGCTGAGGTGGAAGATCACTTGCGCCCAGGAGTTCCAGGTTACAGTGAGCTATGACCACACCACTGCACTCCAGCCTGGGTGACAAAGAGAGACCCTTCTCTAAAATAATAATAATAGTAATAATAATAATAATAATAATAAGAAGAAGAAGAAGAAGAAGAAGAACACTCTTTCATACTCCTTCCTAGTCAACCATGCTCCATCTCTTGTGGGCAACCGCTGTTCTAGTTTTTTTTCTCTTCTTTTGAGACAGGGTCTTGCTCTGTCTCCCAGGCTGGAGTGCAGTGGTGTGATCACTGTTCACTGCAACCTCGACCTCCCCGGCTCAAGCGATACTCCTGCCTCAGCCTCCCGAGTAGCTGGAAGTACAGGCATGTGCCATCACAACTGGCTAATTTTAAACAATTTTGTAGAGGCAGAGGTCTCCCTATGTTGCCCAGGCTGATCTTGAACTCCTGGGCTCAAGCAGTCCTTCCGCCTCAGCCTCCCAAAGTGCTGGGATTACAGGCTTGAGCCACTGCATCCAGCCCTGTTCTAGCTTTTTCCTCCTACTATCGATCTACATTTCATATAAATGAAAATATATGGCTGGGCCTTTCTTCTGTATGCCAAGGCTGCTTCTGGGAAGCATATGTAATGCTTTTGAGAGTCAGCCATGTGTTACATACATCAGAAGCTCATTCCTTTTCATTGAGGAGTAGTATGTCACCTCATGTAGATGTGCCACAATTTGCTTTTCACCGGTTGATGGAAATGTGGATTGTTTCCAAGGTCTGGCTATTGTAAGTAATAATATGTATTATTCTTGGTATATATGCATATGTCTTTGTGGGGATCTATGTTTCATCTATCTAGACATAGCTGTGAATGTGACTGCTGGGTTCTATGATAAGTGTATATTTATAAGAAACTTTCAAACTCGTTTCCAAAGTGCCTGTGTCATGTTTTCACTTCCTGTGTGATTGTTTTCTTCTCTCTATTGAATATTTTTCATAAAGATCCAATAAGCTGGCCGGGCATGGTGGCTCATGCCTGTAATCCCAGCATTTTGGGAGGCCGAGGTGGGCAGATCACTAGAGGTCAGGAGTTTGAGACCAGCCTGGCTAACATGGTGAAACCCCAACTCTACTACAAATACAAAAATAACTGGTCATGGTGTCCTGGGCCTGTAGTCCCAGGAGGCTGAGGCAGGAGAATTGCTTGAACCCAGGAGGCAGAGTTTGCAATGAGCTGAGATCACACCATTGCACTCCAGTCTGCGCGACAGAGCGAGACTCTGTCTCAAAAAAACAAAACAAAACAAAACAAAACAAAACAAAACAAGCAAAAAACCCCCCAATAAGCTGTATTTCTCCCATCTTAAAAAGACCCTTTTATGAAAAGATGTTCAAAATCACTAGCCGTCTTGGGAAATGCAAATCAAAAGCAAGAGATATCACTTCATGTTCATTAGGATGGCTATTAAAAAACACACACCAGAAATGGTATAATGGTATGTATTGCCCCTTCCTTCCTTCCTTCCTTCCTTCCTTCCTTCCTTCCTTCCTTCCTTCCTTCCTTCCTCCCTCCCTCCCTCCCTCCCTCCCTCCCTCCCTCCCTCCCTTCCCTTCCTCCCTCCCTTCCTTCCCTCTTTCTTTTACCTCCTGAGCTTAAGTGGTCCTCCTGCCTTGGCACCCCAATTACCTGGGACTACAGGCCCGTACCACCATGTTCAGCTAATTTTTTTGTTTTTTATTTTTTTATAGGTGGAGTCTCACTATGTTGCCCAGGTTGGTCCTGAAGGCTTGGCCTTAAGCGATTTGCCTGTGTCAGTCTCCCAAAGTGCTGGGATTATAGGCATGGGTCACTGTGCCACCCTTGCTAATGTATTTCATTGTATGAATATACCGTAATTTCTTTATCCATTCATCTGTTGATGAACATTTGGTTTGTTTCCAGTTTTTGGCTATAAGCTGCTCTGAACATTCTTTTTTATTTTTATTTTTTTGAGACCAGCTTTCTCTCTGTCATGTAGGCTGGAGTGCAATGGCATGATCTCTGCTCACTACAGCCTCTACCTCCTGGGTTCCAGTGATTCTCCCACCTCAGCCTCCTGAGTAGCTGGGGCTGTAGGTTCATGCCATCATGCCCAGCTAATTTTTGTATCTTTTGGCAGAGGGAGGGTTTCACCATGTTGGCCAGGCTGGTCTCGAACTCCTGACCTCAAATGATCCCCCCGCATCAGCCTCCAAAAGTGCTGAGATTACAGGTGTGAGCCATAGCGCCTGGCCTGAACATTCTTACACAAGCCTTTTTGTAATCTGTGCATTCAGTTATTTTGGGTATTGTTGGGCCATAGGATAAGGTATATTTTAGCCTTAGTGGGTGCTGCTAAACAGCTCTTCCAAGTGGTTTATCAATTTACATTTCCCTGAGATGTGTATGAGAATACCAGACCTTCTCTTGACCCCATGTCATCCTTCAGTTCCCGCTCCATTCTCTGATCCTCTTCATTCTTCATTTCTCTTAACCTTTTTATTATGAATTTTTTTTTTTTTTTTTTGAAATGGAGTTTCTCTCTTGTTGCCCAGGCTGGAGTGCAATGGCATGATCTCGGCTCACCACAACCTCTGCTTCCTGGGTTCAAGCAAGTCTCCTGCCTCAGCCTCCTGAGTAGCTGGGATTACAGGCATGCACCACCACGCCCAGCTAATTTTGTATTTTTAGTAGAGACAGGATTTCTCCATGTTGATCAGGCTGGTCTCAAACACCTGACCTCAGGTGATCTGCTCGCCTCAGCTCCCAAAGTGCTGGGATTACAGGCATGAGCCACCATGCCTGGCAACTTTCAAAGTTCTATAAAAGTAGAGTGGCCAGGCTCCATGGATGACACGACAGCCTGCATGACAGAGCAAGGCTCTGTCTCAAAAACAAAACAAAACAAAACAAAAAAAGAAGAGAAAATAGGATAACAAATATCCATGCATGCATCACCAGAGGTTTTCAACACACAAATGATCTTGTTTCATCTCTTCTTCCACCACCATCTCCCCTTTTTAACTTGAGTATTTAAAAATGAATCTCATCTGTCCCAGGTGAGATAAAAGAAAAAACAAAACAAAACAAAAAAGGCTGGGCGTGGTAGCTCACATCTGTAATCCCAGCACTTTGGGAGGCAGAGGCAGAAGTGGGAGGATCACTTGAACTCAGGAGTTCGAGACCAGCCTGGGCAACATGATAAAACCCTGTGTCTACAAAATAGTTAAAAAAATTAGAAGATGATCTAGAATTGAATGGACTAAAAAAAGAAATTAGGAGATCATTACGTTAAGTGAAACAAGCCAGGCACAGAAAGACAAACATTGCATGGTCTCACTTATTTGTGGGATCTAAAAATCAAAACAATTGAACTCATGGACACAGAGTAGAAGGATAGTTACCAGAGGCTGGAAAGGGGAGTGGAGGGCTGGGGGGAAGGTCGGGATGGTTAACAGGTACAAAAAATGGTTAGAAAGAATAAATAAGACTTGCTACTTGATAGCACCACAGGGCGACTGTAGTCAATAATACCTGAATTGTATATTTTAAAATAATTTAAAAAAATGTAATTGGATTGTTTGCAACTCAAAGGACAAATGCTTGAGGGGATGGATGCCCCATTCTCCATGAAGTGCTTATTTCACATTGCATGCCTGTATCAAAACACCTCATGTACCCCATAAATATATATACCTACTATGTACCCACAAAAATAAAAAAAAAAAACAGCACAAAAACCCTGAACATGCACCTGTAGTTCCAGCTACTTGGGGGTTGAGGTGGGGGGATAACTTGAGCCTGGGAGATCCAGGCTGCAGTGAGCCACGACGGCAGCACTGCATTCCAGCCTGGGCAACAGAGCAAGACCTGTCTCAAAAAAAAAAAATTATTTATTGTATTGTGTGCAACATGATGTTTTAAAGTATATATATTGTGAAATAGTTAAATTTATCCAATTGACAATGCATTGTCACACATAGTTATCATTTCTGTAGTGAGAACTCAATGTTCACTCTCTGCATTTTCCAAAAATACGCTTTATCATCATTAACTATAGTCACCATGCTGTAGAGTAGATCTCCTGAACTTACTCTTCCTATGTAACTCGAATTCCAGGTCCTTTTTTAAAATTATTATACTTTCAGTTGTAGGGTACATATGTACAACGTGCAGGGGCATTACATAAGTATACATGTGTCATGCTGGGCCACTGCACCCATCAATCCCTCATTTACATTAGGTATTTCTCCCAGTGGTATCCCTTTCCCAGTCTCCCACCCCATGACAAGCCCCAGTGTGTGATGTTCCCCACCCTGGGACCAAGTCTTCTCATTGTTCAATTCCCACCTATGAGTGAGAACATGTGGTGTTTGGTATCTGTCCTTGTGATAGGTTTCTCAGAATGATAGTTTCCAGCTTCATCCTTGTTCCTGCAAAGGACATGAACTCATCCTTTTTTATGGCTGCATAGTATTCCACGGTGTACATGTGCCACATTTTCTTAATCCAGTCTATCATTGATTGACATTTGGGTTGGTTCTAAGTCTTGGCTATTGTGAATAGTACTGTAATAAACATACGTGTGCATGTGTCTTTATAGTAGCATGATTTATAATCCTTTGGGTATATGCCCAGTAATGGGATCACTGGGTCAAATGGTATTTCTAGCTCTAGATCTTTGAGGAATCGCCACACTGTCTTCCACAATGGTTGAACTAGTTTACACTTCCACCAACAGTGTAAAAGCATTCCTTGGGAGGCCAAGACGGGTGGATCACAAGGTCAGGAGATCAAGACCATCCTGGCTAACACGGTGAAACCCCGTCTCTACCAAAAAACATACAAAAAACTAGCCGGGTGAGGTGGTGGGCACCTGTAGTCCCAGCTACTCGGGAGGCTGAGGCAGGAGAATGGCGTAAACCCGGGAGGCGGAGCTTGCAGTGAGCTGGGATCCGGCCACTGCACTCCAGCCTGGGCGACAGAGTGAGACTCCGTCTCAAAAAAAAAAAAAAAAAAGCATTCCTATTTCTCCACATCTTCTTCAGCATTTGTTGTTTCCTGACTTTTTGAAGATCATCATTCTAACTGGTGTGAGATCATATCTCATTGTGGTTTTGATTTGCATTCCTCTGATGAACATTTTTTCATGTGTCTGTTGGCTGCATAAATGTCTTCTTTTGAGAAGTGTCTGTTCATATGCTTTGCCCACTTTTTGATGGGGTTGTTTATTTTTTCTTGTAAATTTGTTTGAGTTCTTTGTAGATTCTGGATATTAGCCCTTTGTCAGATGGGTATATTGCAAAATTTTTCTCCCATTCTGTAGCTTACCTGTTCACTCTCATGGTAGTTTCTTTTGCTGTGCAGAAGCTCTTTAGTTTAATTAGATCTCATTTGTCTGATTTGGCATTTGTTGCCATTGCTTTTGGTGTTTTAGTCATGAAGTCCTTGCCCATGCCTATGTCCTGAATGGTATTACCTAGGTTTTCTTCTAGGGTTTTTATGGTTTTAGGTCTAACATTTAAGTCTTTAATCCATCTTGAATTAATTTTTGTATAAGGTGTAAGAAGGGGATCCAGTTACAGCTTTCTACATATCACTAGCCAGTTTTCCCAGAATCATTTATTACATAGGGAATCCTTTCCCCATTTCTTGTTTTTGTCAGGTTTTTCAAAGATCAGATAGTTGTAGATGTGTGGTGTTATTTCTGAGGACTCTGTTCCATTCCATTGGTCTATATCTCTGTTTTGGTACCAGTACCATGCTGTTTTGGTTACTGTAGCCTTGTAGTATAGTTTGAAACAGGCAGCATGATGACTCCAGCTTTGTTCTTTTTGCTTAGGATTGGTTTGTCAATGTGGGCTCTTTTTTGGTTCCATATGAGCTTTAAAGTAGTTTTTTCCAAATCTGTGAAGAAAGTCACTGGTAGCTTGATGTGGATGGCATTGAATCTATAAATTACCTTGGGCAGTATGGCCATTTTCATGAGATTGATTCTTCCTATCCATGAGCATGGAATGTTCCTCCATTTGTTTGTGTCCTCTTTTATTTCGTTGAGCAGTGGTTTGTAGTTCTCCTTGAAGAGGTTCTTCACATCCCTTGTAAGTTGGATTCCTAGGTATTTTATTCCCTTTGTAGGAATTGTGAATGACAGTTCACTCATGATTTGGCTCTCTGTTTGTCTGTTATTGGTATATAGGAATGCTTGTGATTTTTGCACATTGATTTTGTATCCCGAGATTTTGCTGAAATTGCTTATCAGCTTAAAGAGATTTTGGGCTGAGATGATGGGGTTTTCTAAATATAGAATCATGTCATCTGCAAATAGGGACAATTTGGCTTCCTCTTTTCCTAACTGAATACCTTTTATTTCTTTTTCTTACCTGATTGCCCTGGCCAGAACTTGCAACACTATATTGAATAGAGTGGTGAGAGAGGACATCCCTGTCTTATGCCAGTTTTCAAAGGGAATGCTTCCAGTTTTTGCCCATTCAGTATGATACTGACTGTGGATTTGTCATACATAGCTCTTATTATTTTGAGATACCTTCCATCAATACATAGTTTATTGAGGGTTTTTAGCATGAAGTGCTGTTGAATTTTGTTGAGGGCCTTTTCTGTGTCTATTGAGATAATCATGTGGTTTTTGTTGATGGTTCTGTTTATGTGATGGATTACGTTTATTGATTTGCATATGTAGAACTAGCCTTGCATTCCAGGTGTGAAGCCAACTTGAGCGTGGTGGATAAGCTTTTTCATGAGATGCTGGATTCAGTTTGCCAGTATTTTATTGAGGATTTTCACATTGATGTTCATCAGGGATATTGGTCTAAAATTCTCTTTTTTTGTTGTGTTTCTGCCAGGCTTTGGTATTAGGATGATGGTGGCCTCATAAAATGAGTTAGGGAGGATTCCCTCTTTTTCTATTGATTGGAATAGTTTCAGAAGGAATGATACCATCTCGTCTTTGTACCTCTGTTAGAATTCAGCTGTGAATCCCTCTGGTCCTAGACATTTTTTGGTTGGTAGGCTATTAATTATTGCCTGAATTTCAGAACCTGTTATTGGTCTATTCAGAGATTTAAATTCTTTCTGGTTTAGTCTTAAGAGGGTGTATGTGTCCAGGAATTTATCTGTTTCTTCCAGATTTTCTAGTTTATTTGCATAGAGGTGTTTATAGTTTTCTCTGATGGTAGTTTGTATTTCTGTGGAATTGGTTGTGATATCCCCTTTAACATTTTTTATTGAGTCTATTTGATTCTTCCCTCTTTTCTTATTAGTCTTGCTAGCAGTCTATCTATTTTGTTGATCTTTTCAAAAAGCAGCTCCTGGATTGATTTTTTTGAAGGGTTTTTTGTGTCTCTATCTCCTTCAGTTCTGCTCTGATGTTAGTTATTTCTTGCCTTCTGCTAACTTTTAAATGTGTTTGCTCTTGCTTCTCTAGTTCTTTTAATCGTGATGTTATGGTGTTGATTTTAGATCTTTCCTGCTTTCTCTTGTGGGCATTTAGTGCTATAAATTTCCCTCTACACACTGCTTTAAATGTGTCCCAGAGATTATGGAACATCTTGTCTTTTTTCTCATTGGTTTCAAAGAGCATCTTTATTTCTGCCTTCATTTTGTTATGTACCCAGTAGTCATTCAGGAGCAGGTTGTTCAGTTTCCATGTAGTTGTGCAGTTTTGAGTGAGTTTCTTAATCCTGAATTCTAATTTGATTCCATTGTGGTCTGAGAGACAGTTTGTGGTGATTTCTGTTCTTTTACATTTGCTGAAGAGTGCTTTACTTCCACCTGTGTGGTCAATTTTGGAATAATTGTGATGTGGTGCTGAGAAGAATGTATATTCTGTTGATTTTGGATGGAGAGTTCAGTAGACGTCTATTAGGTCCACTTAGTGCAGAGCTGAGTTCAATTCCTGGATATCCTTATTAACCTTCGGTCTTGATCTAATAGTGACAGTGGGGTGTTAAAGTCTCCCATTATTATTGTGTGGGAGTCTAAGTCTCTTTGTAGGTCTCTAAGGACTTGCTTTATGAATCTGGGTGCTCCAGTATTGGGTGCATATATATTTAGGATAGTTAGCTCTTTTTGTTGAATTGATCCCTTTACCACTATGTAATGGCCTTCTTGGTCTCTTCTCATCTTTGTTGGTTTAAAGTCTGTCTTATGAGAGACTAGGATTGCAACCCCTGCTTCTTTTTGCTTTCCATTTGCTTGGTAGATCTTCCTCCATCCCTTTATTTTGAGCCTATGTGTGTCTCTGCACGTGAGACAGGTCTCTTGAATATGGCACACTGATGGGTCTTGACTCTTTATCCAATTTGCCAGTCTGTGTCTTTTAATTGAGGCATTTAGCCCATTTACATTTAAGGTTAATATTTTTATGTGTGAATTTGATCTTGTCATTATGATGTTAGCTGGTTATTTTGCCCATTAGTTGATGCAGTTTCTTCCTAGCATTGACGGTCTTTACAATTTGGCATGTTTTTGCAGTGGCTGGTACATGTTGTTCCTTTCCATGTTTAGTGCTTCCTTCAGGAGCTCTTATAAGGCAGGCCTGGTGGTGACAAAATCTCTCAGCATTTGCTTGTCTGTAAATGTTTTTATTTCTCCTTCACTTATGAAACTTAGTTTGGCTGGATATGAAATTCTGGGTTGAAAATTCTTTCTTTAAGAATGTTGAATATTGGCCCCCACTCTCTTCTGGCTTGTAGAGTTTCTGTCGAGAGATCCGCTGTTAGTCTGATGGGCTTCCCTTTGTGGGTAACACAGCCATTCTCTCTGGCTGCCCTTAACATTTTTTCTTTCATTTCAATCTTGTTGAATCTGACAATTATGTGTCTTGGAGTTGCTCTTCTTAAGGAGTATCTTTGTGGTGTTCTCTGTATTTCCCAAATTTGAATGTTGGCCTGCCTTGCCAGGTTGGGGAAGTTCTCCTGGATAATATCCTGAAGAGTGTTTTTCAACTTGGTTCCATTCTCCCCATCACTTTTAGGTACACCAATCAAATGTAGATTTGGTCTTTTCACATAGTGCCATATTTCTTGGAGGCTTTGTTCATTTCTTTTTACTCTTTTTTCTCTAACCTTGTTTTCTCACTTAATTTCATTAATTTGATCTTCAGTTACTGAGACCCTTTCTTCCACTTGGTTGAATTTGCTACTTAAGCTTGTGCTTGTGTCATGTAGTTCTTGTGCCATGGTTTTCAGCTCCATCAGGTCATTTAAGGTCTTCTCTACACTGGTTATTCTAGTCGGCCATTTGTCTAATCTTTTTTCAAGGGTTTTAGCTTCCTTGTGATTGGTTCGAACATTCTCCTTTAGCTCAAAGAAGTTTGTTATTACTGACCTTCTGAAGCCTACTTCTGGCAGCTCATCAAAGTCATTTTCATCCAGCTTTGTTCCATTGCTGGTGAGGAGCTGTGATCTTTTGGAGGAGAAGAGGTGCTCTGGTTTTTAGAATTTTCAGATTTTCTCCTCTGGTTTCTCCCCATCTTTGTATTTTTATCTACCTTTGGTCTTTGATGCTGGTGGCCTACAGATGGGGTTTTGGTGTGGTTGTCCTTTTTGTTGATGTTGATGCTATTCCTTTCTGTTAATTAGTTTTACTTCTAACAGTCAGTTCCCTCAGCTTCAAGTCTCTTGGAGTTTGCTGGAGGTCCACTCCAGACCCTGTTTTCCTGTGTATCACCAGTGGAAGCTGCAGAACAGCAAATATTGCTGCCTGATCCTTCCTCTGGAAGCTTCATCCCAGAGGGGCACCCACCTGTATGAGGTGTCAGTTGGTCCCTCCTGGGAGGTGTCTCCCAGTTAGGCTACATGGAGTTCAGGGACCCACTTGAGGAGGCAGTCTGTCCGTTCTCAGAGCTCAAACACTGTGTTCAGAGCACCATTGCTCTCTTCAGAGCTGTCAGACAGGAACGTTTAAGTTTGCAGAAGTTTCTGCTGCCTTTTGTTTAGCTATGCCCTGCCCCCAGAGGTGGAATGTACAGAGGCAACAGGCCTTGCTGAGCTGCAAAGGGCTCCACCCAGTTCGAGCTTCCCTGTATGCTTTTTACCTACTCATGCCTCAGCAATGGCAGACACCCGTCCCCTAGCCAGGCTGCTGCCTCACAGTTCGATCTCAGACTGCTGCACTAGCAGTGAGCAAGGCTCTGTGGGTGTTGGACCTGCCGAGCTAGGCGTGGGATGTAATTTCCTGGTGTGCTGTTTGCTAAGACCACTGGAAAAGTGCAGTATTTGGGAAAATGGAGTGTCCCAATTTTCCAGGTACACTCTGTCATGGCTTCCTTTGGCTAGGAAAGGGAAACCACCCAACCCCTTGTGCTTCCTGGGTGAGGCAATACCCTGCCCTGTTTCAGCTCACCCTCCATGGGCTGCACCCACTGTCCAACCAGTCCCAATGAGATGAACCAGGCACCTCAGTTGGAAATGTACAAAATCACTCGTCTTCTGCATCAGTCATGCTGGGAGCTGCAGACCGGAGCTGTTCCTATTCGACCATCTTGGAACGGATGAAAGTTCCTATACACTTCCTTTTCCCCCTTACATCTTGTATAAGTATGATACCTTTGTTACAATGATTAACCAATATTGATATATTATTATGAAACAAAGTCTATAGTTCACATTAGTGTTTTTTTTTCTGTTGTACAGTTCTATGGGTTTTGAAAAAGGCATAATGTCATGCAACATTTCAGTATCACACAGAATAGTTTCTCTGCCCTAAAACTGCACCTATTCATCCTTCCTCCTCCCTAAACTCCTGGCAACTACTGTCTTTGTACTGTCTTCACAGTTTCATTTTTCCAGAATGTCATATAGTTGGAATCATATAGTATGTGGCCTTTTCAGACTGGCTTCTTTCACTTAGCTATATACATTTCAGGTCTTCCATGTCTTTCTGAGGCCTGATTTCTTTTTATTGCCAAATAATATTTTGTTTCTTTTGTGTTTTTTTGCTTTTTTTTTTTTTTTTTTTTTGAGATAAAGTCTCACTGTGTCACCCAGGCTGGTGTGCAGTGGCTCCATCTCAGCTCACTGCAACCTCCATCTCACAAGTTCAAGCAATTCTCCCACCTCAGCCTCCCAAGTAGCTGGAACTGCAGGCATATGCCACCATGCCCGGTTAATTTTTGTATTTTTAGTAGAGATGGGGTTTTGCTATGTTTGCCAGACTGGTCTCGAATTCCTGACCTCAACTGATCCACCTGCCTTGGCCTCCCATAGTGCTGTAATTACAGGCATGAACCATCACACCCGGCCATATTTCATTGTATGAACATACTATAGTTCATTTATCCATTCACTTATTGAAGAACATCTTGGTTGCTTACAAGATTCAGCAACTATGAATAAAGCTGTTATAAATATCTGTGCAGAAATTTTTGTGTGGCTATACGTTTTCAACTCATTTGGCTTAATACAGAAGAGAATGATTGCTGTATTACATGGTAAGAATATGTTTAGCTTTGCAAGAAACCGCCAGTCTGTCTTCCAAAGTAGCTGCACCATTTTGCATTCCCACCATCAATGAATGACAGTTCTTGTTGAGCCACCTCCTTGTCAGCATTTGGTGTTGTCAGTTTTGGATTTTAGCCATTCTAATAGGTGGGTAGTGGTACATCACTAATATTTTAATTTGAAATTGCTACTGACATATGATGTGGAGCATGTTTCCTTATGCTTATTTGCTATGTGTATATTTTCTTTGGCAAGGTGTCTGCTCAGATTGTTTGCCTATTCTTTAATTGGGTTGTTTTCTATTGTTGAGTTTTAACAGTCTTTTTTGTATTTTGAATGTAAGTCCTTTATCAGGTATGTTCCCTGCAAATATGTTCCCAGTCTGTAGCTTGTATTGTCATTCTCTTGACAATTCTTTTGCAGAGCAGAAATTTTTAATTTTAATGACAGAACTTATCAACTTATCAATAGCTTCTTTCAAGAATTGTTCTTTTGGTGTCATATCTAATAAGTCATCATCAAACTTAAGGTCATCTAGATTTTCTCCTGTGTTATCTTCTAGAAGTTTTATAGATATTCACTTTTCATTTAGGTCTACAATAAACTTGGAGTTAATTTTCACGAACGCTGTAAGGGAGCTTCTAAGGGGGACATACGCTAACTTCTTTGAGAGTGGGCAGTGATTGTGAAACTCTTAGCTGGGTCTTACAACAGACCCCAGATCCATCCGGAGAGCCCCACCTTCAGAAACACATAGTGGAATGTGTTTCATGGATACACAGAGGAGAATATGCAGTCATATGCTCACATGCACGCCTGCACATGATCACACACATGCATATGGTATGTCCTGATCCAGAGTTGTCCAGGCATTCTCTGAAAGTGGTTCTCTCCTTCAACTTCAACTTCTTTAAGAGGTACAATGACAGAATGTCATTAAAATAAAAACTTCTACTCTGCAAAATAATTGTCAATGGACTGACTCTGTATGTCCATTCATGTCTCGTTGTGTCCCTGGACTGACTCTGGATGGGCGACAGTGGCCTTACCTGGTAGTGAGCTCAGACTGCACCTTGGTACTCAAAGCGCGCTGAGTAGGTGAGAGTGTGGGCATGTGGGCAGTGAAGGTAGGACAGCCGCCCGCTAGGTCTCCGGAAAAAGCCCCAGGACAGGGATGTTCAGGCCATGTGATGCTATACTAAGCTGTTTTACGTGAGGAAGGGGTGCTTTTTAAGAATCTGTCTAGAGGGCTATGGGCACAGATCTGTGTTCGAAGATTTTCTGGGCACTTATGTTTTGTGAGACATCAGATAGAGACAACTTTCTGAGCCTCAGTTTCGTCACGTGTAAAATGGGCATGAATGCTGTTCCCCTTCGCAAAGGATTGGGGCAATTAAGTGAGGTGAGCGTGCAACGCTTTTTGAACAAAGCTGACATGGAGGTACTTGTTCAGGAAATAAGAGATACTATTATTACCACTCTTCATAGCACACTGTAAGGTTTCCCTTCCTTTCATCCCAGCTCTGAAGGACATCATCAAGGTCAACTGAGCCCCTTCTGTTTCTTCTCTTCCCTCCAACCACGTCGCCCCTTCCTTTCCCCCATCCTGCCCCCATTCTTAGCCCCGCCCCTAGCCCCGCCCTTTCCCGGGCCCCGCCCACCAGACCTGCACCAGCACAGCCCTCCCTCAGCGGGGCAGGAAGCTCATGGTGTAGTTTGGTGGGATCGTGGCAAAGCCCACGTGTTTGGGGGACACGTCGATGTCCTTAGGCAACTGGGGGGACTCGAAACGAAAGTTCTGCATGATGGTGGTGAGGAAGAGAAAGAGCTCCATTCTGGCCAGGCCTTCTCCGAAACAGTTCCGCTTTCCTGAGGGGGAGAGGCGGGAGGGGTGGAGGTGAAGCCCACTCTCAGTGCAGCCTCGCCCCACTACCGACCTCCAGCTGCGGCTCTCCCAGGGAGGAGAGGTGGAATATTATGGCCTGAGAGACTTTCAGAGGAGACTCTGATCCTCCCTGAGCCTCAGTTTCCTTCTATAAGAGATATAGAAGGAAAATTGGTTCAACAATGGTGAACCAATATTGATATATTATTACTAACCAAAGTCCATAGTTTACATTAGGGTTTGCTCTGTGTTGTACAGTTCTACGGGTTTTGAAAAAGGCATAATGTCACGCATCCATCATAGATGGGGTGATCCATGCCAGGTGTAGCAATGGGAGATTTAGATGCCCCTACCTGCCAGACACACTTGCAAATATGACTGCTGTGCTGTGCCATTATCTCCTTTTCAGGGATCTGAAGAATCTGCTGTGTGACCCTAGACAAATAAATCTATAGGGGAAGATGTTTCCTTCCCTTTTGCCTAGGCGCAGGTATTGGGTGCTTGGTACTTAAGGGAGTATCAGCTCGTGGCTCAAAGGTAGAATTTAAAAGGAACTTCCAAGCTGGAGAAATACCAGGCTACACCGCAGAGAGGGGAGCTGGGTGAGGGAGGCTCCTGCTGGTGTGAGCAGTGGCCTGGCGGCAAACAGTAGTTAGTCTCTTACCGATGGAAAAGGGCACAAAAGCATCGCTCTTCTTAAACTGCCCCTTCTCATCCAGGAAGTGCTGGGGATTGAAGTCCTGGGGGTTGGAGAAGAACCTGGGGTCTTTCAGCACGGAGCCCAGCATAGGGAACACTTCGGTGCCCTGGGAGGGAGGAGGAAGGTGTGTGTGATGAGGCAGGTTGGGGACTGGTGAAAGTACACAGGGGCTGGAGGGGGAACTAGGGTGCCCCAGGTAAGCGGAAGTGGCAGGCATGGAGGAGTTGGGGTCCTCTGAGGAAGGAATTTTGGGGCATAGAAGGTTCATGTCTCTGAAACAGGGAGTTTGGGAGACATGGGGTCCATGTCCTGCTAGGCAGGGTGTTTGGGGGACCTGAGATTTGTGTCCCTAAGGCAAAAGGCCTAATAGAAAGGGGGCTCCTGTTTCTTAAGACAGGAAATTTGGGAACATGGGGTTGATTCTCGTGACACAAAGAGTCTGGGGAGATGCAGGATTCAGGAGTCTCTAAGTGGGAAGGTGGAACGGATGTGGTGGTGGGGGAAGTCTTTTTTGACTGATTGAGGGAGTGGGACAGGGTCTAGAAAGCTTCTAATGGGGGTGGGATGCTGGGGACACAGAGAGAGGCTGGACGTCCCTGTAGTCTGGGGGGTGGGGGGACAGTACCTTAGGGAGGAAGAAATCCCGAAACTTGGTGTCCCTGATGACCCTGTGGGCCAAACTCATGGGGATCACGTCTCCAAATCTTTGGATCTCGTGGATCACTGCCTCCGTGTAGGGCATCTTGACCCGGTCCTCAAACTTGGGCTGCCGGTTCTTGCCGATCACTCTGTCAATCTCCTCGTGGACCTTGGCTGGGGGAAGAGGGGGAATGTGTTTGGGTAGCTAGGGTCTCAGGGCAGGGATGATAGTCTGAATAGGTAAAACGGGGTGGGTGACATGGCTCCGTGTATGACACAGAGGTAGATCATTCATAGCGGACATTAGTCATTCGCATTGTTGGAGCAGGATCCTGTTTACCAGGTCATGCCAGAATCACAGTGGAGGCACCAGGAGGAACTTAGCGGATGATCCAGAGGAGCGGGTAATGGGGCACTCAGTGGGCTTGGGACAGGAGTGACTGACCAATCACTGCAGACATTTTCAGTATTTTAATAGCCAGTGAGACTCAGCTGATGCCTATCAGCTGAATATTGCCCTGTCTCTGGACAGCAAGGCACGTCTTAGGGTCCTAAGATCTGGGACAGGTGGGGACACTGCAGCAGGTCAGGGAGTTTTGAGGGTCTGGGGACCTCCACTTCCCTCCCCCTCCAGCCTTACCCTCCACCTCTGGGTGCTTCATGAGCAGCAGGAAGCCGTAGCGCAGGGTGGTGCTGACGGTTTCAGTGCCCGCAAAGAAAAGATTCAGCGAGGTCAGCACCAGGTTCTTCATGTAGAACTCCGTGTTGGGGTTCTTCTCCTCCTGCAGGGAGAGGGGGCTTTAGACCAAGCTCACTCCCCATGCTCTTGGGACCCTTCTAGGGCTTTTTTCTTGGATCTTCCTCTCTTTGGTCCAGACCAAAGGTGGAAAGAGGGACCCTAGATCTGCCAGACTCGCTCCAGGTTCCAGCCCTTGTCCTGGCTGCTGACTTTGGCGAAAATGCTCTTCCTTCTCACCTTCTTTACCTTGCTGAACATCTGTCCTTTAATTGTCAACTTAGCTGTCTGTTTTTTTGTTTTTTTTTTTCTTATACAGACTTGGTCGTGCTAAGTTGTGCAGGGTGGACTCGAACTCCTGGGCTCAAGGAATCCTCCAGCCTCAGCCTCCTGAGTACTTGGAACTGCACATGCACATGACCATGCAGGCTCACTTGTTTTTTACGAAAAATTAATTTTTTTTGAGACAGGATCTTATTCTGTCACACAGGCTGGAGTGCAGTGCCGTGATCTTGGCTCATTGCAACCTCTGCCCACCCTGGGCTCAAGTTGTCCTCCCACCTCAACCTCCTGAGTAGCTGGGACTACAGGCATGCACCACCATACCCAGTCACTCTTCGTAGTTTTTGTACAGACGGGATTTTGCCATGTTGCCCAGTCTGTTACTTTTTTAATGGTACGAATATTTAGAAAGAGAAGGATGAGGGGAGACGAAGAGAAAGTAGTACAGAGATGGCAAGATGAAGAGTCAGAAAAAAAGAGTTTTTCGGAGATACAAGCACAGAATTTTAAGCAACAGCATCCTATTTCTTCCCTAAAAATCTTGAAACTTACTATGGAGGCATCTCCTCCCTTGATCCTTTCTCCCTGAGCTTCAGACTCCCTAAAGCCTTCCCACACGGGAGACTGACGTCCAGATGGAGGTGGGGACCCTGTAATGTAAAGCCAGGTCACCTGTCTACAGAGGTGTGTCTGATAACCAGGGCATGAATGGTTACAGAGCACGGTGGGTAAAAGCACCAGCTTTAGGCTCAGAGACACCAGCCTTTGAGCTTGGGGGACCAAGGCTTCCTCGCTTTGTGACCTCAGTTAAGATACTTAAACTCTCTGGGCCTCAGTTTCCTCATTTGCACAATTGGGGCCATAATTGAACTTCCTTCAAGAGCTGTTGTGAGTGTTCAGTGGGGGACTATCTTAAAGCACTTAACGCAGTGGCTGGCACGTGGTAGTGCTGTAGAAGTGCTTGCTATTCTAATTCACGTGCGCAAGTCCTGCCTGTGGGTGAGGGCTCAGTGGTTGGAACAGCTGTGGTTGATATAGTTGGGATTGTGAGGATTTTTTTTTTTTTTCCTGAGAGTCTTGCTCTGTCACTCAGGCTGGAGTGGAGTGGCATGATCTCGGCTCACTGCAACCTCTGCCTCTCGCATTCAAGCCATCCTCCTGTCTCAGCCTCCTGAGTAGCTGGGATTACATGCGCACCCCACCACGCCTAGCTCATTATTGTATTTTTAGTAGAGATGGGGTTTCACCATGTTGGCCAGGCTGGTCTTGAACTCCTGACCTCAGGTGATCCATTTGCCTTGGCCTCCCAAAGTGCTAGGATTACAGGCATGAGCCACCGCGTCCGGCCAATTGTGAGGATTATTATGATGAGGGCTATTTGAATGGGCCTGTGTCATCTGCCTGCCCCACTCCCAGCCTGATTTCCCTCTGCCTGGCTTTGCACCTCCCCGCACTGGCTGCTGGGGTGTACCTCCTGCATGCGGATGAGAAAGGAGTCGATGAAGTCCCGTGGGGAGTTGGGATCCAGCGTGCGCTGGTTGTGCTCCACCTTCTTGGCTATGAAGTCCTCCAGCCCTTGCAGCTCCTTAAAGGCCTGTTGCTGTGGTCCTGGCAGGTGTTTCATCACCGAAGAGAACATCTCATAGAGCTGGGGTTGCAGAGAGAGGATGGGAAGGGAAGGACAGTTGTCAGGGGGCAGGAGCTGATGGGAATGGGACTTGTTTCATAGCAAGGAAGGAACTGAGTTAAAGGCATCTGTCCAGGTGTTTAGGTATTTCAGCGGGGTTGGATGGGAACTTATATCTAAGTTTTCATGTGGATTAGGTGCCAGGGCCACGTTCTACTAGTTTCGGTGAGAAGAACTCAGGCATATATCCAGGTTTCAGGTATGCAAATGAGGCTGGATTGGAGCACACATCTAGGTGTTCAGATATTCAAGTGAAGTTGAGTTGGAAGACACCTGACCAGGTGTTTAGCTATTCAGGTGGGGCTGGTATGAGGGGAGTGTCACCTGTCTAGGTATTTAGGCATTCAAGTGGGCTTGGTTGGAGACAACTACCCAGAAAATTTTTGGGTCTGAACTGGGGGCTTTTGTTCAGGTGTTCAGGTATTAAAGTGGGGCTGGTGAAGATGTTGAAGTGGAGGGGATACCTGTTCAGGTGTTTACCTATCCAAGTGGGATGCATTGGGAGCTCCTCTGTAGGGTGTGTGATTGGAAAGTTTTGGGGAACACTTATTTGGGTGTCTGGGGAATCATCTGTCTAGATACTTACGTGTTTAGGGTGTTGGTTAGGGCAGCTGTCGATGTTTTCATGTATTTAAGTGGGTGAAGTAGAGGGCGCTTGGCCAGATATTCCAGTGGGCTAATTTGGGACATTTGTGTAGATGTGAAATGATTATGATGGGCTGGATTTTGCAGCACCAGGTGTTCAGGTATGCAGGAGGGGGGTTGAGGCAGTCACTTGTCCAGGTGTTAAAATATTCAGAAGAATTGGGTAGGGAGCATCTGTTAGAAAATTTGGTAAGTTGGGGATGGGAACACGTGCCCAGGTGAGAGAGCTGAGCTGAGGGCTTGCATCCTGCCGGCAGGCTCTGTTCTAGGGAGTGTCTGTTGAGCTATTCAGGTATCCTTGGAAACTGGGTATTGGGCACCCATCCTGGGTTCTGGTGCAACTGCCCAGTTGTCCAATATTGGGGGCTGATTTTGAGGGCACACTGTCTGGAGGGGGGTGGGAGTTTGGGGCACCTGTCTCCAGGTAGGGGAGCAGTTGGCAGGTTGTGGTAGGGGCGTCACGGGCTGGACTGCAACCGGTTACCTGCCCGGTGGAGGTTGCCGTGAACTGGAAGCTTCCCAGCATCATGCGCAGCAGTGACAGGAACTCTTTGTCTTCATAGTCAAAGCGGTCCCCAAAGACAATGGAGCTGATGACATTACAGACGGTGCGGCTCAGGAAGAAGGTGGGATCGATATTGGCGCCTGAGGGTGTGGCCGGAGGAAAGGGTTGGGGAGAGAGTCAACTCAGAGGTCTGAGGAGAGTCAGAATTCCGGGAGGCAGGGCCCAGTTGAGCCAAATTCCCAGCGCCAGACTCCAGGGTTGGAAATGCGGGCACCTTTCCCCACCTAGTCCCAATCCCCAGGCAGAATGTGCACGCGCGGGTCCCTAGCCCTGGGCGTTTTCCTGCTCCTGCCCCCGCACTCGGGGTCCCCTGCTTACCGCAGGTGCCCCGGAGGGCCTCGATGAGGAAGCCCGCCTCCTCCTGGATGCGCTCCTCGATGCCGCGCTTGCCCACCCCGAAGTCCCGCAGGGTGGCGATGGAGAAGCGCCGGAGCTGCTTGGCGCGCTCCCCGTTGCTGAACGCCACGCCTGAGGAGGTGAACGTGGGGGTGGAGAGAGGTCAGGGGGCGGCGGGGGCAGGAGCGGACCAGCTAAAAGGGGCTCCCCAAGGGTGGAGCAGAGAGGGAGTGGGGTGGGAGACAGATGGATTCAGCGCGAGTGCCCAAGAGAGCTGCAAACTCAGTCAGAGAAACGAGAGAGAGAGAGACAGAGAGAGAGAGAGACAGAGAGAGAGAGAGAGAGAGAGAGAGAGAGAGAGAGAGATCAGATAGAAAAAATAAGATAATCAGAAGAGAAGCAGAAAGGCTAGACAGGCAGATGCCCAGAGAAACAGAGGGATACAGGGACACTCCATGGAGGAAGGGAAGGAAGTGGGGAGAGAAAGAGAGAGAGAGATGGAGGAAGAGGATGGAGGGAGGGGAATTGAGATATGGGGATATCTGGGAGGAGGAAATAAAAATGGTGAAAGATTCTTAAGCTGAGCTGGAGAAGAGAGAAAAATAAGGAGACAGAAACAGAGAGGATCAAGGAGGAGGACAGACTGTTACCAGGAGGTGGAGACTGGAGATGTGGAAGTAGGAATAAGGTGAAATCCTAAGACAGAGGAAGAAGTGGGAGAGGGTAGCGGAGAGAGGAGAAACACGGAGAAGCACAGAAGCTGAGAGCGACAAAAAGACAAATGAAGACAGAGGGCCAGGGTTGGAAAACAGAAACCCAGGATGTCCTCAGAGATGGACAGAGAGGGGAAAGAGGAGACTCCAGTGAGGCAGAACGAGGAGAGAGAACAAGGGGTAGAGAGAGGCAGGGAGGAATCAGGACAGGGACGCTGGAGACAGGTGAGGGACACACATGGAGAGGCCACAATGAAGGGAGATGGGGAGAGAAGACCAGACAGGGGGCTCTGCCATAGCCTCCAGTGGACAGGAGAGTCAGGGAGAAGCCCGGGGACACTGAGACCATCTCGTCCCCCTGGCCACCTTCCCCCTCTTGGGCACCCCCTCACCATAGCCTTTGAAGAGCCAGTCGAAGGTGGCCTGCTCGCCTCGCCCGCTGAACTCCTCAGCCTGGTCCACCAGAGCCTCCCTGACGGCATCATGTCCGCACAGCACCACCACCCGCCGGGGCCCCAGGTGAATGGTGAACACCGGGCCATAGTGCTCACTGATCTGATGGAGGCGGGTGGGAGTGGTTAGAGGGAGCGGCCGCTACTCCGAATGGACCCAGCACTGAGATTTCATGTACTGGGATGTTTCGCCCATTCAGGTTCTCACAGTCAGGGAGCTGGACATCCCAAGATCCTGTCTTTCCTGGCTAGGACCCTGACGCTTAACCTCCAAAACTCCCTTTCCTAAGACTCTGGTCCACAAAGCCCCAGCCAGCTGGGCAGCCCCCACCCCGTGCCACCCATCTCCCTGCCTTGGGACACCTTCATGAGGGAGGTGCACATCTGCTCTGTGTTCAGCTGCAGGTAGTTTCCAATGAAGGGCAATGGGGTGGGTCCCGGAGGCAGCTTTCCCTTGCTGTTCCTCTGCTGCCAGACAGACATCAAGACCATCACAGTCAGGCAGGCCAGCAAGGCCACCAGAAGCAGCCCTGAGGCCAGCATGGTGGCAGTGGGATGATCGATGGTGACGGCTGGGGTGGTTTGCCTTTATACTGCCTGAAAAACAGGGGCGGAGTTCTGTTGATTATATAACCACCTCATTTTACCTCCCAACTACACCCCCAATCTACACCTGAATCCCGCCTAGCTTGGGACACAGCCAGCAAGGGAGGAGGAGGGGACCCCAGGTAAGCTGAGCAGGGATGGGGGCCTCCAGACTAAATCTGTGGTACTTCAGGAGGGGTGCCTCAGGGCTGTGGATTTAGGAGGGGGCATCAGATAAACTGTAGAACAGAGGAGTTTGGAATATGTGCACAGGGGAGCACCTGGACTTTGGATTTTGGGTCTGAGACTGAGAATGTACCCCAAAGTTGTGGATTTGGAGGTTCCAGGGGAGAGGAACCCAAAAGTCTGGGTTTTATTAGGGTGAGACGGAAGTGTGGCTGTGCATTTGGGGGTCTTCTGTTGTGAAGGATGCAGGGTTAACAGTCTCAGGAGGGGGGATTCCAGGCATATGGACTTGAGAGTCTTGGGGCTAGGAAGACCCAGGGTGTGGGTGTGGAGTTTCTGGGAGGAGGAGTGTGTAGCAAGCCCAGCAGCTCCTCCCAGAAAGCCCACAGCTCAGCACTGGGCCCAGGTACTGACTTGATTTTGCTGTGGCCCAGAGCTGTCTCTTGATGCCCAGAATCTTCACTGGAACTTCAGAGTGAGGCCAGGATGGGTGCCATAGAACCTCCACTGCACATCTCTTGTTGGGAAAGGAGTGGAAGACCACAGCCATATTTCAGGGGAACCTTCCCCACACTTGGAGGAGAGTACCTCGAGTTATCAGTTGGCAGAGGGATTGGCCAGGTCTGGAGAAATAGTAATAACAACCCCCAAATGGTGGAAACATCTCATGTCCCAAGGGTTGGAATTTATAAAGACCTCCTCTGGCTTCCAACCCAGATCCTTAGAGAAACCCACTAGATTGATTGTATCATCCCTATTAATATTATTATTGTTATTTATGTTTCTCATTTTATATAAGGGTCTACAGAGGACAGAAAACAGACAGTGGGCAGGGGACATGCGTGAGTGGCCCTGAACTCCCGTCTCTCCTCCTCTGTGTCCTTAGTTCCACTTTGTGGATTTGGTTTTCCCGCCAGTGGAAAGGGAGTGTTTGGGAAGAGAAGATCATATTTGAGGGTCAGTTAGGTCTCCTTTAAGAGCAATTCGTGCTTTGTCAGGGGCTACCACTATTAGCAGGCAGAGGGAACAATCGCAAAAGAGATTGGGGTAAACTCCAGTGTTAGGCACAGAGACAGAGCCTGGGTGGGTGGGAGTGGAGAAGGGATGAGTAGCCTCCTGTCCTTCCCTCAGGGAAATTCTTCCTTAGTAAACAGGACAGTTACCCTTTGGTGAGCACGGTCGTATATGGGAAGATTAAGTCTAGGTGTGTATGACCTGGTCGAATCTTTGTAACAATGAGGTTGGTTCATCATCATCCTCATTTTGAAGATGAGCAGATCTGGACTCCATAAATCCTCTTGAGTGAGGTCACACAGGGAGTGAGGGAGCTGGGATGTGAACTCTCTCCTCGTCCCCCTTCATTTTCTGGCCTAGATCACCTTGGGATTCAAGAGCAGGCCAGGCTTAGCAGGAGGTGGGTGCTGAGACTGGCATCAGCAGTGGACACAGGGATGACACTGGCGGGTTCTGATATCTGCATCAGATATGGCCAGGGAGGGGAGGCATCGTGTTGGCTTTGGGACTGCCCCCAGGTGTACGCGAGGATGGGAAAGAAGTTGGCACTGAACTTGACAGCAGGAGAATATTAAAGTCATGTTTGGTGCCAAGAGGGCTCTGTGTGTTGTCTCAGGTGTCATTCAGGGCATAAGAGTGTCCTGCTTCAGGAAGGCATAAGAATGGCACCATCTAGGGTCTGAGGTTGGTCACAGTAGGCTCTGACATGAGCATAAGGCAGGTGTGATATTGGTCCTGTGTGAGCCTCAGCCAGACCCTGTGAGGGGCCCTAGATGGCCACAGGACAGGCTCTGATGTTTGGAGCTTCCAGGGTTGCACCTGTCCTCAGGGTCACCAACTTTGGACAAGGGGAGGTGGGTGAGGTTGGCACCCCCAGGACTGACATCTTCCTGAATGTGTTCTGGGATGCTGAGCTCTGAGACCTGTGTGGAGGGAGCAAAGTTCAGAGAACAACGTGAAGAGAGGAAAGCTGTTTGTTGATTTTGGAGGGGAAGAGGTGGGAAGGAGGATTAACACCAGCTGGGCAGATATCAATCCCTCTAATCCTGGTCACCAGCCTGCACCTGGGCTGGCCCCAAGCCTGGGTCCCTCCTTTTCCTTCTTGTTTCTTAGAAAGGTGGGAGATAGAAATCTGGGGAGTTGGTTTCTCAGTGAGGTTGGCATAGGGAAGGGCACTGAGTGGTCAGCAGGCTGCCATGACCTGGCCAGGGAGGGGTGGGGAGAGACAGGCTGGGAGAACTCCAGTATTTGTGGACATAGAGGTCAATCGATGTTGGACTTGTTGATTACCCTGGAGCGTGGAGTGAGAGAATGGTGTCTGAAATCATGTGGGAGGGACTTGTCCCAGTGGGCAGTGTCTTGGGTACAGGCTTTCAGAGTGAGTCAGTGTTGAACCCAGGAAGATCCCTTTTCTTTGCTGGGCCTCAGTTTCCCTTTCTGGATGGATGGTATAATGATTACGGCCTGGATTGGAATCCTAACCTTATCCTTTCTTTGTTGTGTGGCTTTGAACAGTTGACTTTATCTCTGTGAGCCTTATGGAGCCAAGAACAGCTCCTACCTCTTCAACTATTTAGGGGAGAAGTGTATGTGTTAATGCAGATGAGGACATGGCAGTAGGTGTTCAATGAACAGTAGTTGTTCTCTTTAATCTGTAGGATGAAGCGGATGGATGAGATGTTCCCTAAGCACCTTCCTTGCTTTTACATTCTCTAGTCTAAAGCTCCCAAATCTTTTCCTTTGAGAAGGAGGAAAGGGACAGAGTCTTTGGGAACCTCTTTCCCCATCCCTTCCTCAGCACAGCCAAGACTTACCCCATGGAGTTTTGAATAGGAAATTAATCCTTCACGGCCTCCTGGAGCGTGGTGCTGAGTTAGGCAGTATCTGCAGAAGGACAGGCCAGCATTAGACTCTCAGGTTATTCTGGTTGGCCCTGGAGCCCTGCACAGGACTTTGCCCACCTGTCTGTCTACACTTGTCTTGGATCCCGTCTCTATCTTTCTTTTTCTCCTTTCCTGCAAGTCAGTGTTCCCCTCAATCACCCTGTGTGCTCCTGCATCTTTGTATTTTGTGCCATTTTGTCCAATGGGTTCTCCTGGATGCCTCTGCCATGTTTATCCTCATTTATACAACCGTCTGTGTGTCATTCTGGGTGCATGCTTGTAGTGTCTATGTGCATGTATGTTTCAGTATGTCCATGTTGATACATGAATTTATGTGTGCACTAGGCTTTGTGGGGTGTATGTTAGTGTTTGATAATGGGTATCCATTCCAACTTATGTCTACACATGTACATGTGTGTGTGTGCCTGATGGGGTGTGCCACTGTTTCTCAATGCTTGCCAGTCTTTTTGTCTGTCTCTGCATACAGCATGTGTGTACACATGATTTAGGGGTGTCTACGATGTGCATTTCTGTGTGAAACAAGATGTATGCTGCATATTCATATTTGTGTGTACGCATTCACAACTGGGTGACTACATGTAAGTATGTGGATGTTTTCATGTGTGCATTCAGGTGTCTCTGTGCAGGCTTGTGGGCCATGTTGCATACATGTGAACAGCTGATATTTTCCTGTGCTCATCTGTGTTTGGATTAAAAGAGTCCTAGCCCAGCTCCATTTATCTGCTTGAAAAACACCCCAGAACTGTGGGAAGATTTTATGAGCATTATCTTAATTAAACTCCTCATCGCAAGACTGTGAGGTTGGCTTTATCGTCTCCATTTTGCAAATGAGTTAGGTAAAGCCCCCAAAGTCGGTTGTAACTGACTGGCTTCTGCATTCCACAGCTAATGAGGGTAGAGTCTTAGTATGGTCTCGTGTGACTGTAAATTTCGTTCTTTCTCTCTCTCCTTCCTTCCTTCCTTCCTTCCTTCCTTCCTTCCTTCCTTCCTTCCTTCCTCTTTCTTTCTTTCTTCTTTCTTTTCTTTCTCTCTCTCTTTCTCTCTTTCTTTCTTCTTTCTTTCCTTTCATTCTTTTTTTCTTTTTGAGATGTTTTGCTCTATTGTTCTCGTTGCCCAGGCTGCAGTGCAATGGCGCAATCTCGGCTCACTGCAACCTCTGCCTCCTGGGTTCAAGTGATTCTCCAGCCTCAGCCTCCTGAGTAGCTGCGATTACAGCCACCATGTCCAGCTAATTTTTGTATTTTTAGTAGAGATGGGGTTTCACCATGTTTGTCAGGCTGAATCTCTTGACCTCAGGTGATCCACCCACCTCGGCCTCCCAAAAGTGCTGGGATTATAGGCGTGAGCTACCACACCTGGCTGTGAATGTAAATTTCATGCTGTTAATCACTACTTTGGACTGCCAGGCCCCACCTGTTTTTCTTTATGAAACATTAGAAAAACTGCTTGTAATCTCTTGTGTTTCTTCAAATACTTCCGTGTAAACATGTAACAAAAGATTTCAAAATGTTAGAAGAAAAGTCTTTTAATAGGAGGGAGACTTGACCTTCTACAGTGTTTGCACTCTTTGGAACCTTAACCAAAGACCTAGTTGACCAGTATATCCCTCAGGCCATTGGCAATGAAGCAGTGGGGGAGTTGGGGTGGTAGGGGTTGTGGTCAGAGAGTGAAATGTCTGTGTTTCACATTTCAGAGTGATGACAGGATTAGGGTGGGGCTGTGGGAATGTTGGCTGAAATAGAGTGAGGAAGGTCAAAGAAGAGAAGAAAGTCAAGATTCTTTTCTTCTGAGTGTTTGGACAGCTCACATCCATGGCCATGAAGTTCCTCCCTACCAGGAAAATGGCAAGACTTAGGAGTCCAGAGATGGGAAAGAAGTTGGATAGATGACAGGAATGAACAACTTTTTTTTTTTTTGGATGGAGTCTTGCTCTGTCGCCCAGGCTGAGTGCAATGGAGTGATCTCGACCCACTGCAACCTCCGTTTCCTGGGTTCAAGCAATTCTCCTGCCTCAGCCTCCCGAGCAGCTGGGATTACAGGCACCCACCATCATGCCCGGCTAATTTTTGTACTTTTGTAGAGACAGTGTTTCGCCATGTTGGCCAGGCTGGTCTTGAACTCCTGACCTCAGGTGATCTGCCCGCCTCAGCCACCCAAAGTGTTGGGATTATAGGGATAAGCCACCATGCCCGAACAACTTATTTATTTATTTATTTATTTATTATTTTTATTTTTTAAGAGGACAAAGATGTCAGCCGCCAAGTGCACTGATGAAGAGTTTCTTCTGGTAATATTTGAGTAGCTTCTATTGGAGCAAGCATCCCATGAATTAAAACTATTAACTCTGAGGAAAACATTTGTAACAACCTAATTCCCTGAAATCACTGGGGAGTGAAAAAAAGCAGCAGCTTCTGAAGGGAGTTAGAAGAAAGGGATTTCCAGATGAAAAGAAAAAAGAAAACACATAGCTTTGGTCTTCCTTATCGCAGGAAGAATGGGAGATGGGGTCACTGCAAATTTATTTTAGAATATTTTTCATCTTATTAAAATCCTTTAAAATGCAGACCACTTCTTGACTGGGAGGGCTAGGTAAATAACAATTCCTAAGGGAACTAATATGTTTTACATGCTGTGTCTCTTTAAATGTAGAAAGGTGATCAAGATGGCTGACCAGATGCAGGTAGTATGGCCTTCTTCGTGGAGAGGAACTCCATTTTAAACAGATTATCTAGGAGAGAGTGCTTGGATTCATCAGAGAAGAGATGGGATTCAACAGAGAAGAGATGGGAAGCACCGGAAGTGAGTAAGGAAAGGGGATTGACTGAAAGCTGAGAGTGGCTCCTGGATGTGGGGAAATTATAAGAGAGAAACTCCCAGGGCTCCACACTTTGAAATGGGCATTTATGATCTTGGCTATGGTAGAAACCCTCAACCCACTTGGGTCTTGGGCCTGACATAGGGAGCTCCCTAAAGATTGTGCAGAGACATTGCCCTGGAAAATGGAACCCACATGGAATCCCATCTGAGCCTAGAGCAGCCTCAGCTGGGTGCCATTTTGAGAACCTAGACACTGGAGATCTACAGAAATGGTTGCTGCCCCTCGACTGCTTCAGGTAGGTATAGAGGAGACCCAGCACTCCCAGGCACCCATGGGAGGGTCCTTTCTGCCTTGCTGTGGGCTGCTGTTGAGACTGAGATGTGAGTGAACCACACTCCCTGCAGCTTCTTACCCTGGTTGCAGGCCCAAGAAACCATTTTGAGAGTTTAATACTGTACTGTGCCCTACCCTGAGGCCCAGTTTCAGTTGACCTGGCTGCAGCCACCACCTGGCCAAGGAGGGACAGGGAAACAAAGCTCCTTCACATATACCTAGGACAATTCCCCTGACCCTGCTATGGGCTGTTGTGACAGGGAGACTTGAGCGGACCCCGCTTCCACAATTTGTCCATACTGCTTACCTGAAAGGGTCCTACCCTCTTGGGTCACAAGCCCACAGCTTGCACAATTATAAGAGTTTAATGTTGGGCTCTGTCCCCCTTTTTGCCAAGTGTGAGTTGATGCCACTGTAGCCACCACCCAGATCGGGGAGGAACAGGGGAGAACAAGCTCTCCTAAGCACACTTAGGACAATACCACCACCCTTCTACAGGATGCTGTGGGACTGAGAAGTAGCCCACCGATCCCATTGCATCTACCAGCAACACCAACATGGACTGCCTGGGTCCTAGTGGATTGCTCCACCACCACTACCACCATCACCCATATCTCACCAGGGTGTGCTTCCCAGGGGCCTGAGAACTTGCCCACATCCCTGTCCCCCAACTCCCATGACTACCCTCTCACCAAGCCACTAGGAAGCTCAAGAATCAGCCTCCCAGGACTCACTAATACCAAAGCCAGTGTAGGCTGCTCTAGGGCTCAGGCACACTCTCCAAGCTGCTGCCACCACCAGGGCCCAATGATGGGCTCACTTGGCATCCAATACCCAGCTAAATTTTTCCACAATCTCAAGTAATAACTGTACTCTAAGCTACCAAGGAAATCAAAGATACCAGTGACCGTGGGTACCGCCTATGAAGTCATACTAAGATCACACTACCATAGGCACCCAGAATGAAAGCCAAAGTATCCTACTCAACTAACAATATACATACATTTTTCAGGAAAAAAATTTTCTCCTACAAAAACAATTAAAAAAAAAAACTCGAACAAGCTACTGCTACACAAGATTTGCAGATACCAATGAAAAGACACAGGAAACATGAAAAAGGAGAAAAATGAGACATCATCAAAGGACTACAACAATTGTCCGGCAACAGATCCCAATCAAAAAGAATCCCTCAATATGCCAGATAAATAATTCAAAATATTGATTTTATAAAGCCCTACAAGATGCAAGAGAAATTTGAAAATCAATACAAAGAATTAGAAAATCAGTACAGGAAATGAATGATAAATTTAACAAGGAGATAGATACTTAAAAAAAAAAAAAAAACAAGCAGAAACTCTTGAACTAAAAAAATTCAATGAAGGGAATACAGAATATATTCAAAAGCTTCAATAGTAGAGTGGACCAAGCAGAAGAAAGAACCTCAGAACATGGCTGGGTGAGGTGGTTCATGCCTGTAATCCTGGCATTTTGGGAGGCCAAGGTAGGCGGATTCCTTGAGGCCAGAGTTCAAGGCCAGTCTGGGCAACATAGTGAAACCCTATCTTTAAAATTAGAAAAAAGAATCTAAGAACTTGAAGACAGGTCTTTTGAAATATCCAGTCTGATGAAATAAGGAAAAATGAATGAAAAAGAATAGACAAAGACTTTGAGATATCTGGGACTACATAGTGTGACCAAACTTATGCATTTTTGGTATTTCCAAGGGGGAAGAGAGATTTTAAAAAATTAAAACACCTAATTTTAGGAAGTAATTGATGAAAACTTCCACATCTAGCACGAGAGTTAGACATCCAGATACAGAGCCCCAGCAAATACATTGCAAAAAGAACTTCACATAATAGTGTATTTAGAAAGTCTAAAGTCAAGAAGAAAGAAAGAATTTTGAAATTAGCAAAAGAAAAGCATCTAGTTACCTATTAAGAAAACTCATCAGACTAACAGCAGACTTTTCAGTGGAAACCTTACAGGCCAGAAGAGAACAGAATGGCATTTCAAACTGCTGAAAGAAAAGTACTGTCAGTCAAAAATCTTATATTCTGCCAGAATAAGCTTCATAAATGAAGGAGAAATAAAATGTTTTCCAGAGAAGCAAATGGTGAGTGAACTTGTCAACACTAGCCTGTTCCTATGGGAGATGCTCAAATGGGTCTTAAACATGGAAATGAAAGGTCAACACTCAGCATTATGAAAACACACAGAAAAATAAAACTCACATTTCTTATAAAAACAACCTCATAAATGAGGAAAAGAATCAAATGGCAACATGGCAGAATCTCATCAAACCACAATGACAAAAAGAGAAAAAGAAAGAACTTATCATATAAAACAACTTAAAACAATTAACAATATGACAAGAATAAAGGTTAGCATATCAATATTATCCTTGAATAAATGGATTAAATGCTCCACTTACAAGATATGTACTGGCAGAATAAACAGCATGATGCCCAGCACCTTAGGAGGCTGAGGTGAGTGGATCATCTGAGGTTGGGAGCTTGAGACCAGCCTGACCAACATGGAGAAACCCTATCTCTACCAAAAATACAAAAATTAGCTGGATGTGATGGCATATGCTTGTAGTCCCAGGTACTGGGGAGGCTGAGGCAGGAGAATCACTTGAACCTGGGAGGCAGAGGTTGCAGTGAATCAAGATTGTGCCATTGCACTCCAGCCTGGGTGACAAGAGCAAAACTCTATCTCAAAACAAACACACACACATACACACACACACACACACACACACACACGATGCAACTATATGCTGCCTATAAGAAATCAACTTTACCTGTAAAGACACATATAGACTGAAAGTACATAGATTGAAAAAGATATTCCATGCAAAGAAAAACCAAACAAGCAGGAATAGCTATATCTTATACCAGTTAAAACAGATTTTAAATCAAAAACATTAAAAATAAATACAAAACAAAGAAGGTCATTATATAGTAATAAAGGGATCAATTTAGCAAAAGAATATAACAATGCTGAATATATATGCACCCAACATCACAGCCCCTAAATTTACAAACAAATATAACTAGACCTAAAGAATGAGACAGACAGAATACAATAATAGTGGGGAACTTCAACATCCCACTCATACACTAGACAGATCATTGAGAGACAAAATTAGCAAAGAATCATTAGAGTTTCATATGCTTTGGATGTGTGTCCCCTCCATATCTTATGTTGACATGTGATCCCCAGTGTTGGAGGTAGGGCCTAGGGGGAGGTATCAGATCATAGGGGTAGATCCCTCATGAATGGCTCAGTGCCATCCCGTTGGTGATGAGTGAATTCTCACTCAGTTTAAATGAGATCTGGTTGTTTAAAAGAGTCTGGGACAACCCCCTTCCATCTCTTGCCAATGTGATACACTGGCTCCTCCGTTGCCTTCCACCATGATTGTAAGCTTCCTGTGACCCTTATCAGCAGCAGATGCCAGTGCCATGCTTCGTGTTCTGCCTGCAGAACTGTGAGCTGACTAAACCACTTTTCTTTATAAATTACCCAGCCTTGGGTGTTCCTTTAGAGTGATGCAAAAATAGACAAACACAGACTTAAATCGGACTTTAACCCAAAGGACTCAACAGACACTTATAAAACATTTTATCCAACAACTACAGAATATACATTCTTTTCATCAGCACATGGTATATTCTCCAAGATAGGCCATATATTAATCCATGAAACATGTCTTAACAAATTTTTAAAAAATCAAAATTATGTTAAGTATCATCTCAGACCACAGTGGATAAAGCTAGAAAAGGGTTCCATTCCATCAATACTAGGAGGAAATTTGAAATGGTATAAATGCATGGGAATTAAACAGCATGCTCCTGAAAGATCACCAGGTCAACAAAGAAATTAAGGTGGAAATTAGAAAAAAATTTGAAATGAATAAAAGTGAAAACACAACATACAAAAGCCTGTGAGATACAGCAAAAGCAGTACTAATATGGAAGCACTGTGCCTACATCAAAAAAGTAGACAGGGCCAGGCATGGTGGCTCACAGCTGTAATCCCAGCACTTTGGGAGGCTGAGGCGGGTGGATCACTTGAGGTCAGGAGTTTGAGGCCAGCCTGGCCAGTATGAAGAAACACTGTCTCTACTAAAAAATACAAAAATTAGCAAGGCTTGTTGGTGCATGCCTGTAATCTACTCAGGAGGCTGACGTGGGAGAATGACTTGAACCTGGGAGGCAGAGGTTGCAGTGAGCTGAGATCGTACCACTGCACTCCTGCCTGGGTGACAGAGTGAGACTCCATCTCAAAAAACAGTAGAAAGATCACAAATTAGGCCGGGCGCGGTGGCTCAAGCCTGTAATCCCAGCACTTTGGGAGGCCGAGACGGGCGGATCACGAGGTCGGGAGATCGAGACCATCCTGGCTAACATGGTGAAACCCCGTCTCTACTAAAAAATACAAAAAACTAGCCGGGCGAGGTGGCGGGCGCCTGTACTCCCAGCTACTCGGGAGGCTGAGGCAGGAGAATGGCGTAAACCCGGGAGGCGGAGCTTGCAGTGAGCGGAGATCCGGCCACTGCACTCCAGCCTGGGCGGCAGAGCGAGACTCCGTCTCAAAAAAAAAAAAAAAAAAAAAAAAAGAAAGATCACAAATTAACAACCAATGTCACACCTCAAGGAATCAGAAAAAGAACAAACCCAAAGTTAGCCAAAGAAATAACAAACATCAGAGCAGAACTAAATGAAATAGAAACCACAAAAACAATAAAAAAGATCAACAAAACAAATCTTGGTTCTTCAAAATGTTAAACAAAATTAATAAACCACTAGCTAGACTAACCCAGGAAAGAAGAGAAAATGAAAATAAAAACAATCAGAAATGAAGAATGGGACATTACAACTGACAGGATAGAAACACAAAACATCATGAGAGACTACTATGAACAGCTACACCCTCACAAACTAGAAAACCTAGAGGAAATGCATAAATTCCTGGACAGTTACAATCTATCAAGATTGAACCAGGAAGTGGAACTCTTGAACAGATCAATAATGAATAGCAAGACTGAATCAGTAATTAAGTCTCCCAAGAAGGCCGGGTGTGGTGGCTCATGCCTGTAATCCCAGCATTTTGGGAGGCCGAGGAGGGCGGATCACTTGAGGTCAGGAGTTTGAGACCAGCCTAGTCAACACAGTGAAACTCCATCTCTACTAAAAATACAAAAATTAGCTGGGCGTAGTGGCGCACGCCTGTAATCCCAGCTACTCGGAAGGCCGAGGCAGCAGAATCGTTTGAACCCAGGAGGTGGAGGTTGCAGTGAATCGAGATCATGCCACTGCACTCCAGCTTGGGTGACAGAGTGAAACTCCGTCTCAAAAAAAAGTCTTTCAACAAAATAAATTCCAGGACCAGATACATTCACAGATGAATCCTGCCATGCATACAGAGAAGAACTAATAGCAATCCTGTGAAACTATTCCAAAAAATTGAGGAGGAGGAATTCTCCCTAACTGATTCTACGAGGCCAGTATCATCCTGATAACAAAATCTGGCAAGAACACAACAAAAAACAAAACTATAGATCCATATCCCTGAATCACATAGATACAAAAAGCCTCAGCAAAATACTAGCAAATCAAATCTAACAGCACGTCAAAAAGATCACACGCCACGATTGGGTCGGATTTAACCTGGGGATCCAAGGATGGTTTAACATATGCAAATCCGTAATGTGATACATTCCATCAACAGAATGAAGGACAAAAGTCTCATGATCATCTCAATAGATGCAGAAAAAGTATTCAATAAAAATCAGCATTTCTTCATGATAAAAATCCTCAACAAACTAGGCATAGAAGCAACATACCTCAACATAATAAAGGTTACATATGACAAGCCCACAGCAAACATAACATTTAATGGTGAAAATTTGAAAACGTTCCCTCTAAGAACTATAACGAGACAAGAATGCCACTTTCACCACTCTTATTCAACACAGTACTGGAAGTCCTAGTCAGAGTAGTTAGGCTTCAGGCTGCGTCCACTCATAGTGGAAGGCAAAGCAGAGCCAGCGTGTGCGGTGATCACGGAGAGGGGAAGCAAGAGAGAGAGGGTGTGGCCAAATTCTTTTAAACAATCAGCTCTCATGGCAACTAATAGAGCAAGAACCCATTCATTACCATGAGGAGGACATCAGGCAACTCCTGGATCATGAACCGAACACTTCCCATTAGTTTCTATCTCCAACATTGGGGATCAAATTTCAGTGTGAGGTTTGCGAGGACAAACATCCAAACAAGAGCAGTTGGTGAATGGGAAATTCAGCCACTTCTCCAGGACCACTCTTACCAAGAGTCCCATAATTCAGCAACTACGGAGGCCTCCAGGACCCTACTCCATCTTCAGACAATGTTTCTGCTGCCCTAGTTGTTAAATATGTTTATTGTCATCATCTGTAATATTTAATTCCATACATACATCCTCCTTACAAGGAATCTTGCAATATCTCACAACTGATGATTTATACTCCATGGGTATAAATGGGGTCAAATTATGCATTTTATACCTTTTGAGAAACTCTGAACTAATAATATTTCTGAGACCTCTTCAAGCTCTGCCGTGCTGCGTTTAGACTGGAACCCCAAGCTTGAGTTTAAGAGAGGAGATGCAGAAAAGAAGTTGGGGGCAGGTATGAGTACCAGAAAGACTTCCCCATGGATATGGGAGAGTATGGCATTAAATTATATTGACACACGGAAACTGTGGGAAACAACCAATCGTTGTTGTCTTAAGCCTCGGTATTTTCTAGTTTTGATAGAAAATAGGTAATTTTCCATTAAAGGGAGAAATACCAAGTTCCATCTTAATGAATTTAAGTTCTTAAAAAGGAGAATCAATTAAAGAAACATTAAATTAATATATGGGGGTACTCAGACACAGCAAAAAAAAAAAAAAAAAAAGAAGGCAAACGTCCAATGCTGGACAAGCACTTACCTTGGTTCAATGATTTTTCAATCATTTTTTCATAGAAGCCTAATTTCCTAAGATATAGGTTAACTGCTATAATGAAGACCTGAAACAGCAGTTTAAAGGGGCTTACACCAGATGGAAATTTAATTTTCTTTCTTTCTTTTTTTTCTTTTTTCTTCTTTTTGGAGATGGAGCCTCATTCTGTTACTCAGGCTGGAATGCACTGGCATCCTCTCAGCTCAATGTAACCTCGGCCTCCTGGGTTCATGCGATTCCCCTGCCTCAGCCTCCTGAGTAGCTGGGATTACAAGTGTGTGCCACCACGCCGGCCTAATTTTTGCAGTTTTAGTAGAGACGGGCTTTCACCATGTTGGCCAGGCTGTTCTCGAACTCCTGACCTCAAGTGATTCACCTGCCTTGACCTCCCAAAGTGCTGCGATTACAGGTGTGAGCCACCGCGCCTGGTGGAAATTAAATTTTCTTACACTTAATGGCTCTGCATAAGCAACCCAGAGCTCATCAGGTAGTTCACTGATATCAAAGGCCCAGGCTCCTTCCATGTTGCTGCTGCTCCTTCCTAAATTGTTGCTCTTGCTATCCCCATATTTCCATCCCAGTTAGCCAGAAAGAGGAAATATTCCGGAAGAAAATCTTGCCCCTCCCTCTAAAAGCGCAAACTGAAAGTTGCATACGCCACTTCCACTCACTTCTTATTGGTCAGAACTTGGCTACATGGCCATACACAGCTGCAAGGGAGCTTGGGAAATGTAGTTTTTAACTCTAGATAATCATGTCGCTGGAGAGAATTCCATTACTGTGGAAGACGGGGAAAACAAATATTGGGAGACATCTAGGGGCCTCTGAAATATGAACCTTTTCTCAAATACGGTCATATATGAATTTAATGTAGCAAACCAGATGACAATGAGAGCTATACTCCCAAGCACTGGAAACATCTGAATACCTTTTCCCCAGTATGAAAGGTATTACACGGAGTTTAAAAAAAAAAAAAAAGTTTATCCAACAACTTCAGGTTATAAGAATATTTGTTTTAGGGTGACCTGAATCATCTCTGACTATTTAACATGCCCCTCCTGGCAAGCTGGTTGTTTGGATTGGAGGATACCCTGCTTGTCAAGCACACAGCTCCATGCCTGGCACAAAGTGACAACAAATTTAAAAAATTTGGTTGGGCGCAGTGGCTCATGCCTGTAATCCCAGCACTTTGGGAGGCCAGGCAGGTGGATCACTTGAGGCCAGGAGTTCAAGACCAGCCTGGCAAATCTGGCAAAACCCCGTCTCTACTAAAAATACAAAAATTAGCCAGGCATGGTGGCGGGTGCCTGTAATCCCAGCTACTCCGGAGGCTGAGGCAGGAGAATCGCTTGAACCCGGCAGGCGGAGGTTGCAGTGAGCCAAGATCACACCATTGCACTCCAGCCTGGGCAACAGAGAAAGACTCCATCTCAAAAAAAAAAAAAAAAAAAAAAATTCTGGCAGCATCACATTTCTTAGTCCCAGAAACAGGGGCATGTGACTAGGCATAAAATGACCCAGGTTCCGTTTCACACACAGCCTGTGAAGCACAAATCTCCTTCTCTCTATCCCACTTAGACCTCGGTTTGTCTCTTGTCTCTGTATCTCTTTGTTTCTTTGCCTTTCTCTTTGTTCATCTCCATCTCCAACTTTTTGTCTAGTTGGATTTCTCTCTGAGTCACCGGTGCTTTGTTGGTTGGTTTGTTTTTTAGAAATGAGGGAGAAAGTGCGTTCACACTTTGGGTTCCTCTTGATTCTCTTCTCAGCCGTATGTCACTTTCTCAGTCTCTGTCTCACTGAAACTTTTTTTCCTGTCTTTTATTCTTTCTGCTTCTATCTCCCTCTCTCTGCTTCTTTGAATTGTCTTCTGTCTCTGTGTCCTCCTTGACATTTATCTTTGACTCATCGAATCTCTCTCTCTCTCATCTTTATTTTGTTTTGTTTGTTTTGTTTTTGAGACAGAGTCTCACTCTTGTTGCCTAGGCTAGAGTGCAGTGGCGTGATCTCGGCTCACTGCAACCTCTGCCTCCCGGGTTCAAGTGATTCTCCTGCCTCAGTCTCCTGGGTAGCTGGGATTACAGGTGCCTGCCCCCACACCTGACTAGTCTTTTTATGTATGCATATATTTTTAGTAGAGACGGGGTTTCACCATGTTGGCCAGGCTGGTCTCTAACTCCTGACCTCAGGTGATCCACCTGCTTCAACCTCCCAAAGTGCTGGGATTACAGGTGTGAGTCACCGTGCCCAGCCTCATCTCACTCTGGTTTTGATCTCGCTCTGGTTCTGTTTCAATGCACCTCTATTTTCTCTCAATCTTGATCTCTGTCTCAGCCACACATAATCTGCCATGCTCTGAATTTCTCTGCCTCAAGTCCTCTGCAATTATTTTTCCTCTTTAGCTTGCTTCTACTTTTTAGTTCAAGTTCCTCCATTCCTGGCTTCCTATCTGGAGGTGGGATGTTGAGGGGAGCTGTTCTTTTTTTTTTTTTTTTTTTTTTTTTTTTGAGACGGAGTCTCGCTCTGTCGCCCAGGCTGGAGTGCAGTGGCCTGATCTCGGCTCACTGCAAGCTCTGCCTCCCGGGTTCACGCCATTCTCCTGCCTCAGCCTCCCGAGTAGCTGGGAGTACAGGCGCCCGCCACCTCGCCCAGCTAGTTTTTTGTATTTTTTAGTAGAGACGGGGTTTCACCGTGTTAGCCAGGATGGTCTTGATCTCCTGATCTCGTGATCCGCCCATCTCGGCCTCCCAAAGTGCTGGGATTACAGGCTTGAGCCACCGTGCCCGGCCTAGGGGAGCTGTTCTAAGAGCACTTGCTCTCTCCCTTCCTGTCTGAGTCGGAAAACCAGACTCACAACCAACCAACATCACCACACACACACCACCACCACAAGAGGGTTAAGAGATTAGTCCTGAATGGGTGTTAAGTGTTGGGGGGTGAGGATCAGAATGGGATGGGGAGGCAAAAGCTAAGAGAGTCAAAGGAGTTGGGCTAAGCTGAGTCTCTACTCCAAGAAGGACATTCTAGTAGCAGATCCAAGAGACAAAAAGTGATACTGTGTGTGAGTCACTCAGTTTTCCCAGAATTTCCACCACTTCTGGACACAGGATGCCTCAGCTCAGCCAGCCAAACCCCATTCCCCAAACCTACAGATACCTTGAGGGATTCAGCTTCCAAGTCTGAGAATACAGTCGCATGAAAAGGACATTGAATTCTGTTAAATAGTATATGTGGGTAGGATATGATATCCAGGAAGTTCATTTCAGGACAATAAGGCTTTGAAAATATTTGGTGCAGAAAAGGTAGTGAATCACTTTTCAGATTATAAGAAACGCAATCACTAATTTCGCTGGAGGAGACGTTCCCCTCCAGAGACTGCAGTTCAGGGGTGATCCCTACACCTTAGGCTTTCAAAATACACACACACACACACACACACACACACACACACACACACACCCCGACACACACTACAGCAAAGTTCTTTTTTATTTCTTTTTTTAAATTTGATACAGCAAAGTTCTGATACACCAACACAGGTAATCTTTGGTTATTGTTATTTAACATTATCTTGAGTAGAAAACAAGAACTTTTTGAACAAAACCCTTTCAATTGATTTATTTCTCTTGTTTTCTAAATCTTCAGCTTACTTGCCTTATTGACATTCTAGTGTTCCATTACACAGTAGGGTGTCTGTAGTTAACGATAATACATTGCATATTTCAAAATAGTTAGAAGAGAGGATTTTGAATGTTCTTACCACAAAGAAATGACAAATGTCTCAGTAATGGATATAATAATTACCCAAATTTGATTCTTGTACATTGCATACATATATCAAAACATCGCACTGTACCCCACAAATATGTACAATTATTGTATCAATTTAAAAAATTTAATAACTGATTAATTAGGGTTATCCTTAATTAAATAATGAAGAAAGAGTTTTCCTTGTTGTCTATCAAGACTTTCTAAAACAACATGGCCTGCCAGCTGCGGTGGCTCACGCCTGTAGTTCCAGCACTTTGGGAAGCTGAGGGGCGTGGATCACTTGAGGCCAGGAGTTCAAGACCAACCTGGCCAACATGGTGAAACCGCATCTCTAGAAAAATACAAAAATTAGCTGGGCATGGTGGTATACGCCTGTAGTCCTAGCTACTTGGGAGGCTGAGGCATAAGAATCACCTGAACACGGGAGGCAGAAGTTGTAGTGAAATGAGATCACGCCGCTACACTCCAGCCTGGGTGACAGAGTGAGAATCTGTCTCAAATAAAACAAAATAAAATAAAATAATACAAATAAAATAACATGGTTTCCCTATTTGATAGATGGTGAAACAAGTCCCAGAGGTTAAGTGACTTGACCAGTGAAGAAAAGACAGAGCTGCCACTTGTATCCAGATTGTTTGGATCCTAAAACCAAAAGCCTAAAAAGAGAATAATCTGCGTCTTACCCCCAACCAAGAAATTCTGTCAATTCTATTGAGCTGAGAGAGAAGAACAGGCAGACTGGAAATATGAAGAAAGGGGAATGGCCCCGGAGGATTTCCAAGTGTGAATTCAATTTACCCTTATTCAGATGGGAGATTATAGGTTATATAACCACCCCCCAAATAAAGCAATCTCTTCTCCAATGACATTCAAACCCGGAAAACTTGAATCCCAGGGTGTTCAGATTTCGGTATAAGCTGATCTCTCAAGACCTATTTAGGCAGGATCTGGTGCCCAGGACAGAACCTGTTGACCTGGCACCATGGAGCTGGGAGGGGCTGTCACCATCTTTCTGGCACTCTGCTTGTCTTGCCTGCTTGTCCTCATTGCCTGGAAACGAATGAATAAGGCAGGAAAGCTGCCCCCAGGTCCTACACCAATTCCTTTCCTGGGGAACCTGCTGCAAGTTCGAACTGACGCTACGTTTCAGTCTTTCATGAAGGTGAGTGTGTCTGTCTCCTCTAACAGCGCTTAGAGCAACTAATCCTGTAGCCAGATTCACATAGAACCTTATGCCTTCTAAAGATAGACTCTCAGAAGCACAGACTTTGCAAATCTTAGAATTCTGAAATTCCAGAATCCTGAAATGTTGGAAACACACATTCTCAGTGCATTGAAATAAGACTTTCATGATCTCAGGACTTTGGAATCACAGTACATTATATTTTTAAACACAAGGACACTTTGACTCAGGTTGTCTTAGCGCTTTGAGACTTGGTATCATGAAGTCTAAGATTCTAGAAATTTAACATTTCAGAGAGAGAAGTATGAATCTTGGAATTTATCGAATCCAGGTCCATTATTTTATAGATGAGAACAGTAAGTTTTGTGGGGAGGGATGAGCTTTTGCCTAGGATGATAGAAGCCAAGACTTCCGTGCCTGTTTCCCAATAGTCCTTCCAAGCCCAGATTTACCTTGGTTCCTTAGTACCATGTTTATATCCCCCTGAAATCACCATCCTCTAAAATCCTCGATTGGCCTATACTTGGTACTCCAATCAGTCCCTCCTCTTGTGTTTTCCTTCGCTCCAAGCTCAGGGAGAAATACGGCCCTGTGTTCACTGTGTACATGGGTCCCCGGCCAGTGGTGGTTTTATGTGGACATGAAGCAGTGAAGGAAGCCTTGGTAGACCAAGCGGATGAGTTCAGTGGCCGTGGAGAACTGGCTTCAATAGAGCGAAACTTCCAAGGTCATGGTAGGTAGCAACGACAACAAAAACAATAAAACCAGAAATGACTGCAATGCACTCCCTCTATGCCAGGTTCTTTGGTAAGTAAGTACTCTACATGACTTATTGCATTGCCTCCCTTAGGAGAGCTGTTAACATTATACTAATGTTGTCAATGAAAAGCTAAGATAGGCCGGCGTGGTGGCTCACGCCTGTAATCCCAGCACTTTGGGAGGCTGAGGCGGGTGGATGACCTGAGGTCAGGAGTTTGAGACCAGCCTGGCTAACATGGTGAAACCTGTTTCTACTAAAAACTAAAAATAAAAATTAGCTGAGCGTAGTGTTGTATGCCTGTAATCCCAGCTGCTGGGGAGGCCGAGGCAGGAGAATCGCTTGAACCCGGGAGGCGGATGTTATAGTGAGCCAAGATCATGCCATTCTACTCCATCTTGGTCAACAAGAGTGAAACTCTGTTAAAAAAAAAAAAAAAAAGAAAGAAAAGAAAAAGCTAATATAAAGATTAGATAATGTCACACAGTAAGTGGTAGGATCACTTTATTTTGAGCCTATGCCATCTGACTCTAAACTGTTTTCTATGTTATTTCTGCTCTTATTTTTAATGGATTAGTGATATTCTTTTTTTTTTTTTTTTTTTTTTTTTGAGATGGAGTTTCACTCTTGTTACCCAGGCTGGAGTGCAATGGCACGATCTCAGCTCAGCACAACCTCTGCCTCCTGGGTTCAAGCGATTCTCCTGCTTCAGGCTCCCAAGTAGCTGGGATTACAGGCATGAGCCACCATGCAGGGCTAATTTTGTATTTTTAGTAGACATGGGGTTACTTTATTTTGGACAGGCTGGTCTCGAACTCCCAACCTCAGGTGATCCACCCACCTAAGCCTCCCAAAGTGCTGGGACTACAGGCATGAGCCACTGAACCTGGCAGTTAGTGATATTCTTTATGCACCCACTAAAGCTCTCATAGCCAACCTTATTTCTCATCTTCCTATACTCATCCACATACCTAACCCATAGGTCTCTGCCTCCTTCACTTAGGTAGATATCTTTCTCCCAAGCATCCATCTCTAACTGCCCATATCCTTCGATTCCAAGCAGGCTCACCACATGCTGTCTTTCTTTCCTTCCTTCCTTCCTTCCTTCCTTCCTTCCTTCCTTTCTTTCTCTCTCTCTTTCTTTCTCTTTCTTTCTTTTCTTTCTTTTTTTCTATTACCTTTTCTTCCTTTTGTCCATTGATCCATATTCATCAGAAAATCCATTCATTATTCTTTCTATAAAAACATCTTTCACTCTATTATTTATACATCGGTCAATTAACTATTTATTCATCTATCCATCATTCCATCCATTCATTAATTCTTTCATCTTTTATACGTCTATCGATCTCTCTATCCACTCTCCAAACGTTATCCATCTATCTCAAACCATCCATCCATTAACCATCCACCCATCTATTAAGTCTTCTATCCATCCATCCCTCCATCCATTCATCCATCCATCCATCCGTCCATCCATCCATCATTCCAGTCATAAACTCTTCCTTCCATTCATCAATAAAGCAAAATAATTTCATTAGATCTAGTGCATTGGTATAAGACTCTCATCAGTACACACATTTAGTAATTTCTAAATGTTTCTTACTACACGGTAACTCCTTTTTCGTAGGTATATCTATGTACAGGTGTGAGCTTCTGCGTACACATATGTGTATACATACAGAAAATCCAAGTATTACTTAGAAAAAAGAATTAATATCCCCATTCCAGGGCACTCTATATGGCACTCTGTCCATACATCCCTCCACCTTCCTATGCATTCACTCAGTTATTTTTTTTTTATTTATCCAGTTTCACCCCTCTTTCCTGTAAGAAACACTGTTTGGTCTCCCCCTATCACTCCTGCACTGATTCCTTTTTCCTCCACCTCAGTCTGGACTTTTTTTTTTTTTCTTTCCGAGGATCCTGGAGAGAGGGAACCTTACTCTCTTGATTGAGCCTTGAAGGTTGAGAATGGCTTCCTTGACAGCACAGTCTAGAGCTTTCATAATCTGTCCCCATCACTGTGTAGCACCGAGTTGAACACAGCAAGGGGAGGGAGGCAGAAGCCTGAGACTGAGATCTTGGCAGGTGTGGCTCTGGCCAATGGAGAACGATGGAGGATTCTCCGACGCTTCTCCCTGACCATCCTTCGGGACTTCGGGATGGGAAAGCGGAGCATTGAGGAGCGAATTCGGGAGGAGGCCAGCTACCTACTGGAGGAGTTCCGGAAGACCAAGGGTATGGGGGCCGCAAAGGGGAGGGCCACTAGGTGACTGGGTGGTTATGGAGCTCTCAGTCAAGAGAAGATGAGCTTTGGTGGGAGAAAGCTCTGGAATGGAAGAAGAGGGAAAATATTAAGAATCCACTGGGATTTCTGGCCAGCTTCCATATTAAAAGTTTACATGAGCTGGGCATGGTGGCACAGGCCCGTAGTGTCAGCCGCTTGTGGAGCTGACGCCGGAGGTTGCTTGAGTCCAGGAGTTCAAGGCTGCAGTGAGCTATGATCGTGCCACTGCACTTCAGTATGGGAGACACAGTGAGACTCTGTCTCTTAAAAAAATAACAACAAAACAGTAAACATGGAAGACCCTTAGAGACCACTTCTCTAGAAACTTTAATCAGTGGATCTCAGGGGGTCTGTGAGCTCTTGATATCCTATGCGGATTTTGGCGACATGTGACTTTGTGACTTTTCCTGAAGACAGGCTCAAATTTCATTACATTTGTATATCCATATTGTGGTAAAAAATACATAACATAAAAGTTACCATATTCGCCTCTTTAAGTGTCCAGTTAATTAGTGTTAAGTATATTCATGTTCTGAAAAAAATCTTTTGAACTTTTTTATCTTGCAAATTTGAAACTCTATATTCATTTCATTATGTTTTAAAAGGAGTTCAGTCCCACCATAAAATAAGGTCTAGAAACACTGGGATCTATAGAGAAAGGACACAGAGGCTGGAAAAAAAAAAACAAGACAGAAAAATAGGTAAGAGGTAGAAATAGAGACACATTTTCTCTGCATCCAAGGCGCCTTGCCTGGTCTACATGGGTGATTAACAGGTCTATATAAAAACTTCAAATGCCCATGTACCCCAGACTTTATTCATAAAATTGTGTATCTGTGAATATGTGCATTATTTTAGAGAAATTCTTCCCATATCTACTGATCTTGTTTTACAGAAGTTGTAGGTGAGGGCAAGGGAAGAATTTTGTTTTGTTTTGTTTTGTTTTGAGACAGAGTCTTGCTCTTGTCACCCAGGCTGGAGTGCAATGGCACGATCTCGGCTCACTGCAACCTCCACCTCCCAGGTTCAAGTGATTCTCCTGCCTCAGCCTCCTGAGTAGCTGGCATTACAGGCGCCTGCCACCACATCTGGCTAATTTTTGTATATTTAGTAGAGACGGGGTTTCGCCATGTTGGCCAGGCTGGTCTCCAACTCCTGATCTTGTGATCTGCCTGCCTCGGCCTCACAAAGTACTGGGATTACTAGGCATGAGCCACCACGCCGGACCAGGAAGGATTTTTTTAATTGCCCAAATGGAATCATCGTAGAGCTAGACAGAATTCAGGAACTTTTATAATGTGTCCCTTATCTCATTTTTCCCCAAATATGTGAGTCTCTAACATCAACACATTTAAGTAATAATAATACAAAATAATGATTAAGCTCAACTAGGTTTTCTTGAGTGCTTACTGTATGCCAGGCATTGTGCTAATTATTTTATACGGATAATGATATTGAATCCTCGTGAATCAATGAAATGGTTCCCAAAACAATTTGCAGATTGGACAATCTAGACCCAAAACACAAAAATGAAGTGGCTCGCACATGTAATTAAGTAGTAGACCTGGGACTCAGATGCATCACGGTGACTCCACACCCCATATTCATGACGATTACCTCCAACATAAACAATTTCCACTGCCCAGGTGCCCCCATCGACCCCACCTTCCTGCTGAGCCGCACCGTTTCGAACGTCATCAGTTCTGTTGTCTTTGGAAGTCGCTTCGACTATGAGGACAAGCAGTTCCTGAATCTGCTGCGGTTGATCAATGAGAGTTTCATTGAGATGAGCACTCCCTGGGTGCAGGTGCCCACCCAGCCACCTCTCTGTCCACGCACCAACCCCAGTTAACTAAGCACCTTCCTATACCCCACTTGATCCTCCCCACACCCCCGGGAGGTTAGTACAGTAGTTCCCCCTCATTGCTGGGGGATATGTTCAAGACCCCCGTGGATGCCTCAAACCATGGATAGTACCCAATTCTATAGATACTAAGTTTTTCTGATATATACATATTGTGATAAAATTCAATGTATAAATTGAGTGCAGTAAGAGACTGGCATTCATAAGTAATAAAATAGAACAATTATAACTATATTCTAACAACAGTTATGTGAATGTACTCTTTCTCAAAATATTTTATATGTAATATTTTTAGACTGCAGTTGACTGCACACATAACTGAAATGGTGGAAGGCAAAACCAAGGTGAAGGGGGAACTACTGTCTCAATAGGACCCAAGTTCCGTGAAGCAAAAGGGCCTCACCTGATTCTTAGACCCAGCACTGGACTTTGAGCCCAGCTGTCCAACTCCAGACTCAGCCCATGAGGGCCCCTGGCACCCATCAGTGACAAAGTCCCCTTACCTATTCCCACAGCTCTATGACATGTACTCTGGAATCATGCAGTATTTGCCAGGAAGACACAATCGCGTCTACTACTTGATAGAACAGCTCAAGGACTTCATTGCCTCCAGGGTCAAGATCAATGAAGCATCCTTTGACTCCCAAAACCCTCGGGACTTCTTTGACTGCTTTCTCATCAAGATGCACCAGGTATCTCTTCTTCCACTGGTCCCTCCCTCTCATTTTCTCAACCACTGGTCCCTGCAACTTTCTTTTTTTTTTTTTTTTTTTTGAGACGGAGTGTCGCTCTGTCGCCCAGGCTGGAGTGCAGTGGCCGCATCTCAGCTCACTGCAAGCTCCCCCTCCCGGGTCTATGCCATTCTCCCGCCTCAGCCTCCCGAGTAGCTGGGACTACAGGCGCCCGCCACCTCACCTGGCTAGTTTTTTGTATTTTTTAGTAGAGACGGGGTTTCACCGTATTTAGCCAGGCTGGTCTCGATCTCCTGACCTTGTGATCCGCCCGTCTCGGCCTCCCAAAGTGCTGGGATTACAGGCTTGAGCCACCGCGCCTGGCCTCCTGCAACTTTCAACCAATCTGCAAACATTGAGGGCAAAACAAAACAAAACAAAACATAAAAAAAACAAGCATTATTTCACAGGGTTTACTTTTATCTACAGATGAGTATAGAAACTGTAAAAGTACAAACTGTTACAGCTTTAAAACAGACTTTGAATCTAGAAATTTTAGGAATTTGGAAAATTTAGGAACTTGGAAACTTAAAATCTTCCACCTTATACATGCCAGAGAGTTACAACTGTAGTTTTGAGTCTTAGAATCTCATAAATTTAGAAATTTTCTGAAGTTTAAAGTTTAAGTTAACATTTAAGTTAAAATTAAAAGATTTGAACATGTAGGGACACAGGTATAGAATTTAAATTTCCAAGGGCAAAGGTTCAATAACATAAAAATATAAATTTACAAATGTATAAAACTCTAAGAAATGATGATACAGAAGTATTAACCTTCTGAATTTGTTTAGAGATATACATCTATTTCTATATAGAGCTATATCTCTGTTTCTATAGATATGTATCTCTATTTCTATATCTCTATAGAAATGTAGAAGGTTAATACTTCTGTATCACCATTTCTTAGAGTTTTATACATTTGTAAATTTATATTTTTATATTATCGAATCTTTGCCCTTGGAAATTTAAATTCTATACACTACTGTCCCTACATGTTCAAATCTTACAAGGCATCCTACATTCTTCTTCTCCTCCCATCCTCCCTATTGTTCACTCCATCCCATCCACCCCGGCTTCTGCCTTGCTGTTTCTCTAACACACCAGGCACGTTCCTGCCCCAGGACCTTTGTTCTGACTGTGTTCTCTCCCAGACATGCTTGGTTTACCCACCTATTGTTTCCCTATACAATAGACAAAAAAGCCAATGAGAAAATAAGACAATAGACCAAGCGCAGTGGCTCACGCTGTAATCCCAGCACTTTGGGAGGCCGAGGTGGGCGTATCAACTGAGGTCAGAAGTTTGAGACCAGCCTGGCCAACATGGTGAAACCCCATCTCTACTAAATGTTCAAAAAAAGAAAAATTAGCCAGGCATGGTGGCGGGCGCCTGTAACCCCAGCTACTCGGGAGGCTGAGGCAGGAGAATCGCTTGAACCCGGGAGGTGGAGGTTGCAGTGAGATGGTATCATGCCACTGCACTGCAGTCTGGGCGACAGAGCGAGACTGTCAAAAAAAAAAAAAAAAAAAAGGCCGGGCGCGGTGGCTCACGCCTGTAATCCCAGCACTTTGGGAGGCCGAGGCGGGCGGATCACGAGGTCAGGAGATCGAGACCATCCTGGCTAACACGGTGAAACCCCGTCTCTACTAAAAATGCAAAAAACTAGCCGGGCGAGGCGGCGGGCGCCTGTAGTCCCAGCTACTCGGGAGGCTGAGGCAGGAGAATGGGGTGAACCCAGGAGGCGGAGCTTGCAGTGAGCCGAGATCGCGCCATTGCACTCCAGCCTGGGCGACTAAGCGAGACTCTGTCTAAAAAAAAAAAAAAAAAAAAAAAAAAAAAAAGACAATAAAGACAGAAGAGAGTGACTCCATTCACTATCCCCTCACTCTCAGGATAAAAATAATCCTCGTACAGAATTCAACCTCAAGAACTTGGTCCTCACCACTCTGAACCTCTTCTTTGCTGGCACGGAGACGGTGAGCTCTACACTGCGCTACGGATTCTTGCTGTTAATGAAGCATCCCGAAGTGGAAGGTGAGTCCGCCCTGAGCTGCTTATCTGGTACGTCCCCCTCCCAACATAAAGAAGACATCATCTTGAAAATCTAGAATCCCACGGCCTCAGACTCTTCACCCTTTACAACTTCAGGGCGTGAAACACGACATCCCCGACTGTGGGGGTCATTTAACTTAATCTTCTACTTGGTGTCTGTGGCCTATGGCTGTTGTAACAAATTACCAGGAACTTAGTCGTCTAAAACAACACAAATGTATTATCCTTCTGTTCTGAATTTCAGAAGTTCAAATAGGCTTTCACTGGCTGACACCAACGGACCATCTGATTCTCTGCCTTTTCTGGGTGTTAAAGCTGTACTCCTTGTAATCCTGGGTTCACGACTCTATTCTCCATCTTCAAAGCCAGCAGCTTAGCTTCTTCAAACCTCTGTTTGCTTCTGGCATCACATCTTTTATTCTTTGTCTTTTCTTTTTGGAGACAGTCTTCCTCTGTTGCTCAGGCTGGGGTGCAGTGGTGTGATCTCAGCTCACACAACCTCTGCCTCCTTGGTTCAAGCGATTCTTCTGTCTCAGCCTCCCGAATAGCTGGGATTACAGGTGTGTGCCACCACACCCAGCTAATTTTGTGTTTTTAGTAAAGACAGGGTTTTGCCATGTTGGCCAGGCTGGTCTGAAACTCCTGACCTCAGGTAATCCACCCGCCTTGGCCTCCCAAAATGCTGGGATTACAGGTGTGAGCCACTGCTCCCAACCTCACATCTTTTTTTTTCTAACTCAGATTCTCCTGCCTCTCTCTTATACAGATACACAATATTCTATTGAGGGCAAATCTCAGCAATCCAGGCTAATCTTTTCGTCTCAAGATTCTTAATTTACTGGCATTTTCAAAGTCTCTCTTGTCTTTTTGTTACCCTTATATACATAGCCTTCCAGGCATTAGGTTTTAGAGACTTGGAGGTAGTTATCTCTGATGGCCATTATTGAGCCAACCGCCCTGCCAAAGTTAAATAGAATCCGTCTCCAATAACTTATGATCTGGTCCATTTGAGTAACTTTAGTAACGAGGAACTCACTACTTGTTTAAGGAAAATTCCCAATTTTGGCCCCTCTCCTTAATAATGCAATTCAAAACAAGCCAAAGGATTTCTCCTGGTGCAGATAAGAGACACTAACACACTTCCACTCAAACATTTCTAGTCTTACCTCCATTGTCTGAGTTGTCTTTCACCGGTCTAAATAATCAGGCCAGGTGCGGTGGCTCACGCTTGTAATCCCAGCACTTTGGGAGGCAGAGATGGGCAAATCGCTTGAGGCCAGGACTTCAAGACCAGCCTGGCCAACATGGTGAAACCCTGTCTCTACTAAAAATGCAAAAATTAGCCAGGTGTGATAGCACACACCTGTAATCCCAGCTACTTGGGGGGCTGAGGCACAAGAGTCATTTGATCCCGGGAGGCAGAAGTTTCAGTGAGCCAAGATTGCACCACTGCACTCCAGCCTGGGGACACAGCGAGACTCCTTCTAAAAAAAAGAAAAGAAAATCAAATCAAATCAAATATTTATTGGATGCTTCTATGTGCCAAGCACTGTCCTAGTTCCTTGTACACCAGATTTATGTAATGTTTACAACTCTATGACCTTGTCCAACCATCACACTCATTTTGAAGATGACAAAACACAAGTTCAGAAGGTGAAGTCACACAGGCCGGGTGCAGTGGCTCACGCCTGTAATCCCAGCACTTTGGGAGGCTCAGGCGGGTGGATCACGAGGTCAGGAGATCAAGACCATCCTGGCTAACATGGTGAAACCCCGTCTCTGTTAAAACTATAAAAAAAAATTAGACAGGTGAGGTGGTGGGCGCCTGTTGTCCCAGCTACTCTGGAGGCTGAGGCAGGAGAATGACATGAACCCAGGAGGCAGAGCTTGTAGTGAGCTGACATCATGCTACCACACTCCAGCCTGGCCAACAGAGCGAGAAGACTCCATCTCCAAAAAAAAAAAAAAAAAAAGGTGAAGTCACTCATCCCTAAACCCTAAAGTGCAAAGAGGAGTAACTCGATCAGTGGTGATCTTAATCAGTGACATACCCACTTGCCATTTGTGTCAATCCTGTCCTAGTCACCTAGCATGCCTCTTTCCCATTTTGTAAAAATCCCATATATGAGAGCCAAGTTGGCACCATGGCTTTCTGATGCTTTTAAATAAAGACCAAATGTCGTGGCAGCGTTCAAGACGCCAAGCTGCCTGTCTCCTGATGTCTGACAAGTAATTGAGCACCACCAGTGTGTCAGTTGTTAAGTCAAAGAAGCGACCAAACAGGCCGGGTGCCTGACTCACACCTGTAATCCCACCACTTCAGGAGGCCAAGGTGGGTGGATCACGAGGTCAGGAGTTCGAGACCTGCTTGACCAACATGGTGAAACCCCGTCTCTATTAAACATACAAAAATTAACTGGGCGGGTGGCAGGCGCCTGTAATCCCAGTTACGCTGGAGGCTGAGGCAGAAGAATCACTTGAAGGGGAGGCGGAGGTTGTCGTGAGCCAAGATCATGCCATTGCACTCCAGCCAGTGTGACAGGCTGCTTAAAAAAAAAAAAAAAAGCGACCAAACATGTATGGCTTGCATCTGAGATCTCTTCCTGTTGGAGCTTGGAATACATGATTTTCCCTGGCTTCCCTAACAAAAACACCTCCTGTTTTTTTTTTCTCTGTTCTCCACTATATTTTCTGGCCCCTTCCAGCTAGGATCCATGAAGAAATTAACCAGGTGATTGGACCACACCGGCTCCCAAGTGTGGATGACCGGGTCAAGATGCCCTACACAGATGCCGTCATCCACGAAATACAGAGACTGGTAGACATCGTGCCCATGGGTGTCCCCCACAACGTCATCCGGGACACTCAATTTCGAGGCTACCTTCTGCCCAAGGTGGGGTAGCCCCCTCATTGCCTCCCTTCCACTGCACTCCTCTGTCCCCCTGGTTCCCTACATCTGTAGTCCAACACTGATTTCTCCTAACTGCCCCATTTTCACCCCAGGGCACAGATGTATTTCCCCTGCTTGGCTCTGTCCTCAAAGACCCCAAATACTTCCGCTACCCAGAGGCCTTCTATCCCCAGCACTTTCTGGATGAGCAGGGCCGCTTCAAGAAGAATGAAGCTTTTGTGCCTTTTTCCTCTGGTAGGTTTCTCTGGTCTGACTTCCCCCCAGGCATGTGCTAAATCCACCCCCCAGCCACTGATCTGTATTTGAAGTTCAAGTCACAATGTGAATTTGAAGGTTATATCTTAGAACCATAAAGTTTTAGAATCCCAGAATTAGTAAATATTGGAACAATTAACCCTGATAGTTAGAAAAAAAAAAGTTAGGATGGTAATAGCACTAAACAGGGCATAAACCAACTGGCTGTTAAGAAGAAAATAAGATATATTTTCTATGTTTCCAGGCAGATAGCCTCTGAACCTTTGCCATTGATCTACAAAAGCAGCCATAGACAATATGTAAATGAATGAGTATGTGTGTGAGCCTGAAAAACTGTTTACAGACAATGAAATTTGAATTTTGTTTTATCTTCATATATCACAAAAGAGTCTTTTTTCCCCAACCATTTTAAAATGCCAAAAGCATTCCTAGTTTGCAGGCTGTATGAACACAAGCAGCAGGGCAAATTTGCCCTACAGACAGTCATTTGCCTACTGATGGCATAAAACCTATGTGCAGCAACATTTTAAGTATATATTGGTGGGGCACAATGGCTCACACCTGTAATCCCAGCACTTTCGGAGGCCGAGGCAGGCGGATCACTTGAGGCCAGGAGTTCGAGACCAGCCTGGCCAACATGGTGAAATCCCATCTCTACTAAAAATACAAAAATTAGCCAGGCGTGGTGGCATGTGCCTCTAATCCCAGCTACTCGGGAGACTGAGGCACAAAAATCACTTGAACCCGGGAGATGAGGTTGCAGTGAACCGAGATCATGCCACTGCACTCCAGCCTGGGAGACAGAGTGAGACCTGGTCTCAAGCAAACAAAAAACAACAACAAAAGTGTATGTTGTTTGGATCCTGGAGTCAGGGCAGCGGTTGGGAACCTGGACTCCACTCCACCTTTTAGAAATGGTGGGGCCTTGGTTGAGTCACTTCAGGCCCCGTCTGTGAAACAGGGATTCATCCCTCCAAACGATTGGAAGAGCGGCTTACAAACAGTAGGTGTTATTAATGGTGAGTTTCACTTTTTTTCTCACCAGTGTCTGGCACGTAATAGGCATTTGACAAACCCTTGAGGAACTGAAATGAACACAACCTTGAAACTCATGGGTCCTATAGAACCATTCCCTCTTGGAATGGGATGGAATCAGAGCCATCAGAGAAGTTGCAGGTCCTAGCTGAGCCTAACTATAGACACTCACTAAGCCTGTGTAACACCCCTTTATAAAGCAGGCACAGTCATGAGTCCTGAGGTGCTGATGAGGCAGCTGAGGCTCAGTGGGGTGGTCAGTCCAGACACCCCCGACACTCCATGACCTGTGCAGGTGCGACCCTTCCTTCTGTCCTCCCCTGTGCCTGCAGGAAAGCGCGTCTGCCTGGGCGAGGCCATGGCCCGCATGGAACTCTTTCTCTACTTCACCTCCATCCTGCAGAACTTCTCTCCACGCTCGCTGGTGCCGCCCGCGGACATCGATATCACCCCCAAGCTCTCAGGCTTTGGCAACATCCCCCCGACCTATGAACTCTGCCTCGTGGCCCGCTGAGCGCCACCTGCGGGGCAAGGAGGAAGCGGGGAACGCAGCTCTCCTCTCATGTTCAGGAGCACCCCTCTTCCTCATCTTACTAATCCTCACAGCATCCCTAAGAGGAGGCACCATGATTACAGAGTCAGCCAGGGTCACCTGAGAATGTACAGCTACGTGTCTTCCCCTCCCATAGAAGAGCAACGCCCTGTGCAAGATTTGCACCTCTGCCTGCAGGTTTCACGGTCACATGGTCACCGTGGCTTAGGTTTCTGGCTGCATCAAATTCTTAGTGTAGACCCTGTGTCTTCATGTTGTCCCTTTTTGTGTGTGCTGTGATTTTGACCAAAATGTAGTCTAAAATCCTTTCTGCTTGGTTCTCGTCTTTACCCACCAGCCCCCGAAAAGTCAACAAAGACCTCAAGTCTGTTGAGTGTAGCAAGTGTATTGTGTATTATGTGTGACAGCGATGTAGGGTACAGTCAACAGCTTGAAATGTCTTTCTTGACTTGTTATTATAGTTTCTGCCAGCTCCGCTCCAGTGACTTCCCCTGGGTAAAATGTCCCATCCTCACCCATCTTACTGACTCATTACCTTTCTCCACCGTCATCTCTTCTAATCTTCCTTTCTGGTTGCTCTTACTTGAACTCCCAATTCCAAATACTCCCCAGTCCATTTGTTTGTTTTGAGATGTAGTCTTACTCTGTGGCCCAGGCTGGAGTGCAGTGGCACCATCTAGGCTCACTGCAACTTCCGCCTCCCGGGTTCAAGCAATTTTTGTGCCTCGGCCTCCCAAGTAGCTGAGATTATAGGCATGTGCCACTGCACCTGGCTAATTTTTGTAATTTTAGTAGAGATGGGGTTTCGCCATGTTGCCCAGGCTGGTCTCAAAATACTGACCTCAAGTGATTCACCCACCTTGGTCTCCCAAAGTGCTGGGATTACAGACGTGAGCCACCATGCTTGGCCTCCCCACTCCATTTTTGACGATAGCTCGGTTGTTCCCACCTTCTATCATTCCCTTTCCAAACTCCATTAACTGACAACAATGTTCCCTCTTTTTCATTTATTCAGTCAATATTTATTGAATACCCAACAGTGCCGGCATAGTCTTCAGGGACTTGAAATCCATCAGTAAGCAAAACAGACAAAAACTCCTGCCTTCAAGGAGCTTACATTCTAGTAAGGAAGGTGAACAATAGAGCGCACAGGAAATAAATATGCGAAAGACATACCGCGTTAGAAAAGCAAGGCTGATAAGTGGGATACACATTCTGTGATTGGAATTGTAAATGGATGGTTAGGGGTGGTTTCACAAGGTGATGGAGCAACAAGCTATGAAGATATCTGGGAAGGGAGTGTTCCTGGTAGAATGATTAAAAACGGCAGCAGCTGGGCATGATGGCTCACACCTGTAATCCCAACACTTCAGAGGCCGAGGCAGGCGGATCACGAGGTCAGGAGATGGAGACCATCCTGGCTAACACGGTGAAACTTCGTCTCTACTAAAAATACAAAAAATTAGCTGGGCGTGGTGGCGGGCGCCTATAGTCCCAACTATTCAGGAGGCTGAGGCAGGAGAATGGTGTGAACCCGGGAGGCAGAGCTTGCAGCGAGTTGAGATCCTGCCACTGCGCTCCAGCCTGGGCAACAGAAGGAGACACCATCTAAAAACAAAAACAGAAACAAAGCAAAACAAAGAAACAAAAAAATGGCAGCGACCAGGCGCGAGGGTTCACGCCTGTAATCCTCATACTTTGGGAGGTCAAGGTAGGTGCGTCACCTGAAGTCAGGAGTTGGAGATCAGCCTGACCAACATGGTGACAACCCCATCTCTACGAAAAATACAAAAGTTAGCCGGGCTTGGTGGCGGGTGCCTGGAATCCCAGCTACTCAGGAGGCTGAGGCAGGAGAACCGGTTGAACCTGAGAGGCAGAGGTTGCGGTGAGCTGAGATTGCGCCATTGCACTCCAGCCCGGGCAACCGTGTGAGATCCTGTCTCAAACAAACAAACAAACCAGCAGAGTCCTAAGGCAGGAGGTTGTGTGCATCCAGGAATCCACAGGGAGCAGGTGTAGCTGGCATGGAGGAGGAAGACAGAGTAGGAGTGAAGGAAACGAGACCAGGGAGGTGATGGGGGCCAGACTGTGTGGGGTCTTATGTGCCAAGGTGAGGTCTTGTTTTTTACCCTGAAAGTGATTGAGGTCTTTGGAGGGATGGTGAGCAGAGGGTGACATGTACTGACATATTTTATGGGGCTCACACTAGCTATCATATGAAGGATATGAAAGCAAAGACCTATTAGCAAGCTACTGCAACTGGTGATGTTGACTCAGACCCAGCAGCAGCAGTGAAGCTGGGCAGAATATGGTAGATTTGAAACCTATTTCACAGGCCGGGCGCGGTGGCTCAAGCCTGTAATCCCAGCACTTTGGGAGGCCGAGACGGGCGGATCACAAGGTCAGGAAATCGAGACCATCCTGGCTAACACGGTGAAACCTCGTCTCTATTAAGAAATACAAAAAACTAGCCGGGCGAGGTGGCGGGCGCCTGTAGTCCCAGCTACTCGGGAGGCTGAGGCAGGAGAATGGCGTGAACCTGGGAGGCGGGGCTTGCAGTGAGCTGAGATCCGGCCACAGCACTCCAGCCTGGGTGACAGAGCGAGACTCCGTCTCAAAAAAAAAAAAAAAAAAAAGAAACCTATTTCACTAGCTGGTCTCTGTTTTGGGGCTTTAGGAACTGGATTCCTCAGGCCTCAGCCCAGCTGAGTTGGGGGCTCCCCAAAACCTCCACTGACATCTTGATTCCACTGCTTTTCACCTTTTCTGGAGGCTGAGGGAGAGCCCTGAGGCCTGCCTGTCTCCTTTGGGAAGCTCCACCTGACTGCAGCCTCTGTCTCCCAGCCTGAGACTCTCACTCCCTCTGGTTCTGTATGATTCATTGTCTGACCTTCCCTGGGGGAGGGAGGCAGTGATCTGACCTACCCGCCCAATTCAGTAGCCGTGGAGCTGGGGGAGGTATCTATGAGGCCAGTTTGATGGATGGGTGAGAAGAAAGAAAGTCTTCCTTCCTGATCTCCTCCTCATCCCTCACCCCCATCCTCTGGAATCGTGACAGTTACATAATCACCTCCACCTTACTCCTTCCCACAGGCAGAGAGCCAGAAGGGGAGGTATCTGGGCAATGAGCATGGGTAAGTAAGAAGAGAGCAAGAGAAAAGCTTCCAGGGGGACAGAAAGGAAGAGAAAGAGACAAAGAGAGAGAGAGCGAGAGAGAGAGCACACCAGAGAGAGACGGAGGGGAGAGAGAGATGGAGAGAGAGAGAGATGGAGAGAGAGAGAGAGAACACCAAGGAGAAATGGGGGAGAGACAGAGAAAGAGATGGAAAGAGAGAGGAGAGAGAGATGGAGAGAGAAAGATAGAGAGAGAGAAAGAGAGACAGCACCACAGAGAGATGAGAGGGAGAGTAACAAGGAGAGATACAGCACCAGGGAGAGATGGGGAGGTGAGAGAGATGAAGACAGAGAGAGAAAGAGAGAGAGAGACAAAGAGAAAGAGAGAGACAGAGAGCACAAGGGAGATATGGAGACAGAGAGAGGTGGGGGAAGGAGAGAGAGATGGAGAGAGAGAGCATGCACCAGGGAGAGATGGAGGGAACAACAGAGAGAGAGGGATGGAGAGAGAGAGCGCACCAGGGAGAGATGGGGGAGAGAGAGAAAGGAAGAGAGAGAGAGAGAGAGAAAGAGCACCAAGGAGATATGGGGGGGAAGGAGAGAGAGAGAGAGATGTAGAGAGAGAAAGAGAGACCAAGAGCACCAGGGAGAGATGGGGGTGAGGGAGATGAAGAGAGAGAGGAGAGAGAGAGAGAGAGAGAGCCCAAGGGAGAGATGGAGAGACAGAGAGGTGGCAGGAGGAGAGAGAGAAGAAGAGAGAGAGCATATCAGGGAGAGATGGAGGGAGAGACAGAGAGAGAGATGGAGAGAGAGATAAAAAGAAAGACAGAGCCCCAGGGAGAGATGGGGAGAGAGAGAGAGACAGAGAAAGAGATGGAGAAAGAGAGAGGAGAGAGAAAGATGGAGAGAGAGAGAGAAAGAGAGGTAGATAGCACCAGGGGAAGATGGGAGAGAGAGAGACAAAGAGCACCAAGGAGAGATGCAGGGGGGAGGAGAGAGACAGAGAGAAAAAGAGAGACTGAGAAGAGCACCAGGGAGAGATGGAGGGTTGAGGCAGATGAAGAGAGAGAGAGAGAGAGACAGAGAGACAGCACAAGGGAGAGATGGAGAGAGAGAGGTGGGGAGAGGAGAGAGAGATGGAGAGAGAGAGAGAGAAAAAAAGAAAGAGAGCACCAGGGAGAGATTTTTAAAACTAAAAATAATTGCAGAGTCCTCAAACCCCAATCTCCAGTACTTTTCTTGCCTTGCTCCACCCCAGGACCACAATTCAAAGCCTCAAGTCTATCAGAATTTCTCCCTCCAGTCTGCCTCCTCTCCATTTCACCTTACAAGATTCCAGAAGCTTCTGTAGTAAATATATAAGCCAAAAAGGAACTCCCAAGCTTGTCTGTGGAGTCCCACCCAAAGTTGCACCCCAACTGCCTTGCTGCCTTGCTAGCTGTTTCCCATCTACCCACTTCCTCCTTTTCCATCCCTTCCGCACTAACCCATCTCACCACCTGGACAGACTTGAGAAAGCCCTGTGGTTTATTTGCAAAGTGCTCCTCCAGAAAGGACAGAGGCCAGAGCCCAGGAGAGAGGCAGCCCTGGGAGGTAGGATGGCCCCAGATCCAGAGTAGAAGAGGTCACTAGGGACAATGAGGAGTGAGAAGGCTGAGGGCGCTGTGGTCCTCATTCCACCCACCTTCCATTCTGCCGTCGCTCTTAAAAGACAAGTTGCTCTGTTTGTTGTTTTATTTCTGTGTTGGTGACAGAAGATGTGCCATGCATTTGCACTGGCAGAGTCCCTGCTAACTCTTCAGAGGCTACAAGGAGCCCAAAGCTGGCAGGTGCTGCAGAGGCCAACAGGTTAGCATCTCAGGGCTGAGTCCCAGAGCCAGCTTCCCTTTGACCACAGGCTGGCTGATGTATCCTTGTGATAAAGATATTAAACTTGCAACCCCTCCTTCAGGGAAGGGTGGTGGTCCTGCTGGTGGAATGTGTAGGGGCTGGATTTGTTTATTTATTTTTATTTTTGAGATGGAGTATTGCTTTGTTGCCCAGCCTGGAGTGCAGTGGCGGGATCTGAGCTCACTACAACCTCTGCTTCCTGCATTCAAGTGATTCTCCTGTCTCAGCCTCCTGAGTAGCTGGAACTACAGGTTTGTGCCACCATGCCTGGCTAATTTTGTTGTTGTTGTTGAGACAGGGTTTCGGTATATTGGTCAGGCTGGTCTCGAACCCCTGACTTGAGGTGATCCACCTGTCTCAGCCTCCCAAAGTGCTGCGATTATAGGCATGAGCCACCACGTCCAGCCTGGAGGCTGGATTTAGACTGGCTCCACTGCAAGAATAGCGCTAAGCTTTACCAAAAGGTGGCACTACAGCACAGGGGATCGAGAGTAACTGGCAGGCAGAATTGGGGGCACCCTGGGCCCTTTGGGGATGAGAATTTATTCTGTGCTTCAGAAGAAAGTGGGATATGGAGGAGACAGTCTGATGGAGAGGCCTAGCTCCATTTTGGGAGGGCTGTGGGGGTAGGGGATGCTGATTAGCCACTCATTCATTCATCCATTCATTCCTCAGCAAGTATTTTGAACACCTGTCATAGGCCACACGCTGTGTTGAGAGTACAGTGATGAGCAAGACAATAGTTTGGCCCTGCACAGAGTTGGCATTGAGGTGAGGAAGGCGTTCTCACCAACGTTCCTTCCAGAAAAATCCCTAGGGACCTGACAACAAAAGAATCCCACACGAAATGGCACAGATCACCTCTTGACCTGGGGAGGTCAGGCTTTAGAGAGGTTTATTTAATTCTCAGAGGATTCGAAGGAACATATCAGAGAATCCAAAGCACCGTGCAGAATCTCACAGCTCAGGGAACCTGGGCCAAGGAGGCTTTTGACAGAGGGAAGCAGTAGGAAGAGGCAGCTGGGAACGAGGATGGGGGAAGACTATAGCAGTGTGTGACTGTGGTCTACAACAGGCACGACCCTCAAAAATAGCGTTCAACGTGAAAGCAACCAGACACAAAAGATCACCTATTACGCCTGTAATAATCAGCACTTTGGGACGCTGAGGTGGGTGGATCACCTGAGGCCAGGAGCTCACGACCAGCCTGGCCAACATGTCCCTACTAAAAGTACAAGAAAATGTACCAGGCGTGGTAGCACATGCCTGTGATCCCAGCTACTTGGGAGCTGAGTCAGGAGAATCTCTTGAAACCGGAAGGTGGATTTGCAGTGAACCAAAATCGCACCACAGCACTCCAGCCTGGGAGACAGAGCAAGGCTTAGTTTCAAAAAAAAAAAAAAAAAAAAAGTCAAATATTGTATGATTCTGTTCATAGGAAATAATCAGAATCGGTGAGGCCATAGAGACAAAAACCAGATTGTCAGGGGCTGAGATGAAAAGGAGAATGGGGAGTAACAGCTTGACAGGAATGGGTTTTGTTGGGGGAAAGATAATGAAAACATTTGTAACTAGGTGAATCACCTGACATCAGGAGTTCGAGACCACCTAAAAATACAAAACTTAGCCGGGCATGGTGGGGGGTGCCTGTGATCCCAGCTACTCCAGAGGCTGAGGCAGGAGAATCTCTTGAACCCAGGATGTGGAGGTTGCAGTGAGCTGAGATGGCACCACTGAACTCCAGCCTGGGTGACAGAGCGAGATTCTGTCTCAGAAAAAAAGAAAATGTTTGGAACTAGATGGTGGTGGCTGTACAGCTTTGTGAATGAACCACATGCCACTAAATTGTACACTTTAAAATGGCTAATTTTATGTTATGTGAATTTCATCTTAATTTTTAAAATTATATATATATGGCCGGGCACGGTGACTCACATCTGTAATCCCAACACTTTGGTAGGCCAAGGTGGGTGAACCACTCAAGTTCAGGAGTTCGAGACGAGCCTGGCCAACATGGTGAAACCCCGTCTCTACTAAAAATACAAAAATTAGCCGAACTTGGTAGCGCACACCTGTAATCCCAGCTACTAGGGAGGCTGAGGCAGGAGAATTGATTGAACCCCGTGAGTGGAGGTTGCAGTGAGCTGAGATCGCATCAATGCACTCCAGCCTGGGCGACAGAGTGAGACTCCATCTAAAAATATATATATAATTATATATATATAATTTTGTATATTATAATTTTCAATAATCTTACTTCTCCACTCACTTGCAATGTGACCTCAGACAACTGGTGCCATGGAGGGGAAGGAAGCTGGCTTGCTGCAGGTCTCTCAGAGGCAGGAAGTTGCGGGGAGTCAGAGCCACTGTCTACAGAAGTGGGGACAATGAATGATCCTGGAATCCTTTGACCCCCTTCCCTCAGCCCCTTCAGCGGGGCAGGAAGCGGATCTGGTACGTTGGGGGTATTTTGCCCACACCACTCTCCTGGGGTGTCAGATCGATGTCTTCAGGAGCCACAGGGCTGGCCACGGAGAAGTTCTGAAGGATGGTGGTGAAGAAGAGGAACAATTCATTGCGGGCGATGCCTTCACCAAGGCAAATCCGCCTCCCTGTGGACACAGAAGGTCACCAGCGTGGGCACAGGGCAGGTGCATACTCTTTGCCCTGATATGTCCCTAAGTCCAACGTATGTTCATTGCAACAGATTTGCATAAGACTGGCCTTTAACCTGCAATTCAGGGTGGACTTTGAGGAAGCTGCTCTGAAACCAGGTGCAAATCTTTGAGTGGATGTGCCATGTTCATTTCTCACTCACTCACTCTCTCCTTTTTTTTTTTTTTTTTTTTTGAGGTGGAGTCTTTTTCTGTCACCCAGGCTGGATCACAGTGGCACCATCTCGGCTCACTGCAACCTCCGTCTCCCACAGGGTTCAAAGGATTCCCATGCCTCAGCCTCCCAAGAAGCTGGGATTACAGGAACCTGCCACCATGCCTGGCGAATTTCTTATATTTGTAGTAGACATGGGGTTTCACCATGTTGGTAAGGCTGGTCTCAAACTCCTGACCTCAGGTGATCCACCAGCCTTGGCCTCCCAAAGTGCTGGGATTACAGGCATGAGCCACTGTGCCCAGTGCCATGTTCATTTTTCTAGTAGAGAGTTGGTACCTTCTGTTACAGTTCCAAAGGGTTTTGTGACCTCCACAGAGTATAATGACCTGCTTCCGGTTGTGTGTGTGTGTGTGTACCTCTACATGTGTGAGTGTGAGCGTATTTATGACAACATTCTTAGTGTTCTTCACTTCTCATACGGGGAGAATGGCACCCCTCTCAAAGGGCTCTTGTGAGGTTAAAGGAGACAACTGACAAAATTCTTAGGATAGCGCTTGGCTTGTGCTAAGGAGCCTTAAGGTTTGGTTATCGTCTTGTGTTTGTTTCTGGGGGTATGTGTGGGGTATGTGTTTCTGGCCATGTGTCTCTAGGCTGTCTTCTGGTCTCAACCTGAGATCCACAGGCTTCAAGAGCTCATGGGGGAAGAAATCCAAATTGTATATAAATTGTGAATGGGACTCATGCATATGAAACAGGGAGGGTCTATGGCTTCCACTGATTCTCAGAGGTGCAAGGAACCCCCAGTAGGTTCTAAACTACAGACTTGGAGAAAAATGAGAACAAAGGGAGCTGGGAAAAGCTGAGGCAAAGACAAAGGGAGCCTTTCCCTTTACTTCAGTGTTTCGTAATCTGCAAACCTTGGAAAGGCCATGTCAAGTGTGAGTTTTCAGGTATTCCCTACGCCTGTCAAGTTGTTGGACAAGTGTGTCTACGTGGAGGTGTCTGGAAAAGGGTCCACGTCCCTTTGGCACATCCAGAAGGTGGGCGACATGAGCTGAGAAACACGCAGGTCTCTGGGCTTGTCCTTCTGTAACTATTTGTGTGACCTAACATTTTCCACAACAGCCTGATGCTTGTTATCTCCCTCCCATCACACTCTCCCCATCTCTGGGGCCGTCTGTTTGGACCCCTTTTGGAATTTCTTTGGCTGCAGCACCTTTTTGGCTTGGGTTATACCTTTCTTTCTGCTCCTGGCGCCCTACCCCTGTCTTTTTCTCTGTCTATACCTGTCAGACACAGTTTTTCTTCCTTTCCTCTCCTTTTTTGGGCTTTCTTCCATCTTGCTTAACTTCCTATCTCCGTCTATTTGAATCTGATTCCTCCCCAATCTCTCTTTCTCTCTCCTTCCTTTTCATCTCCCTCTCAAGATACCTTATTTGTCTTGTTCATTCTTTCTTCCTCTCTTCTTATGTCACTCTCTCTTTTTCCTATCTCTTATTCTGTTTCTCTCCTTTCCCTCCTTCCTTCTCCCCTCCTCCTTCCTTTTCCTCCTCCCTCTTCTCTTATTCCTCCGCCTCCTCCTCCTCCTCCTTATGTGGCTCTCTCTCTGTGTGTCTCTCTCTCTTCTTCTCCGTATACTGTCTGATGTTCACCTGCTGTCTGTCTTTCTGCCACTGTCTCCCCATCTCTTTCTCTCAGGGTGTTCCCTCTTTGTCCCTAACTCTGTTTCTCAGTCTCATTATCTTTGTTACTTATCTGTCTCTGTCCTTATTTTCCTACATCTCTGCCTCTCTTAAAACAAAGGAGCAGGCCAGTTGCAGTGGCTCATGCCTGTAATCCCAGCACTTTGGGAGACCAAGGCAGGCTTACCACAAGGTCAGAAGATCAGGACCATCCAGGCTAACAGAGTGAAACCCTGTCTCTACTAAAAATACAAAAAATTAGCCAGATGTGGTGGCACGAGCTTGTAGTCCCAGGTACTTGGGAGGCTGCGACAGGAGAATCGCTTGAACCCAGAAGGCAGAGGTTGCAGTGAGCTGAGATCATGACACTGTACTCTAGCCTGGGCAACAGAGCAAGACTCTATCTCAAGAAAAAAAAAACAAAAAAACTTAAGATAGCAAAATCGAGAGATGACATTAACCCTCAAGCCATCACCCCATGTGTTCCCAACTTTTATTGAAGGTAAAATGTGGAAGGAGGCCACTGTGCTGGACAAAACGAGGGGTTGGGCCAGGACCCTGGATCACTGAAGTCACTGATGAAACTCAAGACTGGGGGTTTGTTTCTGGGGCCTTTCATGGACGGTGCCTATTAAATTAAATTAAATTTGGCCTAAAGTGGCCTCCCTACATAACAAACCATAATAACTCAATATGTAACTCAATATGTAAACAAACTGCAATGTAACTTGAGAGTATATTCTTGTAACAAGTAATCTTGGCCAATCACGGCAGCCAAGTTTCAGGCAATCACAGGCTGCAAGCTGCCCAGACATGCTCAGATAAGGCAAACACAGAGCTGTAACCAATCAGGCTGTTTCTGTACCTCAGTTCCTTTCCCTGTGGATAAATAATGCCTGACCACATTGCTGGATGGAGCTCTCTGAACCTTTACTGGTTCCGTGTGCTGCCCAATTCATGAATTGTTTCTTTGCTCAAATAGACTCTGCTAAGTTTAATTTGTCAAAAGTTTTTCTCTTAACCAGCCAAAGAGTGGAGGATGAGAACTGGGACAAGTCAGAGCACGTCAAGACCTTCTCCACCCTCCAGTGCTAGAGCAGAAATCCAAACTCCTCTCGCAGATTTCAAGGTCCTGCCCAGCTGAGCCCTTTGTCTTATTCCCTTCTGCAATCTACACCCAAGGCTCACTGGATTTCCTATAGTTTCTCAACGGTACCATCACGTTTCCACCTTTGGCCTTTGCCTTTGCTGTTTCCTTTGCCTGGAACACACTTTGCAATGGTTGATTGACACTCATCCATGAACATCTTGGCTTGGAAGCCAGTTCCTCTGGTAAGCTTTTCCTTACTGACCCCACAAGATTAGCTAGTATTTCCTATTTTGTGCTCCCAAAGCTCCCTTTAGAGTACTTATGTCTAATTATAATAATAATTGCCCTTGTGCCAGGCGGTTCTAAGCATGTTGCAGGCATTCATTCATTTCATGAGATGATTATTTTACTGTTATTTGATGAATGCCCATCTTCCCTGTTGGACTTTAAATTTCCTGGGGCAGGAACCCTGTCTCTGTGTGACTTTTTTGATGCATTATCTTCAGCCCCCAGTAGAGCACTGGGCTTAGGGTAGTGCTCAACAGATTTTCTCTTTTTAAGAAAATGAATTCACTGAGGTTTAGAGATGTTAAAATACTTGCCCAAGGTCCTGCTTGCCAAGATGTGCCTTTGGAATGTGATCTTCCTTTTCAAACCCCCTTACAGGGTTGTAGTGAAGATGGAATGGGATAAAGCAGGTGAAGCAATTGGAATATATTAAGTGCTCAATTAATAAGGACCTGTCATTGTTTTTCTCAAGTTGAGGGTAGGACCTGCCCTTGGTGTCTGGGAAAGAAATTGTGGGTCCAGCTTACCTAAGGAGAAGGGGATAAAAGCTTCATTCTTCTTCAATGCCCCATTGGCATCCAGAAAGTGGTCAGGATTGAAGGTGTCTGGTTTCTCAAAGTAGTGTGGGTCATGGAGAGCAGTACTCAGGAGGGGAAATACTTCCGTGTCCTGAGGGAGGATCACAAGATCAAAAGATATTGTCATTCCCTTCCCATCCTCCACACACACACACCACAAAAAAAGAAAAAGAAAAAACAAAAACAAAGGGACTCAATTGAGAAGCTTAAAAAAGGTTGAGTTTGGGGATTAAGAGAATCCAGGATGCCCACAGAGGAAGGATGTGGGAGTCCAGCTGGTGTTACCTTGGGGATGATGTACCCTCGGAAGCTGGTCTGTTGTGTGACAATGTGGGGCACGCCCATGGGGAGAAGGTCGGCAAATCTCTGAATCTCATGGATGACTGCCTCTGTGTATGGCATTTTGGCTCGGTCATCAAGCGCTGGAGGGCGATGTGGGCCAATCACCTGTTCAATCTCCTTGTAGATTCTCTCTGCAGAGGAAAGAACACGAATGAATCTCATTTTAAAGAGTCATTTCAGGCCGGGCATGGTGGCTCATGCCCATAATACCAGCATTTTGGGAGACCGAGGCAGGCGGATTGCTTGAGGTCAGGAGTTCAAGATGAGCCTGGCCAACATGGCAAAACCCCATCTCTACTAAAAATACAAAAAATTAGCCGGGTGTGGTGGTGCACGCCTGTAGTCCTAGCTACTCAGGAGGCTGAGGCAGGAGATTCGCTTGAACCCAGGAGTTGGAGGTTGCAGTGAGCTGAGATCGTGCCATTGCACTCCAGCCTGGGTGACAGAGCAAGACACCTTCTCAAAAGAAAAAAAAAGAAAAAAAAATTTTTTTAAAGAGATCTTTCAGCAGGGACACTACTTTCTACTCAACAATGAAAAACCTATAGTAAAGGGTCAGATCCTTGATACCCCTCAAAGCAATCAGCATGGGGTGAGGGGAGGAGGGAGGAAGCAACAAGAATTCTCACTGATTGAAATCCAATGGATATTAGGGATCCTCTTCCCACATGCACAGGTACACACACACACACATGCACACACACACCACAATTTTGCATGGAATTTCAGATTAAGAACTGCAGGCTACAACCACTCAAAACATCCTCTCTAAGATGAGTAGAAAATAAACTAATATTTATTTTGTGTATAATATACATGAGACACTATTCTTGGTCCTCAGAAACATAGCAGTGTAGTAGAACAATAGATGAATCCATGAACAACTGGATAGATAAATAAATACATAAATCAATCAGTCAATAGATTAACTCATGGATGGAAAGATGGGTGAATAAATGAACAAACGAATAAATGGATGTATAGATTTACTTATCAATTAGTAGATGGATTGCTTAATTAATCACTAATGCATGGTCCATAGAGAAATCAATGAAACCAATTAATGAATAATCACATGAATGGCTAGATTTACGGAAGAACAAGTGAATAAGTAAATTAGTGAAGAATGAATAAATAAAGGAATAAAGGAATGGCTGAATTGAGTGATAAATAGATCAGAGGTGAATAAATGAGTGAATTACTGTGATAAATGAAGGAACGCATGGATGGAATAAGGGTGAATTGAAAGATTGACTGATGCAAGGATAAGGGTGAAACCTAGTTCGTAGAAGGATGGATGAATGCATGAATGAATGAATGAATGAATGAATGAGCCAATGAGTCAATGACAAATAGTCCATCAACATATCACTGTTTCAAAGAATCAACTTGTGGATCAAGTAATCCAAATAAATGAATGACAGTATATGTCTTTGATTGAATCATAGATGAAAGAATCAGTGAGTATACATTCTTTAATCAATGAATTAAAGAATGAATAGATGAAAAGATAAGTAGATGAATGGATCAATTTTAAAGTGATGGTACAGAAAGTCAAATTTCGCATGTTCTCACTCATAAGTGAGTGTTACAAAATGTGTACACATGGACACAGAGAGAGGAATGATAGACAGTGAAGACTCAGAAGAGTGAGGGGGCAGAAGGGGGTGAATGATGAGAAATTACTTAATGGCTACAATGTACATTGTTCGGGTGATAAATACCCTAACAGCCCTAACTTGACCACTACAAAACGTAGGCATGTAACAGAACTGCATATGTACCCCTTAAATTTGTACATCATGAGGTCAGGAGATCAAGACCATCTGGGCGAACACGGTGAAACCCCGTCTCTACTAAAAATACAAAAGATTAGCTGGGTGTGGTGGTGGGTGCCTGTAGTCCTGGCTACTTGGAAAGCTGAGAAGGGGAGAATGGTGTGAACCCTGGAAGTGGAGCTTGCAGTGAGCCGAGATCGTGCCACTGCACTCCAGCCTGGGCAACACAGCGCGACTCTGTCTCAAAAAACAAAACAAAACAAAAACAAAAAAAACAAAGAAAAAAAAACAACTTAGAACAAAAAATCCTTAAGTGATGGAAGAAACCAGTGGGAGAACGTATGGACAGGTTCTTCATGCGTTCATGCATCCACCAACAGAACTGGCTTAGTGGAAGCTAGTCCAAAGCCTGCAGTGCTCCCAGAATAGGAAGCCAGCATCCCCTCTCTCATCCAGGTGGTACCCATAGCCCCATTTCTACAGCTCAGAAGGAGGTCAGAAGACCCCCTTGATAGGCTGTCCCTTGCCCACCTGCGACGTGAGGGTATTTGAGCATGAGCAGGAAGCCGTAGCGGAGAGTGGTGCTGGTGGTCTCAGTGCCAGCAAAGAAGAGCGAGAGCGTGTTGATGATGAGGTTCCGGTGGCTGAATTCACTGTGTGGGTTGGATTTCTCCTGTGTCCACAGTAGGGAGGGGCAGAGAGGGGGAGGCTGTAGCCTTGCTGTGAACACGCCCGTCTCCCTGGCTGCCCTCTGTTTGCCTAAAGGTCTTTGACACTATCTGGCTCAGTGTGCTTTTTGCTGTCCTCTACATGTCCAGCTGCATATCTCTAACCCGTCTCTCTCAGCCTCTCTTTACTCTGCCTGGCTCTGTTTCTATCTCTCTCCACATCTCTTTGATGTGTTTCTCTTTTTGTCTCCCAGTCTCTTTCTGCCTCTGAGTCTTTTCTCCTGTTGCTGTATTTTTGTCCCTTACCCTGAATTCCTTCCTCAGTCAGTCTTCTCTCTCCTTCTCTCTCTCTGTCCCTCTCCCTCTCTCCCCACCTTCCCTCTCTCTCCATCTCAGTTCCTCCTCCCTATTTTCTCCTTCCTTTCACCTCATCTTTCTTTCCTTCCTCATCTCCTCTCCTCCCTTTCTCTATTCTCCCCTCCCTAGTCTTTGTTCTTCCCTCCCCCTCTTCCCCTTCCCTACCACTTTTCCCTCCCTCTTCTCACCTCTCCATCTTGCCCTCCCTCTCCTCCCCTCCCTTTTCCCTCTCCCAGACCCCACTTTTTCCATTTGGAGCAGGTAGCTGTCGATGAGGTCCTGGGGGGCGCTGGGGTCCAGGGTTTCACGGTGCTTCTCCACACTGTGGCCAATATAAGCATTGATTTCCTGCAGGTTTTTGTAGACTTGCCTGTGTGCCCCAGGAAAGTATTTCAAGAAGCTAGATAAGAGCTCAAACAGCTGCAAGAAAGAAGGGGTGGTGAGGTTTGCCTAGGGCTGAGCGAGCAGGTCACAGGGAGAGGGCCCTTTCTGGGCCCCAATACCTCTGTGGGAACCCCCCTTCCCCACTCCCCTCTGTCTCTGAACCCTCACTCACTGACTCTATGTCTCATTTGATCTGTTATTCTCACATTTACCTCTTTCGGCATCTTCCTCCCTCATCCTTCTGTCTTTTTCTTGGCCTCTGCCCCATCTCCCTGCCTCCTTTCTATCTCTCTGTTTCTGTCTTGCTTCCTTTCTGTGACACTCATTGTCTACCTCAGCCTGTTTATTTGTCTTTCTCATACTTTTCTCTCCCTCTTCCCACCTCTTCTCATCTCCCTTGCTGTGTCGGACATTGATAAAATGATTCTTCGCAAGATAAGCCTGCTGACACTTTAGGACTATGTATTTTGGAGCACATCTCTATTACTTTGATGAAGAATGGAATGCCTAATTTATTGCAAATAATTGCAAAAATGCAAACGTATATACTGAGATGTAAAATTCCTTCTTAATTTCTCCTTCTAGAGATGACCATTGTTAACTGTCTGGTGGGTCTCCTTCCAGACTTTTCTCCGTGGTTCTCAATGGGAGGAGAACATTAGAATTATTGGTCGGGCTTGTTACAAGTACTCACTTTGGGCCCCATCCCAGACTTTCAGATCAGACTGTCTGGAAAGCAGGGCCCTGAAAATCCATAACTGTGACAATCCCACATGTGAATCCAACATACACCCTTAGTTAATAGATGTAGCTATGTTGACCAGCCTGGCCAACATGGTGAAACCCCATCTCTATTAAAAATACAAGAAAATAGCCAGGTGTGGTGGAGCTCGCCTGCAGTCCCAGCTACTTGTGAGGCTGAGGCACGAGAATTGCTTGAACGAGTGAGCCGAGATCACAGTACTGTACTCCAGCCTGGGCAACAGAGCAAGATACTGTCTCAAAACAACAAACCAACAAAGCTACTGCTATGCATACTGTTCTGCAGCTTGATAGTCTTAAATTTAATATGTAATAGGCACATTTCCATGTTAATCAATAAGGAGACTTTTTAGTATTTTGTTTTAAAAGAGCAGAAGGTTACCTTTATAATCTGGGGAAGGTTTTTAAAAAACAAAACAAAACAAAACAAAACAAAAAAAACAAGTAGAAGGAGAAATGGGAGAAAATGAAGAAATGCTGTTCCTTATTGTCATGCATCCTTGATTTTCTTCAGGTGAGGAGCTTTACCAAAGACAGAGAAGCAAGGATACAGAAGAACGAGGAGCAGGCTGGGCACGGTGGCTCACGCCTGTAATTCCAGCACTTTGGGAGGTCGAGGCGGGCAGATCACTTGAGGTCAGTAGTTCGAGATGAGCCTGGCCAACATGGTGAAACCCCGTCTCTACTAAAAATACAAAACAATTAGCTGGGCGTGGTGACAGACCTGTAATCCCAGCTACTCAGGAGGCTGAGGCAGGGGAATTGCTTGAACCAGGGAGGTGGAGGTTACAGTGAGCCAAGATTGCACCACTGCACTCCAGCCTGGGCAACAGAGTGAGACTCCGTTTCAAAAAAAAAAAACTAGCCAGGTGTGGTGGCGCATGCCTGCAGTCCCAGCTACTTGGGAGGCTGAGGCAGGAGAATCACTTGAACCTGGGAGGTGGAGGTTGTAGTAAGCAAGATGGCACCACTGCACCCCAGCCTGGATGAGAGAGTCAGACTCCGTCTAAAAAAATAATAATAATAACAAAAATGACATCAAGGAGCAGAAGAGTAGAGATGAAGCCCAAAGCCTGATTCGTTCTCTCTCTCCCTCTCTTTCACACTCATTCTCATCTACTCTGTCTCTCAGGATCTCTTGATCTCTGTCCTTTGTCTTGTTTTTGCTCATCTTCCTTCTCTCAGTCTCTCTCTGACTCTATTTCTGCCTCCACATCATGCCCCATTCTCTCTCTCACTGTATCTATCCCTGTCTCACCATCTCCCCTCCCTCCAGGTCTCCATGTCCCTGACTCTCCACATGGTCTCTGCCTTTCTTCCAGCGATAAGCTGCATTTCTGGGCCCCCAAGACAGGTCATCCTTTTCTCGTGTGTCCTGGATGTTCACCTCACCCCCACCCTCCCTCTCCTTCTCCCTCTCCCTGACCTGGCCGAACATAGAACTGGCGAGTGAGAAAGTGTGGTAGAACAAGTTCAGTATCTTCAGGAACTCTTGATCTTGGTAGTGGAAGCGTTTTCCAAAGACGATGGAGCAGATGATGTTGGCGGTAATGGAATGGAAGAGGAAGGTGGGGTCCACGAGGGCTCCTAGGAAGAAGCAGCAGGTCAAGGACACAGACTGAAGGACCTGGGGAACATCAGGCTGTCACCCATCTCTGTGTGATTGTCTGCCATCACTCAGTAATGATAACCATAAGAATAACCATAACAGCTAATTCTGTACCAGCACTTCACACATAATTCCACTGAATTCTACAACATTATGAAGCAGATGCAACTTGATTATTAGCTCCAATTTTTAGATGGGCAGACAGAGAGGTTGAGTAATTTGACTTAAGTTGCACAGTCACTCATTACTGTGGCCAGGATTTAGACCCAGGCAACGCAGCTATAGAGTCCATGCAGCCGGTTCTCACTCTACACCTCCTCTCAGGCCCCACCTCTGACTCTGGGAGCAAATACAGTTAAATCCCAGGGGTAGGGGTTGGGCAGAGTAGGTGTTCAATCAATTGCTTGTATAAATCAAAAATCTCTGGGTGGGCACAGTGGCTCATACCTCTAATCCCAGCACTTTGGGAGCCTCAGACAAAAGGATCAGGAATTCAAGACCAGCCTGGCCAACATACGGAGACCCCGTCTCTACAAAAAAAATTAAAAATGTAGCCAGAAATGGTGGCACATGCCTGTCATCCCAGTTGGAGGAATCCAGGGTGCTGAGTGGGAGGATCACTTGGGCCCAGGAGTTTGAGGCTGCAGTGAGCTGTGATGGTGACACTGCACTCCAACCTGGGTAACAGAGTGAGACCCTGTCTCTAATTTAAAAAAAATAAAAAACCATCTTTCTACCCCTACCTATTACTCCCCAGTCATCTCTTCTTTTCACATATAGGGCTCGCCAGTCTTCCGGGAATTGTTCTGCACTTGTTAATTGATACCTGTATACACCAGGCTCAGCCCTGGCTCCAGCTGGAGGGTGATCTGTGAGCGCCCAAGAACATCAGGTTGGCGCAGCCTCTCTCTGAGTTTCACTTGCCTTCTTCTCTCATTACTCTGCAGACCTTTTCCTGAGCCTTGTCTGTCTGTCTCTCTAATTTTCTCTCCCTCAGTTTCTCTTTGCCTTTGTTTCTTTCTGTCTCTCTGTGTGTATATTTGTCTCCCTCCTACTTTTTTTTTTGGAGACAGAGTCTTACTCTGTCATGTAGGCTGGAGTGCAGTAGTGTCATCTCAGCTCACTGCAACCTCTATTTCCCGGGCTCAAGCAATTCTTCTGTCTCAGCCTCCTGAGTAGCTGGGATTAGAGGCACATGCTACCAAGTCTGGCTAATTTTTGTATTTTTAGTAGAGATGGGGTTTCACCATGTTGGCCAGGCTGGTCTTGAACTCCTGACCTCAAGTGATCCACCCACCTCAGACTCCCAAAGTGCTCGGATTACAGGCATGAACAGCCACCATGCCCAACCTATATTACTTTGTTTCGGTCCCTCCATCTGTCTCTTTCCTCCTGCCTGTGTCACTCTGTTTCTTCCTGTCCTTCTCTTCAGTCTTCTTGTCCCTGTTTTCCAAGAGCTCCTGTGTCTCTACGTCCCCACACAGCCTCTGCATTTATGTCCCAGAGTCTCCTGAGACATTTTGATAAGATGAGATGGGAGTCACCTAGCATGAATGAGATGGAGGTGCTAGCCACAGACCCATCACCTGTGTTTCCCACAGACACCAAGTTATGGAGAACTCAGAAACAACCTAGTGCTTCCTTCATGACCCCTCCAGCTGCACCAGGGCGGAACAGCCCACCTGGCCTGTTTGCTCACTGCCAATTCATCAGCACTGCACCCAGCGCGAGGAAAACACAGTTCATTATTTGTTAAATGTCTGTAGTTTTTTCTTTTCTCTCTTTGCTTTCTTTTACATAACTTCTGTCTTTGCCTTCGATAGACACAATGGGTTTATGAAAATATATGTCTCTGAGGATTTGTTTGTTTGTTTGTTTGAGACAGGGTCTTGCTCTGTTGTCCAGGCTGGAATGCAGTGGCACAATCACAGCTCACTGCAGCCTCAACCTCCTGGGTTCAAGTGATCCTGTAGTCCCACCGTAGCCTCCTAAATACCTGGGGCTACAGGCACACACCACCATGCCTGGCTCATTTCTTTTCTATATTGTGTACAGACAGGATCTTATCATGTTGCCCAGGCTGTTCTCTAACTCTTGGCCTCAAGCAATCTTCCCGCCTGAGCTTCCCAAAGTACTAGGATTACAGGTGAGAGTCATCGCATCCAGCCTCTTTGAGCAATTCGTGGACATTATACACCTGGCATCTCTCTCTTTCCCTGGCTCTCTGTGTTTCTCTCCTGCCCATCCCCGACCCTCTCTATTCCCCTGTCTCTCTCCCTCTCTGTCCCTATCCCTCTGTCAGATCGTGTCTCCTGTTTCATGTGTCTCTGTCTCTGCCCACATATACCTCTCTTTCTATTCCCGTGCACCTGCATCTCTCAGTGTTTCGTTGTCTTTCTTTCCTATTCATCTCCCAGAACTCACCCTTGGATTTCCGAAGCTCCTCTATCAGACACTGAGCCTCCTCCTGAATCCGCTCCTCCACACTCCGCTTTCCCATCCCAAAGTCCCTCATGGTGGTCAGAGAGAATCGCCGAAGCACCTTCCAGCGGTTTCCATTGGCAAAGACAACGCCTGGGGTGTACGGAAGGTGTGGGTTGGTTGCATAGGAAGTTGGAAGAAGGCTCTGAGTCCTTCTTCCCCCCCATATCCTCCCTTCCCTGATGCATCCCCCACCCGCCCCCTCCCAGTGCCTCCGAGGCCCTCACCATATCCCTGGAATACTGGGTCAGTGATGGCGATTTTTCCCCGGCCAGAGAAGGCCTCAGCGTTGTCCACCAGGGCCTCCCGTATGGCCTCTACTCCACACAGCATGACCACGGGCCTCGGTCCCAGGTATACTGTGAAGACGTCCCCATATTTCTCTCGGAACTGCCAATGACATCCACACCCAGGGTGGCTGTTAGTCAGCATACACCTCAGTTGTAAAACTATCAAAATACTTACGTAAGAGATTGGTAATTAGCCCCTCCCCAACATCCGCCTTCCCAGGCTGCCCTTTCCCCTGCCAGGACCCAGCGACTAAGGGTTAACGGTTAATGGTATCCACAGGAGAGAATACAGTCATGGGTTCTTATTTTCTGTTTCTTGTTGGGCCAATAAAGCCCCTTGCTCATCCTTCTTTTCTGTGTATCACTAGAAACAGAAACTGAAAACCATGGCTTCAGGCTGCTAAAAGACTAAAACAAAACAACAACAACAAAATAAGGCAGTTGGACAAGCTTAGGTTAATGGGTGGCCCAGCCAGGCTCTGCTCTGATTGGCTGGTGCCCTAAACAGTAGAGATGGTTGCTAAAATACGACGAATATCACCCCATCCCATACTTCTTAGGATCTGTGGTTTTGCTTTTTGCAGTTTCAGTTACCTACATCTAACTGCAGTCTGAAAATATTAAATGAAAAATTCCAGAAATAATTCATCAGTTTTAAGTTGTGCATCATTCTGAGGAGGAGGATGATGTCTCTCACCATCCACTTTGTCCCACCCAGGACATGAATCATGCTTTGTTCACCACGTCCGCACAGTGTATACCACCCTCCCCTATATAATGTGATTGTATAGGAAAAAATCAATATGCATAGGGTTCAGTATTATGTGGGGTTTCAGGCATTCGCTTGGGGGTCTCAGAAAATACCTCCAGTGGATAAGGTGGGATTAGTGTGCAGCCACTTGGGGAACTGCTGGGCAGTATTTCCCGAAGCTGAACAAATGGATACCCAGGAACCCAGCCACTTCACTCCCAGGTACATGCCCAGCAAAAATGTGTACTTGTGTTCACGAAAAAATGAACAAAGTATTCACAGAAGCTTTCTTAATAAAATATTCATCAACATAGATATAGAGAAACAATGAGAGTTTCACACAGTAGAATATTATACAGCAATGAAAACGAACAAACTACAGCTACACTCGATAACGTGGCTGAAACTCACAGGCATAATTTTGAGTGGAAGCAATTAGACACAAAAGAGTCCATGTATCATAATCTTATGTGTATGAAGTTCAAACACAGGGCTGGACTCAGTGACTCACATCTGTAATCCCAGCACTTTGGGAGGCCGAGGCAGGCTGATCAAAATGTCAGGAGTTCAAGTCCAGCCTGACCAACATGGTGAAACCCCGTCTCTACTAAAAATACAAAACTTAGCCAGGCATGGTGGCCCTTGCCTGTAGTAGTCCCAGCTACTTGGGAGGCTGAGACAAGAAAATTGTTTGAGCCCAGGGAGGTGCAGGTTGCAGTGAGCTGAGATTGTGCCACTACATTCCAGCCTGGGTGACAGAGCAAGACTCTATCTCACAAACAAACAAACAAACAAAAGAAGTTTAAACACAGATAAAATCAATCCATGATCAAGGTGGTAGGCGGATAGTGACTAGAAAAGAACAGGGTGCAGGGTTTCGGGGGACTCTTGCTACTTGGTCTGCATGTCAATTACATGAGTGTGTTTAGTTTGTGAAAATTCATTGAGCTGTGCACTTTTTATGGTGATGTTCAACTTCAATAAAAACTTGACATAAAAATCATAAAAATGGTTAACTTTACTTACAAATGACCTGCACTGGTCTCAGCAAAGCCCCTTCACTGCTCTCCAGGCTTACATGCTTATACCACTTAACAATTGTTTCAGTGCCCCACAAGCCAGGGTAACCCCACTAAAATGTAAAATAATTAATATCCCTGTGCTCACCAAGGCCTCCAATACTCCCACTTTGCCGAGAATAAGATCTGAAGTCTCCACGGATGGTTCACATGGTCCTACATGACGTGGCCCCGTTACCTCTCTGACTTCTCCTCCCACTCATTCCTCCATGTTGTTCCCTGAGATTTTTCCTGCTTCAGAATTCTTGCAACCACCCCTGCCTCCTTCTGGTGCCTTCCACCTGAATCTTTCCTGGTCCCTGCTCAGAAACAAAGCAGGAGTCTTTCCTAGACTCTTTCCTAGACTCTAGAAGACTAGAACCTAGTCTTCTAGGTTGAGTTTCCTCAACCTAACGTAGTTCTCATCACCTTCTGAAATAACCCCCTGCTTAGTTTAATCATAGCTCTTGTCCACCTAACATTTCCTTATCTGTTTATTTTTTGCTTATCTGTCTCCACCAACGGAATGTCCATAAGCACAGTGATCTCGTATGTCTTGTCCAAGATGCCACATCATCAATTCCTAGAATATTTCCTGGTACGTAGGAAGTGCCCAGTGAATTGTTATTGGATTCATGAATAAATGAATGAGTGGATCAAGGTAGTTGCCATTTAATGAGCACTTATTATATACTAGCTGTATGCAATATCCCATTTAATCCTCACAACCACCTTAGGGGCACACCTTCTCATTGTCATGATCTCAACTGACAGAAGAGAAAACTGTGACTCAATGCATAAGAGTTGAATCTGAGACATAAGCCCGCATCCTTCTGACTCCAGAAGGAATCTGGAAGCTTATTGGGAAATGGAAAAGCAACAGCACCAGCTTCCTCAGCCTTGACACACACTTGCTCATGCCTTCCCTCTTTACCCTGCCCCCAAGAGATGTAATCATAATAGATGGTCATGAATACCTAGAGAATCCTTGGAAGGTTTATGAAAGAGTTTTAGGGAGTCTGTGAAGCCTCATAACTTTGTGCAAACATGTATGTGCCTATTTGGAAAAGAGGGGGCCACAGCTTTAATCAAATTCTCAGAGGATTTCATCATCCACAAATTGTTAAGCAGCTTTAATCTAGGAGGGCTTTGGAGACAGACCTCCTGCTGGATCTCAGCTTCCCCTTTTCCCATCTGTGTGACACTGGACCAGTGCTTTCCCCAGGCTGAGCATCACCATCCCTACTTTTTTTTTTTTGAGATAGAGTTTCACTCTTGTTGCCCAGGATGGAGTGCAATGGTGCAATCCCGACTCAGGGCAACCTCCGCCTCCTGGGATCAGGCAAGAGTGCTGCCTCAGCCTCCTGAGTAGCTGTGATTACGGACATGTGCCACAACGCCCAGCTAGTTTTCTGGGTTTTTTTTTTAGTACAGATGGGGTTTCTCCGTGTTGATCAGGCTGGTCTCGAACTCCTGACCTCAGGTGATCTGCCCACCTCAGCCTCCCAAAGTACTGAGACTACAGGCATCAGCTGCTGTGCCTGGCCACAGTCCCTACTTCTAAGATGAGGGCAGCACCTCACCTTGTCCACAGGTAGTTGTAAATGACACCTGGAAAATCCCCAAGACAACACAGATAATTCCCAGCCACATTACTCTAGGGAAAAAATTAAGCCCATTGATTCACATGATAGCATGATAGTCTTGTGACATGTGGAAACAATGAAAAGAAAACAATAGGCACTTGGGACCTTCACCTATGTGATGCAGCTCTACTTGGTTGGGAGGGATCCCCAGATCTGCGACCCCCCTACCGGGGGCCAAGCAGCACTTTGCAGACCCCGGCCAACTGCCAGTTCCGCTGAGTTAGGCTTGGAGCTTTCACTCACTGACTCCTTCATTTGTTCCCGGACACGTATTTACTAAACGCCTACTGTGTACCAGGCACTATGTTCAGCACTGTGCTGAGACCTCACAGGTCTTCCTTGTCTGCAAGTGTGAGGGAGAGCTCAGCCACAGGTTCACAGGTAAACGCAGCACTGTCAAGGACATAGGCTCAGTAACAAGGGGCAGCTGGTATATAAGAGCATATGGTGGGGACCTGGGGCTCAGGAAATCTTCTCAAGGGAGCTGCTGCCTGCCTGGATAGCTAAGAAACCCCAATAACGAAGAACGGACACTGTTCTTGCACTGACATTAACCAAAATGACCCACCCACATCCTCAAGAAACAACAACAACAACAAAACAAACTATTTGCCCCAAGTCCTCCCTGTGAGAAAATGGAAATCTTTGCTGCAAGAAAGAAGGGAAGAAGGTCAAACATGTCTATTCAAAACTTCTCCCAATGCTTTGGGAGGTTGAGGCAGAAGGACTGCTTCAGGCCAGGAGTTCGAGACCAGCCTAGGCAACATAGTGAGACCTTCCCCCAAACCTGTGTCTACAAAAGTAAAAATAAATAGTGGGGCATGGTGGGTCATACCTATAGTCCCAGGTACTCTGGAGGCTAAGGTGGGAGAATCTCCTGAGCCCAGGAGATCAAGGCTTCAGTGAGCTATGACTGTGCCATTGCACTCCAGCCTGGGTAACAGACTGAGACCCTGTCTCTAAAATGGTTAAAATGAAAAAATTCTTCAATATCATTCCTGACAAGCCTCCACTTTCTATGAGCTAACAAGGTAGCCACAAAGATGCTTTCGAAAACGCATTTTAGGCAAACACGAATTTCATTGACAGTTTTGCTTGTTTCAGAATTTGTAAAGGATTGGGATATTCAATGTCCATACCAGCTTTCATAAAGAAAGGGGGCAGTGAGATACCAAGAGCTAGAAGGAGCAGCAAATTCTGTTAATAGAGGCATGATTGGTGCCCAGGTAGCCTCTGCAGAGCTTGGAAAAAACCCTTAAAGAGAGGGTTCAGTGAATTGTGTAGGATGTGTTTGGCCAGAATTTAAATGTATACACACTTTCCTAAATGTTATCACTCCTCACACTGCAGATGATATATATATTTTTTAAGAGACAGGGTCTTGCTCTGTCACCCAGGCTGGAGTGCAGTGATGTGATCATAGCTCACTGCAGCCTCAAACTGCGGGGCTCAAGTGATCCTCCTGACTCAGTCTTCCAAGTAGCTGGGACTACAGGCACATGCATCCATGCCTGGCTAAATTTTTAAAAATTTTTGGTAGAGACAGGGTCTTGTTCAGTTGCCCAGGCTCATTTCTAACTCCTGGGTTCAAGCGATCCTCCCACCTCAGCCTCCCAAAGTGTTGGGAATACAGCTATAAGCCACCATGTCTTCGAGTGTTGACCAGTTGGGTGGTGAGCCACCCAAACAACATCTTACCTAATTATAAGCCTCCTTGGCTCCCTCCATGGCATTTCCCTGAAAAATCTAAAGATTCCATAATTTGAGAGTCTATGACCCAATTACCTTGTATCTTCCAGGTAAAGTGACAGTGTCTAACTAATAAACAAAGACCACGTGTTTTGACTAAATGTCTAAGATAAACATATATGTATGACAATTATCACATTCATCATTTGTATGTCCATGTATTCTGTCTAAGCAAATCCTTTAAAATTCATGGTAGTATTAGCATATATACTCTGTACTTGGTATCAGTAAAAGACCATTGATGAGAAAAAAATAAACTCTATTAATAGCAAAAGGATAAGGAGCCTAAGATTCAGGAGTATGTTAACATGGGAGGGGGATGGGGAAGAGCAGCTGGAAGGTATTGTCAGTGTTCTAATTCTCCTATTGGAAAGTGAGTTGATTGATTACTAATAATAAGTAGATAATTAAACATAAAATTATGCATGGTAAGCAGTGATAAGCCAGGTAAATACTGAGTAAGTGTCAGTTACACATTATAGGGCATTATGTATACTGTTGATAAGCACTCCCTGCCCAGACTCCTTTCCTGCTCTCCCTCTCTCCTCCACTGTCCTGGCACTGACACGGGCTAGTCTGCTCTCTCTCATTGGCACAGCAAAATCTATTTGATTCGTGTCACCACCTGTTTTACCTCATTCTTTCAGTGACAGGCAGGTACCCAAAGCCGAGACGGGCACATCATGAGGTCAGGAGATCGAGACCATCCTGGCTAACACAGTGAAACCCCGTCTCTACTAAAAACACAAAAAATTAGCCAGGCGAGGTGGCAGGCGCCTGTAGTCCCAGCTACTCGGGAGGCTGAGGCAGGAGAATGGTGTGAACCTGGGAGGCGGAGCTTGCAGTGAGCCGAGATTGCGCCACTGCACTCCAGCCTGGGAGACAGAGCCAGACTCCGCCTCAAAAAAAAAAAAAAAAAAGAAAATCCACAGGACTATAATCTGCGAATGGCTTTAGCAAAGGCTTATACTCTAGCAACAAACAAACAAACAAACAAACAACAACAACAAAAAAAAAAACAAGCAATTGTTGAGTTTGTGAGTCAATGCCCCAAAATCAGGAAATAATTTCACTGGTGCCAATGCCTCTTTGTGTTCCCAATGGGAATCACCCTGAAGCCCCAACGGAGGAGTGGAAAGCTATATCTTGATATTCCAGACATCATTGCCACTTGCTTTTTTGCACTCACTGGAAATATTTGGAAGTGATTATGTTCTTAGTTAGGTAATATAATAACAGTATTTAATAACATATTATTAACTAACTAAGAACATAATCACTACCAAATATAGAAAACGTATCTGAATGATGGCTGAAAAAGGCATATTGTGCTTCCAGGCATCCCGTATGCAGGACCTGGGGATAACCTGTGTGGGTATGGGTAATTGCGTGTGTAATGTTACTGGATTAAATATGATAAAGTGGCCAGGCGTGGTGGCTTATGCTTATAATCCCAGCACTTTGGGAGATTGAGATGGGAGGATCGCTTGAAGCTAAGAGTTCAAGAACTGCCTGGTCAACATAGCAAGACCCCAACTCTATAATAAATAAATAAATAAATAAGTAAATGCAGTAAAGTCTCTTTCCAACTAAATGTGGCTGTGCATCCTTGCAGCATGCTAGAAAAAGACCACAAAAAAAGTAAGTTTCCCACCTTGTTCAGGAGCTATGCAGACTTATGGGTAAACAAACTTAACTGACCTCTGCTCTGATGCCAGTAGGTGACCCTCTTTTCAAACCCAAGTGCCTACCTTGAGTCTGTGGAGGTTTGCTTACTCTGTTCTTTCTCCTCACTGGTTCAGAACTTGCTATGTGTCCTAGCTCACTGCTGCTTTCCAAATTGTTTCCCTGAGAGTTCCCTGATACTTCCCGTAGTTAAAAGCCAAAACAGTCAATAACTGAAATTACTGCTGAGAAAAGGTTCCAATGGGGTTCCTGGGGGCTCGCTCTTGGTAGTATTGGGGGTGACAGTTGTATGGAATCTGAGGCTAATCTATACATTAAAGGACATCTTGAATTTTGTAGCCAGTTGAACATCCAGGGAGTTCATATGGGTAGAAGCCACTCTCCAAAAGGGGGATGAGAACATTTGTGTTCAACAAAAATGCTTAAATGAACATCATGCAATTTTAGATCTCCTCCTTGCCCATCTTGGAGGCTTATGTATGGTGCTGAACAAAACCGAATATTGCTCTTACCTTTCCCATGAATTCACTAGTACATATAACTTAATTTAAAATGTGGTTGACACTGCTGTTTCTCTAGACACTGTCACCAAATACACTAAGGACATTTCTCAGGGGAGAGAGAAGATACGTGTTTACAGGAGCAGCTAACAGGTGATTTGCAAGCATCCTGAATGGTGATGGCAAGTGATATGGTTTGGCTCTGTGTCCTCACCCAAATCTCATCTTGAATTGTAATCCCCAGGTGTGGAGGGAAGGACCTAGTAGGAGGTAATTGGATCCTGGGGGCGGTTTCCCCTATGCTAATCTTGTGATAGTGAATTCTCACAAGATCTGATGGTTTTATAAGAGGCTCTTCCCCTTTTGCTCTCTCTCTCTCTCCTGCCACTTTGTGAAGAAGGTGCTTGCGAATCAGTTACATCCCTTTTCTTTATAAATTACCCAGTCACATGTATCTCTTCATAACAGTGTGAGAACAGACTAACACAGCAAGGCTGACTATCCCAAGGTTTTCTACTCTTAATGTTTCTTCTAGTGGGTCTCCAGGATACTATGATATGTGTTACCAGGCCAACTACAAATGAATGCCTCTTTAAATCAAGTTATTTTATAGCAAGCTCTGGTCCTTAATCACCATCATGCCCTGAACAAAGTCTATGACCAATCGGACTCTAATACTATTGAACTATGTTTACTGCCTGAGCTTTGAATTATTCGATTTTGATCAGTTTGGTTCATGGAGACTTCTGGTAAGGTACAGACTTGATTTTCTTTGTATTACCCTCCTGCGAGCCATCATAACAGTCTCTCTGATGTGTTGTATTTTCTCAAGAGTCTTAGCCAGGTGCGGTGGCTCCCACCTGTAATTCTAGCACTTTGGGAGGCCAAGGCAGGTGGATTGCTTGTGCCCAGGAGTTTGAGACCAGTCTGGACAACATGGCAAAACCCTGTCTCTACAAAAAATACAAAAAGTAGTTGGGCGTGATGGCATGCACCTGTAGTTTCAGCTACTTGGGGGCTGAGGCAGGAGGATCACCTGAGCCTTGGGAGTTCAAGGCTGCAGTGAGCTGTGATCATGACACAGCACTCCAGCCTGGGTGACAGAGTGAGACCCTGTCTCAAAAAACAAAGGAGTCTTAAATGCTCATATGCAGCCATTCTTTGTACATCCAATGGTCTCGTTATAGTATGAATAACAAAACCATGAAGAAAACATAAAGAATCACTCAACTACTTTGGTATTGTCCATTGTGAATTCCATACTGAGAGCAACAAGTCCATTATGATGGTGAGAGAAGTAATGTTGATGCCCAAGGTTTTGGTCAGTCTCAAAATTTTGAGGCTGACCAAAAGGGGAAAATTGTTTAATTTAATTAAATTGGACCTAAAGCTCTTTCTGTATACAGTGAACTGCAACCTAATTTGGGACTATATTCTCTCTTTTTTTTTTTGGAGATGGAGTCTCCCTCTGTCACCCAGGCTGGAATGTAGTGGAAACATCTCGTCTCAGTGCAACCTCCACTTGCTGGATTCAAGTGATTCTCCTGCCTCAGCATCCTGGGTAGCTGGAATTACAGGCACGCACCACCATGCCCAGCTAATTTTTGTATTTTTAGTAGAGACAGGGTTTCTCCATGTTGGCCAGGCTGGTTTTGAACTCCTGACCTCAGGTGATCTGCCCGCCTCGGCCTCCCAAAGTGCGGGGGTTACAGGCATGAGCCACTGTGCCCAGCCCAAAGGAATATATTCTTGTGACAAGTAGCCAAGTGTTGGCTAATCAGAGCAGCTGGGCTTTCAGTCCACCACAGGCGCAAACTGCTCAGATTGTGACCAAGTAAGGCAAGCTGCAATCTGTGTCCAATCAGGCTGTTTCTGTATGTCACCTCCTTTTCCTGCCTGTAAATACTGTTTGCCCATACTGCCGTGTGGTGTCTCTCCTTGTTTAAGGAGTTGTCCAATTCATGAGCCACCTCTTTGCTCAAATAAACTCTGCGAAATTTAATTTGACTGATGTTTTTCTCCTAATAACAGCACCCATCATGCTTCACTATGCTCCGTACTCATCATCCCTCCCCGTGCCACCCCTGACTCAGGAAGTCTGTCTCATTCTGTTTGGTGAAGGATCCCCGAGTACAGAGGCAAGAAGCAGCCCACCCTCAGACCCCATTCATCTGTGCCTTACCCTCAGAAAGGATCTGAGTAGGCCTCTTCTGTCCATCTGCAGAAGGTTCCCCAAAAGGGGCAGAGGGCAGGGACCTGGTGGGAGGCGGCCATGGGCATTAGGGTGGCGCTGAACCAGGAGTAGCAGGAGGCCTGTAAGGAGTGCAAGGAAGAGGAGGACGCTGAGCTCCATGGTTCTGGTGTGACTGCCCTGCACCCCACTGCAGCCTCCAACTGGGCCTTTTATCCTGAACCTACCTCTCCACCCAGTTATGAAATTTCATCCATTCCCCGCCTCCTTTTTCATCATTGTCCAGGAGCATTAGCTTAGAAAAAGGTATTAGGGAACCCACACTACATGTTGGGCAACCCAGAGACCTGATGCCTATCCCTTACCCACTCTCTAGATGTTGGCAAGGATACAGTGGTAGAGTTAAATCAAAGTCCACCTGAGCATGTGAATGTGTGGGTGTGTGGGTATGTGTATGTGTATTTTTGTAAGCATGGGTGAGCATGCACTTTTTTACTTAGCTTTGTCTGTTTGTTTATGCTTGTGTACATTCATCCATGCCTGCTTGCATCCCTGTATGTGCTTACATGGTTTTTGTATGTAAAGGGGTGCTTGAATTTATGCAAATGTGCTGGTGTGTGTTTCTGTGGTTGAATCTGGGGGTGCTTATGTGTATATCCTTGCATGTGTGGACCTTCCTTGTATTTATACAGTTTCATATATGAAAGTGCATTTACTTTTGTGTGTTGTGGAGGTTGTGGTAGTGTATGTTCAAAATCGAGAGGCTGACTGGGTGCGGTGGCTCATGCCTGTAATCCCAGCATTTTGGGAAACTGAGGTGGGCACATCACTTGAGGTCAGGAGTTCGAGACCAGCCTGGCCAACATGGCAACACCCTGTCTCTTCTAAAAATAGAAAAATTAGCTGGGCATGGTGGTGGGCATGTTTAATCCCAGCTACTTGGGAGGCTGAGGCAAGAGAATCACCTGAACCTGGGAGGCGGAGGCTGCAGTGAGCTGAGATTACGCCGCTGCACTCCAGCCTGGGTGGTAGAGCAATATTCTAACTCAAAGAAAAAAAAAAAGAAAGAAAAAGAAAAAGAAAGAAAGAAAGAAAAAAGAGAAGCTGAAGAAAAGAAGGAATTGTTCAATTCAATCAAATTTGGCCCACTGCCTTTATACCACAGCAAACTATAACCTAGCAATATGCAAACCAATTGTGTGTATCTCTGTGTGCTGGCGTATTTGTGCTTGTGTGTTGGTGCGTCTCCTAGCCCCTCTCTTTGGAAGCCTGCAGAAGCTCAGGGTCTATCTCCAATGTCCTCTCCTTCATTCGCCCTTCTGTGACAGCCACAGGTGGAAGTGATGGGAGAAACAGAATGAGGGGCAAGAGATGCCGAACTGGTGAGTCTCAGAGGAAGAGGTGGTCAGTTGGAGGGAGACAGAAACTGAGACCTGGCAGGTGCAGCAATCAGGTCCCCTTGGTTTCTGATCATTCTAACTAGTGCTGAGGAGTTTCTTCCCTGCCTCTGACCATCTTCACAGTGCAGGAAATTTCTCTGGCTCTGTCTCTCTCTAACTTTGTGTCTCTGTGTTCCCCCTGGAGACTCTTGAGCTCCAGGTGTGCAGAAAATGGGTCCAGTTTGATTGACGTCTACTGGACTCCCATTTGTCTCTATCTTCACTGTGACCCTGCACCCACACAGCCTCTGACAGGGTCAGTCCATATTTGCAAAATTTGGGTGTGAATGTGTCCGTGTCTCCCTGTCTCATCCTAGACCTGACTTTTGACCATAAGGCAACATCTTTCTTGCAATATTAAGCAAACCCTTTGCTGGATCCAGGGCACTGACCCTGAAGTTACTTTGATCCAGGAAAAGCAGACGAACAGTCCTGATTTTTAAGAGGTGGAAGCTGTACTTTCCTGACCCTAGAGAGGTGCCAGCATGGACTTTCCTGACCCAAGGACCTGGGTCTTGCTGTGCTGTGTCATCTGATGCCAAGATTGCGTCCTCATTCCAACCCCAGGGTGAAGCACCAATGGGGAGGCGTGAAGGGCTTTACACACAGTAACTCAGTCTGTACCCTTTTAGGGAGGTATGGTTGCCATCCCCATTTTATAGATGGAGAGACTGAAGCAGTGACAGTTTGCAAGTCTTACCCAAGGTCGCACAGTGGGTTAGGGCTACATTGTCCAATATGGTAGTCACTTGCTGCATGTGGACACTAATTAAGTACTTGAAATGTAGTCCAAATACTGTTTACAATAGCAAAGATAGGGAATCAACAGATGAATGGTTAAATACAATGTAGTATATATACACCGTTGAATACTATTTAGCCATAAAAAGGAATAAAATCTTGTCTTTTATAGCAACATAGATACAACTGGAGGTGATTATCTTAAGCGAAACAAGCCAGGACAGAAAGTCAGTATCACATGTTCTCATTAGAAAGTGGGTGCTAAACAATGTGTACACATGGACCTAGAGAGTGGAATAATAGATAGAACCTCCAGTGCAATTTTGAATCAGGGTGGTAAGAACAGCCATTCATTACTTGCTCCCAATCTTAGAGGGAAAGCATTAAGTCTTTCACCTTTAAGTATGATGTTGGCTGCAGACTTTTTTCTAGATGCCTTTAGTCAGGGTAAGAAATTCTGTTTATTTCTAGCTCACTGATAATTTTTAATCAGGAATGGATGTTGGATTTCTATCAAGTGTTTTTCATGTCTGTATTATAATGAATATATATATATATGCTTATTAATATGCTGAGTTCCCTTAATTGATTATCAGATATTAAACCAACCTTGCATCCCTTGTTAAACCCACTTCCATTGTGTTTATCCCACAAGGTAGTACACTTGTTTTATATTGTTAGATTTAATTTGCCAAAATTTTGTTTAGTATTTTTAAATCTATGTTCATGAGGGTATTGGTCCATAGTTTTCCTTTTTGGAATGTCTTTGCTTGGTTTTGAGATCAGTGTGATATTGGCCTCAGAGAATGAGATGGAAAATTTCACGTCCTGTTTTTCTGAGATTTTATAGACTAGATAATGCTCTTTTCATAAATGTTTGATAGAACTCACTAGTGAAGTCATATGGGCCTAGAGTTTTCTTTGTAGAAAAGTTTTTAAGTACTCATTCAGTTTGAAAATAACTATAGGGCTGTTCAGGCTATCTATTTCTCCCTTAGTGAGTTTTTGTGGTTTGTGTCTTCTGAGGAATTTATTCAAATCATCTAAATTGCCAATTTTTTTTGCCAAGGTTTTATTAATATTCCCTTATTATTATTTAAATATTTATAGAATCTATAATGATTTCAACTATCTTTCCTGATATTGGTAAATGATGTATTTTCTATTTTTTTCTTTATCAATTTTATTAGTCTTCACAAAGAATAAGTGTCTGGTTTCATTGATTTTCCTTGTTGTTTCTCTGTTTTATATTTCATTGATTTCTTCTGTAATTTTTAGAATTTGTTTCTTTTATCACCTTTGGGGTTTATTTTCCTTCTTTTTTTTCAAGTGGAAGCTAATATCATTGATTTGAGATCTTTCTTCTTTTTAAAGAATGTTTATTTACTCAAGTTACTCAAAGTCCTCCATGAGCTATCTGCACCCCATGTTTATTGTAGCATACTCACACAGCCAAGATATTCAATCAACCTAAGTGTGTATCAACAGGTGAATGAATGGATAAAGAAAATGTGCCACGCATGCATGCACACACACACACACACACACACACATGCATGCATACACACACCCCCTCTAATACTATTCAGTCTTAAGAAAGAAGAAAATCCTGTCCTTTGCAACAGCAGGGGTGAAACTGGACCCCGTTACATTAAGTGAAATAAGTCAGGCACAGAAATATATATACTGCATGATCTCCCTTATATGTGGAGTATTAAAAAGTTTAACCCACAGAAGCAAAGAGTAGAATGGGGGTTACCAGGAGTTGGTGGAGAGGGTGAGGAGATGTTGATCAAAGGATACAAAATGTCAGTTAGGAGGAATAAGTTCAGGAGATCTATTACATAAATAGTGACTATAGTTAATAAAAATGTATTGTGTTAACTATAAATTAATTGAAAAGCAATTACTTGAAAATTGCTAAGAGGTTTATGACTCCCACCTGTGGGTGAAGCAATGCTCCGCAGCCACTGAGAGCAATCCTGCCCTCCTCAGGAGGCCCTGTAGAGCATCTGCTGAGGACCCGGGGATCACCCACTCCTGCCTACTGTAGTCAGTGCCCACACACCATTGAGAGGTCTGAGGACAGGCCCCCCTGGCCAAGCTCTACTCCACTAGTGCCCAAGCATGTCATATGGGGTGCTGGGGATCGCCCTGCTCCATCCACCACCTTTGGCAGTTGAGTATCAAAGTACCAAAGTACTCGGCACCTGAGGGCTCCTCCCAGGGAGGAGATGGGCCCACCCAACACGCTGCTACCACCATGGCTGGCACCCACCTGCATGTGCCACCAGCAGGCCTGGCGACTGGCCTATCCAGTCCATTACACCACCACCAACACCAGCATGGACCATTTTGGAGCTAGAAGATTATCCTGCCACTGTTACTGCTCATTCTATGTCCACCACGCAGGGGTCTGAGGACCTACCTACCAGCGCAGCCCTCCATTCCACTGTCAGAACCTGAGAAAGTCACCTAGAGGCCCAAGAGTTGGCCCACCTAGATCCACTAACACCATTGCCAGTGTATGCTACCCTGGAACCCAAGGACAGGCATACTCAGCATGCTGCTGCCATCCCTTGGTCCACCTAATGCCCCCATCTCAGAAAAACTTTACCACAGCGTCCACTAACAACCACACCCTAAGCCAATGAGGAAATCACAGACACCACTGACACACTACTGACATTTTTTATGGAGGAAGAAATCATATGAGAACCACACTAATGCATGCACTCAGAATCAAAGTCAAAGTGCCCAACCCAAGCAACACCATAGACATATCTTCAGGAAAAAGTCCTTCCCTATGAAAGCAGATTCAAAAAATTAAAAGAAGCAACCATGATCCCAGATGCACAGATATCAATATTAAAGACACAAGAAACATGCAAAAGCAAGAAAACACGACACCCTTAAAAGAACACAGTAATTCTCCAGCCAGAGAGTCTAATGAAAAATAAGGCCGGGCACGGTGGCTCAAGCCTGTAATCCCAGCACTTTGGGAGGCCGAGACGGGAGGATCACGAGGTCAGGAGATCAAGACCATCCTGGCTAACACCGTGAAACCCCGTCTCTACTAAAAAATACAAAAAACTAGCCGGGCGCGGTGGCGGGCACCTGTAGTCCCAGCTACTCGAGAGGCTGAGGCAGGAGAATGGCGTGAACCCGGGAGGCGGAGCTTGCAGTGAGCTGAGATCCGGCCACTGCACTACAGCCTGGGCGGCAGAGCGAGACTCCGTCTCAAAAAAAAAAAAAAAGAAAAAAGAAAAATAAATCTAGGCCAAGCATGGTAGCTCACGCCTGTAATCCCAGCACTGTGGGAGGCTGAGGTGGGTGGATCACTCAAGGTCAGGAGTTTGAGACCAGCCTGGCCAACGTGGTGAAACCTCACCTCTATTAAAAATACAAAATTAGCCAGGTGTGATGGTGCGCACCTGTAATCCCAGTTACTTGGGAAGCTGAGGCATTAGAACTGCTTGAACCTGGGAGGTGAAGGTTGCAGTGAGCTGAGATTGCACCACTGCACTCCAGCCTAGGCTACAGAGTGAGACTCAATCTCAAAAAAAGAAAGAAAGAAGAAGACAGAAGAAGAGGAAGAGGAAGAGGAAGAGGAAGAGGAAGAAGAAGAAGAAGAAGAAGAAGAAGAAGAAGAAGAAGAAGAAGAAGAAGAAGAAGAAGAAGAAGAAGAAGAAGAAGAAGAAGAAGAAGAAGAAAAGAAGGAGGAGGAGGAGGAGGAGGAAGAAGAAGAAATAATCCATAAAATGCCTTAAAATTCAAAATAATGATATTTAAAAAGCTCAGTGAAATACAAGAGAAGGAAAAAACAAAAAGCAAGAAACAAAAAAGTCAGAAAAACAGTTCAGAATATGAGTGAGAAATTTACCAAACAGATCACTGTCATAAAAAAAAGAACCAAACAGAAATTCTGGAACTGAAGAATTCATTGAATTAAATACAAAACAAATTCAAAAGCTTCAATGATAGACTAGATCAAACAAAATTAAGAATTGCAGAACCTGAAGATGGGTCTTTTGAAATAACTCAGTCAGAAAAAACATATAAGAAACAATGAGCAAAGCATACCTGATACACACACCACCAAAAAGCAACCAAGTATTCAAATTTTCACTATGCCAGAAGGCAAAAAGAAAACCAAAGGGATAGAAAACCTATTTAATGAAATAATAGCTAAATCCTTCTAAAGTCTGTCAAGAGATTTAGACATCTAGACATAATGATTTCCGTGATTTGTAGGTAGTTACAATGCAAAAAGTTCTTCTCCATGGCACATTGTAGTCAGACTGCTTAAAGTCAAAGATTAACAGTAAATGCTAAAAACGATGAGAGAAAAGCATTTAGCCATCTATAAAGGGGCCCATCAACAGTGGATTTGTCAGCAGAAACCTTACAGGCCAGGAGAAAATGGAATCATACATTTAATATGCTGATAGAAAAACAAAACTATCTGCAAGATACTGTACCCAGGAAAGTTATGCTTTATAAGTGAAAAGGAAATAAAGTCGTACCCAAACAAATAAAATCTGAGTAAATTTATCATCACTAAACCAGACCTACAAGAAAAGATTACAGGAGTCTTACACATAGAAGCAAAAGGAGGATATCTACCATAAGGAAGCACACAAAAAGTAAAACCCATTGGTACAGAAAACATACAAATGAGGAAGAGAACGGACTCAAATGGTAGCATGACAGCAAAAACAAAATAACCCACCAAAATGTTATGGGGGCGAGCGTTTGTTCTTAGAGCTCCCACGATGGTGGCGGGCCACTCCCAAGGTGGGGCAGGCCACTTCCAAGATGGCTGCAAGCCTTTTGTTCTCTGACCTGGGGTTCTTGGCCTCATAGATTCCAAGGAATGGAACCTTGGGCCATGCAGTGAGTGTTGTAGCTCTATGAGAAGCCATGGTCGTGGAAGATAACCGTGGAACCTAGAGACTAGTGTTCAGCTCGATTAGGATGAACCTGGGTACTTAGCCATGGAGGAACAAAGGTGAGCTTCTGGCCTGATCGGGAGGGGCAATGGGCACCTCGCTGGATCAGGAGCACAGCCAACATCCTGCCAGATCCGGAGGGATGGTAGTCAGCAGCGGGTCTCCGGGTGGCATTCAGCAGTGGTGGACAGTGAGCAAAAAGCTCAGCTCAAGCTGGAACAAACATGGACCAGAACAGTGTGCATTTCCAAGATTTAATAGAGTGAAAACAGAGCTCCCATACAATGGGAGAGGACCCAAAAGGGGTTGCCCACCCAGGCTCAAATGCCTGGGATTTATATCCTAATCATTTTCCCTCCCCCTGTGCTCTCAGATGTTAGATGATTCGACTATTTCTTTACCTCCTACTTTTAGCCTAATTGGTGTTTCAGTGAGACCTCTTTACTAACTGATTGGTTGGGTGTGAGCTGAGTTACAAGACCCGTGTTTAAAGGTGGTTGTCGTCACCTTCCCCAGCTAGGCTTAGGAATTCTTAGTCAGCCTAGGATATCCAGCTAGTCCTGTCTCTCAGTACCCCATCTCAACAGGAAAACCCAAGTGCTGTTGGGGAGGTTGGCTGATGATCACAGTAACTACTTTCTGCTGAACTGGGGCATAGAAGGGGTCATGCAGTTGAGATTTCCTTGGGAGGGGTGACTTTGATGTCATCAACATCAGAGTATGGGCTAGCAGGCCAGTCCGGGGGTCCATGGTAGATCTTAGTGATGGACTGCATCTGGGGCTCCATTTGAAGAATGATTTGTGTTTTCACAGCTTCAATTCTGGAAGAGACAAACTTAACAAAGAGGTTAAAAATACAGGGATTGAAATGTCTGGCCTGAAGTGCAGGGGATTATTTCTTTGGCATACTTCACAGGCCCTGACTATCTGCTCAATCGTTTTGAAAAGGCCTGGTCCAGTAAATAATGATTTGGTCATCTGATGGGTGCTATCGATGCCTAAGTGAAAGGTTTGATGAAGGGTTTTAAGTAATTTCCATTGGTTAGCTGCAGGTAAAAGTATTTTCCTACTTCGGTGGCTAGACATCATGAGGGGAGGAAACTATGTCCTTGTGAGGTTCATCATTTTATTTCTTCTGCTGAGTACTGGGGCTTGGTTTCCCAGAGGGGATTACCCCATACTAGGGGTCCTTCTATAAGCATTTCTAACGGAGGATCACACCTTGTGGCTCTTTAGGCTTCAACATACGCTTGGTAGTTTCCTTCTATTTCCCTTTCCTTTCTTTTCTGATGACCCCAGCAGTGTAAGACTGCCCCCTCTTCAGGTTTCTGTACAGCCAATAATAATTCCTAATGGCTTCCTGATGTTTAATAGGTGTTCCCTCAGAAGTTAGGAATTCCCTTTCTCTCCATATTGCTGCATGGGCATAGAGGACTAGGTAAGCATACTTAGAGTCTGTATATATATTTACCCTTTTTCCTTCTCTTAATTCTAGTGTATAATGGCCCCTGATTTTGCTAAGGTGTCTCTGCCTAACAAAGGAGTGGGGCATTCAGACATAATTAGAATGGCATGTGAAAAGGGTAAAGTTCCCCAGTCACAACTTAGTGGCTGGGAGAAGTACCTAGTGACTGCCTGTCCTAGGACCCCTTGGATAGTAACAGATCTGGAAATCCAGCTAGTCCTGTCTCTCAAAACCACAATGATAAACAATAAGAGAGAAAGAAAGGAACAAAGGATATACATATATAAAGAAGCCAACTAATACTATGACAGGATTAATCTCTCACATATCAATAGTAACCTTGAATTAAATGGATTAAACTTTCCACTTAAAAGAAACAGACTGGCTGAATGGATTTTTAAAAGCATGACCCAACTATATGCTGCCTACAAGAATGTCATCTCACCTGTAAAGACACATATACTGAAAGTAAAGAAATGAGAAAAGATACTCCATGCAAATGAAAACCTAAAGTGAGCAGGAATAGCTATGGTTATAAAGGAAACACACTTTAAGTCAAAAACTGTAAAAAGAGACAAAGAAGGTCATTACATAATGATAAAAGGATCAATTCAGCAAGAAGTTTTAACAATTCTAAACATATATGCACCCATCACTGAGGCACACAGATAAATAAAACAACTGCTATTAGATCTGAAGGGAGAGATAGACTCCAACACAATTATAGTTGGGACTTCAACATCCCACTCTCAGCATTAGACAGATCATCTAGACAGAATATCAACAATAAAACATGGGATTTACATTACACCATAGAACATACGAATCTAACAGACATTTACAGGGCATTTTACCCAACAGCTGCAGAATATACATTCTTCTCATAAGCACATGAAACATTCTCCAGGATAGATCATATGTTAGACCACAAAACAAGTCTCAACATATTTTTGAAAATCAAAATCATATCGAGTATCTTCTTAGGCCACAATGGATTAAAACTAAAGCAATAACAAGAAAAACTTTGGAAATTGTAAAAATACAAGGAAATTGACATGCTTCTGAGTGACAACTGCGTCACAGGAGAAATTATGAAGAAAATCAAGAAATGTATTGAAATGAATGAAAATGGAAACAAAATATAGGAAAACCTATGGGTTACAGCAAAAGCAGTAATAAGAGGGAAACTTATAGTAATGAATGGCTACATCAAAAAAGTAGAAAGATTTCAAATAAACCATCTCATCATGCACCTCAAGGAACTAGAAAAGCAAGAAGAAACCAAACTCAAAATTAGTAGAATGAAAGAACAAACATCAGAGCAGAACTGAACACAATAGAGACTAAAGAAACAATACAAAGGATCAATGAAATGAAAAATGTTTTTTGAAAAAATGGCAAATCAGCCATGAGCTAGACTAACAGAGAATGAAAAGACAGAAGACCCAAATAATTAAATTCAGAAATAAAAAAGAGGCACTGCAACTGATACCATCAACATAAAAGATCATCAGAGGCTATTATGAACAGTTATATACTAACAAACTGGAGAATCTAGAGGAAATGGATAAATTCCTGGATACATATAACCCACAGACTTTGAATCAGAAACAAACAGAAAACCTAAAAAGGTCAATGATGAGAAATGAGTTTGAATTAATAATAAAAATTATCCCAACAAAGAAAATTCCAGGACTTGATGACTTCATGGCTGAATTCTACCAATATTACAAAGAACTAACACCAATTCTCCTCAAACTTTTTCAAAAAGATGAAGAGAAGGAAATCTTCCTAACTCATCCTGAGGCCAATATTACCCTGATACCAAAATCAGACACAAGAACAAAACAGAAAACTGTAAGCCAATATTCCTGTTGAACATAGACTAAAAAATCTTCAACAAAATATTAGCAAACTGCTGTGATTTGGATCTGTGTTCTCACCCAAATCTCATAGTGAATTGTAATCCCCAGTGTTGGAGGTGCAGCCTGCTGGGATGGATCATGGATCCATCATGGATCCCCAATGGATCATGGGGGTGGTCTCTCATGGCTTAGCACCATCCCTCCTTGGTACTGTATAGTGAGTGAGTTCTCATGATAACTGGCTTTTTAAAACTGTGTAGCACATCCCTCCTCTTTCTCTTCCTTCTGCTCTGACCATGTGAAGACACCTGCTCCCGATTTGCCTTCTGCCATGAGTAAAAGTTTTCTAAGGCCTCCTCAGAAGATGAGCAGGTTCCATCATCATGCTTCCTATACAACCTGTGAAACCATCAGTCAACTAAACCTAATTTCTTTATAAATTACCCAGTCTCAGGTATTTATTTATAGCAATGTGAAAATGGACTAATACACAAGCCAAATGCAACAATACATTGAAAATTATTGTATAATTACACCATAATTAAATGGAATTTATCCCAGGAATGCAAGGATGGCTCAACATATGTAAATCAATATACATCACACATCACATCACCAGAATGATGGACAAAACCCATATGATCATCTCAATAGACACAGAAAAAGTATTTGATAAAATGCAACATCCCTTCATGACAAAAACTCTCAACAAATTAGGCATAGAAGGAACATACCTCAACAGAATAAAGGCTACATATGACAAACTCACAGATAACATCACACTAAATGAGAAAAAACTGAAAACTTCTCTGAAAGAACTGGAACAAGATGAGAATGACCACTTTCACCACTCCTGTTCAACATAGTGCTGGAAGTCCTAGACAGAGCAATTAGGCAAGAGAAAAAAAATAAAGGGTATCCAAATTGAAAAAGAGAAAATCAATTTGTCTCTCTCTGCTGACAGCATGATTTTAGTTCTAGAAAAGACTAAAGACTCCACGAAAAAATTCTTAAATCTGATAAACAAATTCAGCAACATTTCAAGATGCAAAATCAACCGATAACAAAAGTAGCATTTCTATGCACCAATAATAAACTAGTTGAGGAAGAAATCAAGAAAGCAATCCCATTTAAAATAGCTACCGAAAAAAACCCTAGGAATAAATTTAACCAAGGAGGTAAAAGACTTTTACAGGGAAAACTACAAAACTATGAGACCAGATGGAAATATGGGTCTACACAACAGAATTAAGAACACCAGAAATGGTAAATACATAAGATTTTCCCCTATTATTTGAACATTTAGAAGAATAATTGACTGTTTGAACAAAAAAAGTAACAATCTAGCTTGCCTGAAGAACTTTCTTTGACATTTCTTATACTGCAATCCTACCAGTGATGAATTCTTTAAACATTTGTATATCTAAAAATATCTTTATTTTGTGTTTGTTTTTGGAAGTCCTTTTTGCTGGATATAGAATTCTGGGTTGATAGATTTGTTATTTCAGTATTTGTAAAATGTTGCTCCACTGTTTTCTCACTTGCACTGTTTCTGATGAGAAATCTGCTAACATCCTTATCTTTATTCCTCTTTACACAATATGTCTTTTTTCTCTGTTATTAAGACTTTCTTTTTACATTGATTTTGAACCATATTCTTATAATGTGCCTTGGTGTCTTTTTTTTTCATGTTTCTTGTGTTTGAGTTTCCTTGAGATTCTTGGATCTATGTGTTTATAATTTTCATCAGATTTGAAAATGTTTTCACCCCTCATTCCTTCAAATATTTTGTATTTTCCCACCTCTCTGTCCTTTCTTTTAGGGATTCCAATCATACATATTTGAGGCCCCTTGATGGTGTTACATGGCTTACTAATGCTCTGTTTGTTTTGTTTTAATTCTCTTTTTCTGTGTGTTTCATTTTGAATAGTTTCTCTTGCTATGACTTCAAGTTCATTAATCTTTTCTTCTGCAATGTCTAATCTACCATAAGTCTTGTGTATTTTCAATCTCACATACTATAGTTTTCATCTGTATAAGTTTGATTTAGACATTTTTTATATCTTACATATCTCTACTTAACTCTTTGAACATACAGAATATTATTATAATATCTGATTTAATGTCCTTTTCTGCTAATTCTATAATCTGTGTCTATTTTAATTGATTTTTCTCCTCCTATATATCTGCTTCATTCCTGTAATTTTTTGTTGGATTCTAGACATCATGGATTTTACCTTATCCATTACTGAATATTTGTATTTATATAAATATTCTTGAGCTTGGTTTTGGAACACAGGTAAGTTGTTTGGGAAACATTTATCCTTTTAGGCTTGGTTTTAAGATTCATTCAGTGAGGTTTGAAAAGGCTTCAGGCTAGGACTAATTATTCCTCACTACTGAGGCAATTCTTTCCTGGGTCCCAATGCCCCAGGAATTAGAAACTTTTTTCAGTCTGGCTGACAGGAACAGGCATTATTCCTGGCCCTGTGTGAGCAACTGACACTGTTTCCTGGAATCTTTTTAGATGGTTCTCTCGCTAGCCTCGGGTAATTTCTTCACAAACATGAGCTAGTCAGGATTCAGCTGAATTCCCTCCCAAGGCATCTCCTAACCTGTACTCCATCCTATAAATTCTAGCTGCCTTGTTCCCTCTCAGATGCTCCACTGTTTCCTCCTCAATGCAGCTAGCACATTTGGTTCCACCTGGGTTCCTCCTTCCTGCACTGCAGCCTGGGAACCCTCTTAAGGCCATAAATGGACTCAATTATAGAGCTCTTCTTTCATTTCACATATCTCAGAGATTACTGTCCTTCTTTGCCTGATGTCTTGTGCCTTAAATATTCTTTTTCCTTGTATGTTCTCCACTTTGTGGTTGTTTCAGTGAGAATGTTACTCTGGTCACTGTCACTTTACGTTGGCCATAAGATGTGTGTTTGGGCCAGGTGTGGTGACTCACATCTGTAATCCTAGCATGTTGGGAGGCCGAGGTGGATGGATCACCTGAGGTCAGGAGTTTGAGACCAGCCTGACCAATATTGTGAAATCTGTCTCTGCTTAAAATATGAAAATTAGCTGGTTTTGGTCGTGGGTGCCTGTAATCCCAGCTGCTCAGGAGGCTGAGGCAAGAGAATCCCTTGAACCCAGGAGGTGGAAGTTGCAGTGAGCTGAGATCATGCTATTGCACTACAGCCTGGGCAAGAAGAGTGAGAATCCATCTCAAAAAAAAAATTTAAAAAGACATGTGTTTGTATTTTGAAAGGACACAAAGATACAAAAATGCGTACCCTCCCTTCCCCACCCCCCCCCCTGATGTTGCTAAACTCTTTGTTCTGCTTTCTAATCTCTGCATGTACCAGAGGTTTCGTAAGTTCTGTAAGTACATGTTTTTCTTTCTGAAGCCAGGTCACACGGAATGTTTAAGTAAGATAGCCAGATAGCCATAAACTGGTTGTGCAACCTGACGCAATATAATTAACTGCCTTTGTGTAAAACTGCTCTTCCGCCTCAAGGGTTGTACTGAAATATCAGAAATGGCGGGAACCAATCATAGTTTGCCAAATCGCTTTGTTCAAACTCCAGCCAATCATACCTCTAATTTGTATAATGATTCTATGCCTACTTTCCTTAGACTATATAACATTGTTCGGAGTTCAGTGGGGGAGCTCTCCTGCCTGTCTCGTTTCACGAGCGAGGGAGAGTTCCAGGTTCGAACCTGTAATAAAGATCCTTGCTGCTTAGCTTTGACTCTGGACTCTGGTGGTCTTCTTCGGGGAATAAATGGTCTGGGCATAACAATTTGTGTTGGTGTTCATCCTTGTGAACGATTTGGTGTGTGTTTGTATATGTTTGTATGGTGTTATATGTGAGGGTGTGTTTATATTTGGGGAGTGGTGGTAGTGTATGATCCTGGGTGTGTCTGCATGTGCTTGTCACATTTATAGTTGTGTGTTTTTGTGTGTGTCTATCCCAGTCCCTGTCTTTGTGTGGCCTGTAGATGTTCAATGTCTTTCTCCTTCACCTCTCTTTTTCTGTGACAGCATTAGACACAGACATGAGGACAGAAACAGAGAGGGGATGAGAGAGACAAAATAGATGAGACCCAGAGGCAGGGATAAAACAGGTGGGGAAAGACAGGGACACTGTGACCTGGGGATATCAAGACAGGATCCACTGAGAGGCCTGTCTCTCTTGCATTCATATGTCTTTGGCTAGCTGGTCAGTTCTCTCCCTGTCTTCTGCTGTCTGGGCCTTTTTCTGATCTTGTGGACCTTTCTGTGCAACCCCCCTCTCTCCCCTCTGCCCCCTGCCTCTTCCCCATCCTCTTCTATCCCCTTCTGTGTCTCTGTTTCTCTAGACTCTGAGGTCCGGAAGCACAGATACTGGGTCCAGTTTGATTGATGTCCCCTAAGCTTGGACCTGTCTCCATCACTGCTGTGAGCCTGTCCCCTCCCTGCGCCCGGCAGGGGTCAGTCCCTAATCACCCAACATGTGAATGAATGTGTTCATATCTGCGGTCTCTGTCTGGCACTTTCTTTCTCATTTGAAGTGGAGAATCTTCCTCTTGCTTGCAGAGCTAAACAAACCAGTTCCCACCACTGAAGATGCTGATTCAGGGAATGGAGGTGGCTGTGTCACCCCACATGCATAGGGATGACAGGCAATGCTTTATCTGAGGATGAAAGTCAAAGCTGCCAGGAGCAGCTGCACCCTGTCAGGCCTCTGAGCACAAGCTAAGCCATCATATCCCCAATGACCTGCACGTATACATCCAGATGGCCTGAAGCAACTGAAGATCCACCAAAAAAGCGAAAATAGCCTTAACTGATGACCTTCCACCATTGTGATTTATTTCTGCCCCAACCTAACTGATCAATGTACTTTGTAATCTCCCCCACCCTTAGGAAGGTTCTTTATAATCTACCCCACCCTTAAGAAGGTTCTTTGTAATTCTCCCCACCCTTGAGAATGTACTTTGTGAGATCCACCCTCCGCTCCCAAAACATTGCTCTGAACTCCACCGCCTATCCCAAAACCTGTAAGAACTAATGATAATCCCACCACCCTTTGTTGACTCTCTCTTCGGACGCAGCCCACTTGCACCCAGGTGAAATAAACAGCCATGTTTCTCACACAAAGCCTGTCTGGTGGTCTCTTCAGACGGACACGTGAGACACACTCCACACTTCCCTGACCCAGGTGGAAAGAACCAACAAAGTACAACCCACACTTTCCTGACCTAGGAAAGATGCCACCATGGACTTCCCTGACCCCAGGACCTGGCTCCTGCTGCGGTATGCAATCTGGCACAGGCTTTATAGCAACACAAGTATGGCCTAATACGGGTACTGTGAGTCCTCATTCCACCCTTGCGGAGCACGGATAGGGAGGCATGAAGTGCTTTCAATAGAGTAATTCACTTTGTTGTCCACCCTTTCAAGTAGGGATTGTTGTCACCCCCATTGTATAGATGGAGAAAGTGAAACACAGAGGGCTTGAGACCTCTCCCAAGGTCACAGAGCAGGCGGAAGGTAGAATCAGTTCTCAAACCCAGAAAGTTTGGTTCTACAGCCTGCTGTTTGAACCACTACCCCATGATGCCTCCCTCAGCAGAAGGTGGAGAGAATGAGTTCTGGAGGAAGGGGATTCCACAGGTAAATAGCAAGGGAGAAACTGGGTTAAATGACAGGAAAGCAATTTCTTACCTGCAGGACTTCTCAGGGCCTTTAGAATGTTAGTGTGCATTTAAAATAACATCAAGAGGTGAGGGAGCTGACAGCAGCTATTCAGACTATTTGGGTTCTCAGCTTTTTCTTTTCCATCACAGCACTCGTCACTATCTCTCAGGTCCAAGGCTCTGAGGAGCACACTCTGGGAAGTCAGAATAAAGGACTAATTTGAGTCAGACATACTTGAGTTCATATCCCAACTTTGTCATTCATTTGTTGTGCTAAAGATGCTTGGGCAAGTGCAAGCTCAGCTTGGAGCCTAAAGTTTCCTTATCTGGAAAACATGGATACCTAATGATATTGTGAGTTGAAGGGGGCCTGCCCCTCCACCCCTGTGGGTATTTCTCATCAGGTGGAGATGAGAGACTGAGAAAAGAAATAAGACACGAGACAAACCATAGAGAAAGAACAGTGGGCCCAGTGGGACCGGCGCTCAACATGTGAGGACCCGCACCAGTTCTGGTCTCTGAATTCCCTCAGTATTTATTGATCACTGTTTTTACTGTCTTGGCAAGGGGAGTGTGGCAGGGCAACAGGGTGACGGTGGGGAGACAGTCAGCAGGGAAACGTGTGAGCAAAGGAATGTGTAATGAATAAGTTCAAGGAAAGGTGCTGTGTCTGGATGTGCACATAGGCTAGATTTATGTTTCACTTTACACACACTTCTCAGTGTAGCAAAGAGTGACAGAGCAGTATTGCTGCCAGCATATCTCACCTCCAGCCACAAGGCAGTTTTCTCCTATCTCAGAATAACGAATGGTTGGTTTTACACCGAGACATTCCATTCCCAGGGATGAGCAGGAGACAGAAACCTCTCTCTTATCTCAACTGCAAAGAGCCCCCCTTTTTCCCTACTCCTCCACAGCACAGACCCTTCATGGGTGTCGGGCTGGGGGAGGTAAGGTCTTTCCTTTCCCACGAGGCCATATCTCAGATTGTCTCAGTGGGGGAAACTTTGGACAATACCCAGGCTTTCTTGGGCAGAGGTCCCTGCTGCTTTCTGCAGAGCATTGTGTCCCTGGTTAATAGAGAATGGAGAATGGCGATGACTTTTACCGGATATACTGCCTGCAAAAATATTTTTAACAAGGCATTTCCTGCACATCCCTAAATCTATTAAATCTTGATTCCATACAGCACATGTTTCTGTGAGCACAGGGTTGGGGCTAAAGTTGAGGATTAACAGCATCTCAAAGCAGAACGATTTTTCTTAGTACAGATCAAAATGGAGTTTCTTATGTCTTCCTTTTCTACATAGACACAGCAACAATCTGATCTCTCTTTCTTTTCCCCACATTTCCCCCTTTTCTTTTTGACAGAACTGTCATCGTCATCATGGCTCGTTCTTGATGATCGCTGTGTCTTTGGAGCTGCTGGATACACCTGCAAACTACCAATAGGCAAAACAGGCACACAAGGATTAATACAAAATTTATAATAGTGGAACTCCCGAGGGTTTTAACCCAAGTCACCGGGTTAATATTTGTGAGGCTATCAACAGCTTCTGTGATTGCCTTAGTTCCTGGCACCAAATTTAAATTTATTCTTTTAATTTTGAAATGTCTAAAGGAAAATGATCTTCTCTTCCTTGTACATAGTGTCTAACCATGTACCAGTGATGCTCAGACTCATTACAGGCTTGGGATGTAACACAAAAATCTAACATATCCCCGTCACGCTGTAACTGAAAATGATGTTCCAAGCTCATGAGACTATTTCCCATCAAATGACATTTTGTCTAAGATCATTAGTTTGATTTGCTAGTTTTTGATCAGTACTAGATTGTGAATTCCACAGTCTCATACAATGTTTTTGCCAATTGTTAACCAAGTGTACTGTCTGAACAGAAGAGTGCAATGCAACTCCCGCCACAGCAGCCATCGCTGTGACTGCAATTAATGCCACAATTACTGCAATCAAAGTAAAAATGAATCTTTGGGATCTATTTAGAACTCTTTTTTTTTTTTTTTTTTTTTTTTTTTTGAGACGGAGTCTCGCTCTGTCTCCCAGGCTGGAGTGCAGTGGCCGGATCTCAGCTCACTGCAAGCTCCGCCTCCCGGGTTCCCGCCATTCTCCTGCCTCAGCCTCCCGAGTAGCTGGGACTACAGGCGCCCGCCACCTTGCCCAGCTAGTTTTTTGTATTTTTTTTTAGTAGAGACGGGGTTTCACCGTGTTCGCCAGGATGGTCTCGATCTCCCCACCTCGTGATCCGCCCGTCTCGGCCTCCCAAAGTGCTGGGATTACAGGCTTGAGCCACCGCGCCCGGCCTAGAACTCTTTTTTAACACTTCATTTAAAATACGAATGGATGGCGAAGCCTCCTACGGTTGGTCCATGGACACAGGATCCACACACCCTCTCTTGCTCTCACTAGTAGACTACGGTGCTGCCAATTAAAAGTTGAATCAATGCAAGTAAACAATCTGCAATTTTCACAGGTTATAGTTTTGGAATCTGGGTTACTATTTTTCCTACAACTAGCATATAAGGGGGCTTTACACAACTTTGCAAGGGAATTGTCAGACTGGAATTTAGGTCCATAGTATAAGATGGCTTATGGTCTCTTGTTCTTATAGCTTGATTTTCAGACCAAATTCTAATGTGGTGCAAAGCCACAGTAAGCTTCCAAAGTTCTGGGTGCTCAGGACCAGTAACAGGACTAACTAACTTTGGTGGAGGTGATGAGAGTCCCTTTTCACCCCATTCCCAAGGGTAGAGAGACTCTAACCTTTTGTACTTGTTTTTATCTAAACCTTCCATTAAGTCACTGTCCACAGCTGGACTCACATGTGCACTGGGACACGATTGAGTTTGTCCTGTGCAATTGAGGCAGAATTGACCTCGAGGTGCCCAATCTATAATAGTTCCAAATTCTTCGTTTTGTAATATCACCACACTATCAGCCACACACTCTTCCCAAACTAAAACTTCTGGGCTTTTGACTCTTTGGGAATTTCCCTGGGGCAAGGCTTCCCCTTAGGCCTAGATTTTAATGATCTTTGATAAAAAGGGTCTGCAAATAATTTACCTGTAGTCTGAGTGACATTCCACTTACCATATGATAAGTAAATCTACTGGTGGCACTGACAGTAGGTACTTCTATCAACCAATTTTGGGTTGTAGGCATTAAGCATCCTGGTGCATTCCCTAGGCAAATAGGAAGATAAATACTCAATAGAAATATTCATCATCATTCCTTCTTCCTCGGGTTGGGCAGGGCAACGATCACCTGTGGGGCCACATACCCATGTGGGGCCAGGTACTATGTGTCTACATAGAAAAGGAAGACATAAGAAACTCCATTTTGATCTCTCTTTCTTTTCCCCATATGTTTTGAGTCAGACATACCTGAGCTCAAATCCCATCTTCGTCATTCGTTTGTTGTGCTAAAGATGCTCAGGCAAGTGCAAGCTCAGCTTGGAGCCTAAAGTTTCCTTATCTGGAACATATGGATACCTAGTGATATTGTCTGGCTGTGTCTCCACCCAAATCTCATCTTAAATTGTAGTTCCCATAATCCCCACGTGTTATAGGAGGGAGACTGTGGGAGGTGATTGACTCATGGGGATGGGTTTTCCCGTACTGTTCTTCTGATAGTGAATAAGTATAATGAGATCTGATGGTTTTATAAAGGGAAGTTTCCCTCTCTTGTCTGCTGCTCTCTCTTGCCTGCTACTATGCAAGATGTGCCTTTGCTACTTCTTCCCCATCCACCATGATTATGAGGCCTCTCCAGCCTTGTGGACCTGAGTCCAGTAAACCTCTTTCTCTCTATAAATTACCCAGTCTCGAGTATGTCTTCATTAGCAGCATGAGAATGGACTAATACAGTAAATTGGTACTGGGAGTGGGACACTGCCGTAAAGACACCCAAAAATGTGGAAGCTACTTTGGAACTGAGTGACAGGTAGACGTTGGAAGAGTTTGGAAGACTCAGAAGAAAACAGGAAAATGTGGGAAAGTTTGGAACTTCCTAGAGACTTGTTGAATGGTTTTGACCAAAATGTTGATAGCGATATGGACAATAACATCCAGGCTGAGGTGGTTTCAGATGGAGAAGGGGAAGTTGTTGCGAACTGCACTAAAGGTCACTGTTGCTATGCAAAGAGACTGGTGACATATTGCCCCTGCTCCAAAGATCAGTGGAACTTTGAACTTGATAGAAATGATTTAGGGTATCTCACAGAAGACATTTCTAAGCAGCAAAGCATTCACGAGAAAACAGAGTATAAAAGTTTGGAAAACTTGCAGCCTGAAGATGCAACAGAAAACCCCAATTCCTGGGGAGAAATTCAAGCCAGCTGCAGGAATTTCCATAAGTAACCAGGAGCAGAATGTTAATCACCAAGACAATGGGGAAAAGGTCTCCAGGGCTCCCCTGCTATGTGCAGCCTTGGGACTTGGTGCCCTGCCTCCCAGCCAGTCCAGCCTTGGCTAAAGGTGGCCAAGGTACAGTTCAGGCCTTGGCTTTGGAGGGTGCAAGCCCCAAGCCTTCGAAATTTCCAAGTGGTGTTGGGCCTGTGAGTGCACAGGAGACAAGAACTGAGGTTTGGGAACCTCCGCCTAGATTTCAGAGGATGTATGGAAACACCAGGGTGGCCAGGCAGAGGACTGCTGCAGGGGCAGGGTCCTCATGGAGAACCTTTGCTAGAGCAGTGAAGAAAGCAAATGTGGGGTTGGAGCCCCCACACAGAGTCCCCACTGGGGCACTGCTTAGTGGAGCTGTGAGAAGAGGGCCTCTGTCCTCCAGACCCCAGAATGGTAGATCCACCAACAACTTGCACTGTGCACCTGGAAAAGTCACAGACGCTCAATGCCAGCCTGTAAAGGCAGCCAGGAGCGGGACCATACTCTGCAAGCCACAGGGGCAGGGCTGCCTATGGTCATGGGAACCCATCTCTTGCATCAGCATGACCTGCATGTGAGACATGGTGTCAAAGGAGATCATTTTGGAGATTTAAGATTTGACTGCTCTGCTGGATTTTGGACTTGCATGGGGCCTATAGCCCCTTTGTTTTGGCCAATTTCTCCTTTTGGAATGGGTATATTTACCCAGTGGCTGTACCCCCATTGTATCTAGGAAATAATTAACTTGCTTTTAATTTTACAGGTTGATAGTCAGAAGGGACTTGCCTCATATCAGATGAGACTTTGAACTGTGGACTTCTGAGTTAATGCTGAAATGAGTTAAGGGTCCCTTGGGGGACTGTTGGGAAGGCATGATTTATTTTGAAATGTGAGGACATGAGATTTGGGAGTGGTCAGGGGTGGAATGATATGGGTTGGCTGTGTCCCCACCCAAATCTCATTTTGAGATATAGTTCCCATAATCCCCACATGTCATGGGAGGGACCCAGTGGGAGGTAATTGAATCATGGGGGTGGATTTTCCCATGCTGTTTTGTGATAGTGAATAATTCTCACACAATCTGATGGTTTTACAAAGGGCAGTTTTCCCTGCACACGCTCTGTCTCTTGCCTGCCACCATGTAAGATGTGTCTTTCCTCCTCCTCTGCCTTCTATCATGATTGTGAGGCTTCCCCAGCCATGTGGAACTGTGACTCCATTAAATCTCTTTTTCTTCATAAATTACCCAGTCTCAGGTATGTGTTCATTGGCAGCATGAGAATGAACTAATACACCAACCCTATAGAGTCATTGTGAGGTTGGACATGAGACTCAATATGCCAGTGGGTAGACACACAGTAAGTGTTTGATGAATGTGTAATTGACACAGGGAGAGACATAGACATTCACAGAGAGGTGGAGGGAGCTAGAGTCAGGCCCGTGGAGCTAGACATGGGCCAGGGGAGCTACAGATGGGCTGCCAGAGCTAGAGTACTCCACTGCAGCCTGGGCAACACCCCATCCTGGACAACAGAGTGAGACTCCAACTAAAACACAACACAACAAAACAAAAAAAATAAAAAGAGCCCTGTATCTCTAGACATTTCTCCGTGTCTCTCTCTCACACCCTTCTTGAGAAGGACATAAACTCTGTGGACAAAGCAGGTGGGGACCCTTAACCTCCTGAGGAATTCTTCTGAACTGTGTTCATTTTTGTTTGTTTGTTTTTGTTTGTTTGTTTTTTGAGATGGAGTCTCACTCTGTCACCCAGGCTGGAGTGCAATGGAGCCATCTCAGTTCACTGCAACATCCACCTCCAAGGTTCCAGCGATTCTCCTGCCTCAGCCTCCCGAGTAGCTGGAATTACAGGCACACACAACCATACCCGGCTAATTTTTGTATTTTTAGTAGAGATGGGTTTTCACCATGTTGGCCAAGTTGGTCTCAAACTTCTGACCTCAGGTGATCTGCCCATGTCAGTGACTTGTGTTCTAATATCTCCCCGACTCCATGTACTCCTGTGGCCAAGGCAAGGGCCTCCACCTGGACAGCCCTGGAATACCTCAGGTACTTCTCTGTGCCAGCTAAAGAGGAACGCAGTGCTCAAATCCTAGCATTGCCTGTACAGTCCTGATCAAGAATTTTCCCCTCACTGAGCCTCCGTTTCTCATCTGCAAAATGAGGGTGGAGTGGTTGTGCAAAGGAGAATAGATCTGAAGTAACTGTTCTAAATCTGAATCCTGGACCAGCCACTAGCAATGTGAAGTTGAGCAAATGTCTTCACTCATCTGTGCCTCTGTTTCCTCATCTATAAAATGGTGATGAAGTCGGGCACAGTGGCTCATGACTCTAATCCCAGCACTTTGTGAGGCTGCGGCGGGAGGATCGCTTGAACCAAAGAGTTTGAGACCAGCCTGGGCAACATAGTGAGACCCCATCTCTACAAAAAAATTTGAAAATTATCCAGACTTAGTGGCACACACCTGTAGTCCCAGCTAGTTAGGAGGCTGAGGTGCAAGGATCACTTGAGCCCAGGAAGTCAATGCTGCAGTGAGCTGTGATCGTGCCACCGCACTCCAGCCTGGGTGACAGAGTGAGACCCTGTTTCAAAAATCAATGAAAAAAATAAAATGGGGCTGAGAATAGCACTCCTGCACAGGTTTTTGGGGGGTTTTGGGAGGGGGGCTGGGTTTGTGACAGAGTCTGTCGCCTAGGCTGGAGTGCAGTGGTGTGATTTTGGCTCATTGCAGCCTCTGCCTCCTGGTTTCAAGCGATTCTCCTGACTCAGTCTCCTGAGTAGCTGGGATTACAGGTGCACGCCACCACACCCAACTAATTTTGTATTTTTAGTAGAGATGGAGTTTCACCATGTTGACCAGGTTGGTCCTGAACTGCCCTCATGTAATCTTCCTGCCCCCAAGTATTAGTTTAATATTAGTCTTAATATTTTAAGGTTGATAGGAGTTGCTTTTCATGCCAAGCCTTGCATTAAAGGATTTCCTACAGTATCACATTGAATCCTCATGGTGTATCCATCGTGATTGCCATATGTTATATAGAGATTTTGTTAAAATACTCATTTGATAAAGGAGGAAACTGAAGGGCAGATTGATGAAGTCATTTATCAAAGGAAATATAGATTGTAGGTGCTGGAACTGGAATTCTAACTCAGGTATGGTTGACGTGGCCTCAAGTCTTCATCACCTCTCAAGAAAACCAGCTTTCTGCCTGGCATGTTGGCTCAGGCTTGTAATCCCAGCACTTTGGGAGGCCGAGGTGGGTGGATCACAGGAGGTCAGGAGTTCAAGATCAACCTGGCTGACATGGTAAAACCCCATCTCTACTAAAAATATAAAAATTTACCAGAGGTGGTGGCGGGTGCCTGTATCCCAGCTACCCGGGAGGCTGAGGCAGAAGAACCCTTTGAACCCCGGAGGTGAAGGCTGTGGTGAGCCAAGATTGTGCCACTGCACTCCAGCCTGGGCGACAAAGTGAGAGTGTCTCAAAAAAAAAGAAGAAAAAAAGGAATGAACTGAAATTAATAAAGAGGCCTAGTGCTAGTAAATGTCTCAGCTAGGCAGGCAATAAAAGATCTCAGCTAGGCAGTGGCAGAGCAGGATTCAAATTCAGGGCTGTTGTGATGCTCTGCCAGACTCTTGAGCCTGAGTAACCCGTGGAGCTGGGAGAATACAGCGTCCCCTGGTGGTAACTTGTCTGTGCTGCTTCTGGCTTGGGAGAACAGCAACTAACACAGCAATGTGCCAGCAATTAGTTCTAAGTACTTTACTTAGGTTTAATTCTCTTCTTCTTTTTTATTTTATGTTGTGTTATTTTATTTTTATTATGCTGTAAATTCTAGGGTACATGTGCACAACGTGCAGGTTTGTTACATATGTATACATATGCCATGTTGACGTGCTGCACCCATTAACTCGTCATTTGCGTTAGGTATTTCTCCCAAAGCTATCCCTCCCCCATTCACTCACCCCATGACAGGTCCCATTGTGTGATGTTTCCCCACCTGTGTCCAAGTGTTCTCATTGTTCAATTCCCACCTGTGAGTGAGAACATGCTGTATTTGGTTTTCTGTCCTTGCGATAGTTTGCTCCAGCTTCATTCATGTCGCTACAAAAGACGCGAACTCATCCTTTTTTTATAGCTGCATAGTATTCCATGGTGTATATGTGCCACGTTTTCTTAATCCAGTCTATCATTGATGGACATTTGGGTTGGTTCCAAGTCTTTGCTTTGGTGAATAGTGCCACAATAAACATACCTGTGCATGTGTCTTTATAGTAGCATGATTTATAATCCTTTGGGTATATACCCAGTAATAGGATCACTGGGTCAAATGGTATTTCTAGTTCTAGATCCTTGATGAATCGCCACACTGTCTTCCACAATGGTTGAACTAGTTTACACTCCCACCAACAGTGTAAAAGTGTTCCTACTTCTCCACATCCTCTCCAGCTCCTGTTCTTTCCTGACTTTTTAATGATCGCCATTCTAACTGGTGTGAGATGGTATCACATTGTGGTATTGATTTGCATTTCTCTGATGACCAGTGATGATGAGCATTTTTTCATGTGTCTGTTGCCTGCATGAATGTCTTCTTTTGAAAAGTGTCTGTTCATATCCTTCACCCACTTTTTGATGGGGTTGTTTGATTTTTTTCTTGTAATTTTGTTTAAGTTCTTTGTAGATTCTGGATATTAGCCCTTTGCCAGATAGGTAGATTGCAAAAATTTTCTCCCATTCTGTGGGTTGCCTGTTCACTCTGATGGTAGTTTCTTTTGCTGTGCAGAAGCTCTTTAGTTTAATTAGATCCCATTTGTCTATTTTGGCTTTTATTGCCATTGCTGTTGGTATATTAGACATGAAGTCCTTGCCCATGCCTATGTTCTGAATGGTATCGCCTAGGTTTTCTTCTAGGGTTTTTATGGTTTTAGTCCTAACATTTAAATCTTTAATCCATCTTGAATTAATTTTTGTACAAGGTGTAAGGAAGGGATCCAGTTTCAGCTTTCTACATATGGCTAGCCAGTTTTCTCAGCACCATTTATTAAATAGGGAATCCTTTCCCCATTGTTCCTTTTTGTCAGGTTTGTCAAAGATCAGATGGTTGTAGATGTGTGGTGTTATTTCTGAGGCCTCTGTTCTGTTTCATTTGTATAGCTCTCTGTTTTGGTAACAGTATCATGCTGTTTTGCTTTACTGTAGACTTGTAGTCTAGTTTGAAGTCAAGTAGTATGATGCCTCCAGCTTTGCTCTTTTTGCTTAGGATTGTCTTGGCAATGTGGGCTCTTTTTTGGTTCCATATGAACTTTAACATAGTTTTTTTGAATTCTGTGAAGACAGTCATTGGTAGCTTGATGGGGATGGCATTGACTCTATAAATTACCTTGGGCAGTATGACAATTTTCATGATATTGATTCATCCTATCCATGAGCATGGTATGTTCTTCCATTTGTTTGTGTCCTCTTTTATTTCGTTGAGCAGTGGTTTCTAGTTCTCCTTGAAGAAGTCCTTAACATCCCTTGTAAATTGGATTCCTATGTATTTTATTTTCTTTGTAGCAATTGTGAATGGGAGTTCATTCATGATTTGGCTCTCTGTCTGTTATTGGTGTATAAGAATGCTTGTAATTTCTGCACGTTGATTTTGTATCCTGAGATTTTGCTGAAGTTTCTTATCAGCTTAAAGAGATTTTGGACTGAGATGATGGGGTTTTCTAAATATACACTCATGTCATTTGCATACAGGGACAATTTGACTTCCTCTTTTCCTGTTGAATACCTTTATTTCTTTCTCTTGCCTGATTGCCCTGGCCAGAACTTCCAACACTATATTGAATAGGAGTGGTGAGAGAGGGCATCCCTGTCTTGTGCCAGTTTTCAAACGGAATACTTCCAAATTTTGCCCATTCAGTATGATATTGACTGTGGGTTTTTCACAAATAGCTCTTTTTATTTTGAGAAACATCCCATCAACACCTAATTTATTGAGAGTTTTTGGCATGAAGGGCTGTTGTATTTTGTCAAAGGCCTTTTCTGCATCTATTGAGATAATCATGTGGTTTTTGTCTTTGGTTCTGTTTATATGATGGATTATGCTTATTGATTTGTGTATGTTGAACCAGCCTTGCATCCCAGGGATGAAGCCAACTTGATACGGTGGATAAGCTTTTTGATGTGCTGCTGGATTTTGTTGGCCAGTATTTTATTGAGGATTTTTGCATCGATGTTCATCAGGGATATTGGTTTAAAATTCTCTTTTTCTGTTGTGTCTCTGCCAGGCTTTGGTATCAGGATGATGCTGGCCTCACAAAATGAGTTAGGGAGGATTCCCCTCTTTTTCTATTTTGGAATAGTTTCAGAAGGAATGGTACCAGCTCCTCATTGTACTTCTGGTGGAATTTGGCTGTGAATCCATCTGATCCTGGACTTTTTTTGGTTGGTAGCCTATTAATTACTGCCTCAATTTCAGAGCCTGTTTTTGGTCTATTCAGGGATTCAGCTTCATCCTAGTTTAGTCTTGGGAGGGTGTATGTGTCCAGAAATTCATCCATTTCTTCTAGATTTTCTAGTTTATTTGCATAGAGGTTTTTGTAGTATCCTCTGATGGTTGTTTGTATTTCTGTGGGATCGGTGGTGATATCCCCTTTACCATTTCTTATTGCATCTATTTGATTCTTCTCTCTTTTCTTCTTTATTAGGGTTGCTAGCCATCTATCTATTTTGTTGATTTTTTCAAAAAAAACAGTTCCTGGATTCATTGATTTTTTGAAGGGTTTTTTCTGTCTCTATCTCATTCATCTGCTCTGATCTTAGCTATTTCTTACCTTCTGCTAGCTTTTAAATGTGTCTACTCTTGCTTCTCTAGTTCTTTCAATTGTGATGTTAGGGTGTCGATTTTAGATCTTTCCTGCTTTCTCTTGTAGGCATTTAATGCTATAAATTTCCCTCTACATACTGCTTTAAATGTGTCCCAGAGATTCTGGAACGTTGTGTCTTTGCTCTCATTGGTTTCAAAGAACATCTTTATTTCTGCCTTCATTTTGTTATTTAGCCAGTAGTCATTCAGGAACAGGTTGTTCAGTTTCCATGTAGTTGTGTGGTTTTGAGTGAGTTTCTTAATCCTGAGTTCTAATTTGATTGCACTGTGGTCTGAGAGACAGTTTGTTGTGATTTCTGTTCTTTTACATTTGCTGAGGAGTGCTTCACTTCCACCTATGTGGTCAATTTTGGAAAAAGTGCAATGTGGTGCTGAGAAGAATGTATATTCCATTGATTTGGGGTGAAAAGTTCTGTAGATGTTTATTAGGTCCACAGAGCTGAGTTCAATTCCCAGATATCCTTGTTAACCTTCTGTCTCATTGATCTGTCTAATATTGACAGTGGGGTGTTAAAGTCTCCCATTATTATTGTGTGGGAGTCTACATCTCTTTGTAGGTCTCTAAGGACTTGCTTTATGAATCTGGGTGCTCATGTATTGAGTGCTTATATATTTAGGATAATTAGCTCTTTTTGTTGAATTGATCCCTTAACCATCATGTAATGGCCTTGTCTCTTTTGATCTTTGTTGGTTTAAAGTCTGTTTTATCAGAGACTAGAATTGCAACCCCTGCTTCTTTTTGCTTTCCATTTGCTTGGTAGAACTTCCTCTATCCCTTTATTTTGAGCCTATGTGTGTCTCTGCACATGAGACGGGTCTCTTGGTCTCTTGAATACAGCACATTGATGGGTCTTGACTCTATCCAATTTGCCAGTCTGTGTCTTTTTTTTTTTTTTTTTTTTTTTTGAGACGGAGTCTCGCTGTGTCTCCAAGGCTGGAGTGCAGTGGCATGATCTCGGCTCACTGCAAGCTCCGCCTCCCGGGTTCACGCCATTCTCCCGCCTCAGCCTCCCAAGTAGCTGAGACTACAGGCGCCCGCCACCACACCCGGCTAGTTTTTTGTATTTTTAGTAGAGATGGGGTTTCACCATGTTAACCAGGATAGTCTCGATCTCCTGACCTCGTGATCCACCCGCCTCGGCCTCCCAAAGTGCTGGGATTACAGGCTTGAGCCACCGCGCCCGGCCAGTCTGTGTCTTTTAATTGGGGCATTTAGCCCATTTACGTTTCAGATTAGTATTGTCATGTGTGAATTTGATCCTGTCATTATGATGTTAGCTGATTATTTTGCCTATTACTTTCTGCAGTTTCTTCCTAGCATCAATGGTCTTTACAATTTGGCATGTTTTTGCAGTGACTGGTACTGGTTGTTCCTTTCCATGGTTAGTGCTTCCTTCAGGAACTCTTGTAAGGCAGGCCTGGTGGTGACAAAATCTCTCAGCATTTGCTTGTCTTCAAAGGATTTTATTTCTCCTTCACTTACGAAGCTTAGTTTGGCTGGATATGAAATTCTGGGTTGAAAATTCTTTTCTTTAAAATGTTGAATATCGGTCCCCACTCTCTTCTGGCTTGTAGAGTTTCTGTTGAGAGATCCACTATTAGTCTGATGGGCGTCCCTTTGTGGGTAACCGGACCTTTCTCTCTGGCTGCCCTTAATATTTTTTCTTTCATTTCAACCTTGGTGAATCTGACAATTATGTGTCTTTGGGTTGCTCTTCTCAAGGAGTATCTTTGTAGTGTTCTCTGTATTTCCCGAATTTGAATGTTGGCCTGCCTTGCTAGGTTGGGGAAGATCTCCTGCCTAATATCCTGAAGAGTGTTTTCTAACTTGATTCCATTCTCCCCATCACTTTCAGGTATACCAATCAAACGTAGATTTGGTCTTTTCACATAGTCTCATAGTTTTTGGAGGCTTTGTTTCTTTTTACTCTTTTTTCTCCAACATTGTTTTCTCACTTTATTTCTTTAATTTGATCTTCAATCACTTATACCCTTTCTTCCACTTGATTGAATCGGCTATTGAAGCTTTTTCATGTGTCACGTAGTTCTCATGCTATGGTTTTCAGCTCCCTCCATTCATTTAAGGTCTTCTCTACACTGTTAATTCCAGTTAGCCACTTGTCTAATCCTTTTTCAAGGTTTTTAGCTTCCCTGTGATGAGTTCAAACATCCTCATTTAGCTTGAAGTTTGTTATTACCAACCTTCTGAAGCCTACTTCTGTCATCTCATCAAAGTCATTCTCTGCCCAGGTTTGTTCCGTTGCCGGTGAGGAGCTGTGATCCTTTGGAGGAGAAGAGGTGATCTGGCTTTTAGAATTTTCAGGTTTTATGCTCTGGTTTCTCCTCATCTTTGTGGTTTTATCTACCTTTGGTCTCTGATGTTGGTGACCTGCAGATGGGGTTTTTGATGTGGATGTCCTTTTTGTTGATGTTAATGCTATTCCTTTCTGTTTGTTAGTTTTTCTTATAACAGTCAGGTCCCTCTGCTTCAGGTCCATTGGAGTTTGCTGGAGGTTCACTCGTGACCCTGTTTTCCCGTGTATCACCAGTGGAGGCTGAAGAACAGCAGATATTGCTGCCTGATCCTTCCTCTGGAAGCTTCATCTCAGAGGGGCACCCATCTGTATGAGGTGTCAGTCGGCCCCTCCTGGTGTCTCCCAGTTAGGCTACATCGGGGTGAGGGACCCACTTCAGGAGGCAGTCTACCGTTCTCAGAGCTCAAACACCATGCTAGGAGAACCACTGCTCTCTTCAGAGCTGTCAGACAGGGCCGTTTGAGTTTGCAGAAGTTTCTGCTGCCTTTTGCTTAGCTATGCCCTGCCCCCAGAGGTGGAATGCTGAGGCCTTGCTGAGCTGGGGAGGGCTCCACCCAGTTTGAGCTTCCCTGTATGCTTTGTTTACCTACCCACACCTCAGCAATGGTGGACTCTCCTCCCCCAGCCAGGCTGCCACCTCGCTGTTCGATCTCAGACTGCTGCACTAGCAGTGAACAAGGCTCCGTGGGTGTGGGAACTGCTGAGCCAGGCATGGGATATAATCTGGCGTGCCATTTGCTAAGACTGTTGGTAAAGCACAGTATTTGGGTGGTAGTGTCCCAATTTTCCAGGTACACACTGTCATGGCTTCCCTTGGCTAGGAAAGGGAAATCCCCCAACCCCTTGTGCTTCCCGGGTGAGGCAATACCCCGCCCTGCTTTGGCTCACCCTCCATGGGCTGCACCCACTGTCTGAAATGAACCAGGTACCTCAGTTGGAAATGCAGAAATCACTCATCTTCTGCATCGATCTCTCTGGGAGCTGCAGACTGCAGCTGTTCCTATTTGACCATCTTGGAATGGAAGAAAGTTCCTATATACTTCTTTTTCCCCTTACATCTTTTATAAGTATGGTACCTTTGTTACAATGATTAACCAATATTGATATATTATTATGAACCAAAGTCTATAGTTTACATTAGGTTTTATTTTTTCTGTGTACAGTTCTATGGGTTTTGAATAAGGCATAATATTATGCACCATTTCAGTATCACACAGAATAGTTTCTCTGCCCTAAAACCACGTGCTGCACCTATTCATCCTTCCTCCTCCCTAAACTCCTGGCAACTACTATCTTTGTACTGTCTTCACAGTTTCATTTTTCCAGAATGTCATATAGTTGGAATCACATAGTATGTGCCCTTTTCAGACTGGCTTCTTTCACTTAGCTATATACATTTCAGGTCTTCCATGTCTTTCTGAGGCCTGATTTCTTTTTATTGCCAAATTTCATATCTAGATAGATAGATAGATAGATAGATAGATAGATAGATAGATAGATAGATTTTTTTTTTTGCTTGCTTTCTGAGACAAAGTCTCACTGTGTCACCCAGGGTGGAGTGCAGTGGCTCCATCTCAGCTCACTGCAACCTCCATCTCACAGGTTCAATCAATTCTCCCACCTCAGCCTCCCAAGTAGCTGGAACTGCAGGCACATGCCACCATGCCTGGCTAATTTTTGTATTTTTAGTAGTGATGGGGTTTTGCCATGTTGGCCAGGCTGGTCTCAAATTCCTGACTTGAACTGATCCACGTGCCTTGGCCTTCCATAGTGCTGTAATTACAGGTATGAGCCATCATGCCCAACCGTATTTCATTGTATGAACATAACACAGTTCGTTTATCCGTTCACTTATTGAAGAACATCTTGGTTACATACAAGATTTGGCAACTATGAATACATAGCTGCCATAAATATCTGTGCAGAAATTTTTTGTATGGCTATACGTTTTCAACTCTTTTGGGTTAATACAGAAGAACATGATTGCTGTATCACATGGTAAGAATATGTTTAGCTTTGCAAGAAATCTCCAATCTGCCTTCCAAAGTAACTGTGCCGTTTTGCATTCCCCTCATCAATGAATGACAGTTCCTGTTGAACCACCTCCTTGTCAGCATTTGGTGTTGTCAGTTTTGGATTTTACTCATTCTAATAGGTGGGTTGTGGTACACAACTATTGTTTTAGCCGGGCGCGGTGGCTCAAGCCTGTAATCCCAGCACTTTGGGAGGCTGAGACGGGCGGATCACAAGGTCAGGAGATCGAGACCATCCTGGCTAACATGGTGAAATCCCGTCTCTACTAAAAAATACAAAAAACTAGCCGGGCGAGGTGGCAGGTGCCTGTAGTCCCAGCTACTCGGGAGGCTGAGGCAGGAGAATGGCGTGAACCCGGGAGGCGGAGCTTGCAGTGAGCTGAGATCCGGCCACTGCACTGCAGCCCGGGCAACAGAGCGAGACTCTGTCTCAAAAAAAAAAAAAACAAACAAACAAAAAAAAACTATTGTTTTAATTTGAAATTGCTACTGTCATATGATGTGGAGCATCTTTCCTTATTCTTGTTTGCTATGTGTATATTTTCTTTGGTGAGGTGTCTGCTCAGATTGTTTGCCCATTCTTTAATTGAGTTGTTTTCTATTGTCGAGTTTAACAGTTCTTTGTGTATTTTGAATGTAAGTCCTTTATCAGATATGTTCCCTGCAAATATGTTCTCCCAGTCTGCAGCTTGTATTGTCATTCTCTTGACAATTCTTTTGCAGAGCAGAAATTTTTAATTTTAATGACACAGAACTTATCAATTGCTTCTTTCAAGGATTGTTCTTTTGGTGTTGTATCTAACAAGTCATCACCAAACTTAAGGTCATCTAGATTTTCTCCTGTATTATCTTCTAGAAATTTTATACTCACTTTTCATTTAGGTCTATGATAAACTTTGAGTTAATTTTCGTGAATGCCGTAAGGCAGCTTCTAAGGGGGACATACACTAACTTCCTTGAGAGTGGGCAGTGACTGTGAAACTCTTAACTGGGTCTTACAATGGACCCCAGATCCATCAGGAGAGCCCCACCTTCAGAAACACATAGTGGAATGTGTTTCATGCATACACGGAGAAGAATATGCAGTCATATGCTCACATGCACACCTGCACATGATCACACACATGCATAAGGTACGTCTTCATCCAGAGTTCTCTCGGCATTCTCTGAAAGTGGTTCTCTCCTTCAACTTTTTCATTAAGAGATACAATGGCAGAAAGTCATTAAAATTAAAAACTTCTGCTGTGCAAAAGAATTGTCAATGGACTGACTCTGTATGTCCATTCATGTCTCATTGTGTCCGTGTACTGACTCTGAGTGGGCCACAGTGGCCTTACCTGGTAGTGAGCTCAGACTGTACCCCGGTATTCAAAGCATGCTGAGTAGGTGAGAGTGTAGGCAAGTGTGCAGTGAAGGTAGGACAGCCACCCTTCAGGTCTCTGGAAAAACCCTCAGGACAGGGATGTTCAGGACGTCTGATGCTATACTAAGCTGTTTTACATAAGGTAGGGTGCTTTTTAAGAATCTTTCTAGAGGGCTATGGGCACAGATCTGTGTTCAAAGATTTTCTGGGCGCATATGTTTTGTGAGACATCAGATAGAGACAACTTTTTGAGTCTCAGCTTTGTCACGTGTAAAATGGGCATGAGTGCTGTTCCCCTTTGCAGAGGTTTGTGGCAATTAAGTGAGGTGAACGTGCAACGCTTTTTGAACAAAGCTGACATGGAGGTACTTGTTCAGGAAATAAGAGCGGCTATTATTACTACTCTCCATAGCATACTATAAGGTTTCCCTTCCTCTCATCCCAGCTCTGAAGGACATCATCAAGGTGAACTGAGCCCCTTCTGTTTCTTCTCTTCCCTCTAACCACCTAGTCTTCCTTTCCCCTATCCTGCAACCATTCTTAGTCCCGCCCCTCCCCTGAGCCCCGCCCCTGGCCCCGCCCACCAGACCTGCACCAGCACAGCCCTCCCTCAGCGGGGCAGGAAGCTCATGGTGTAGTTTGGTGGGATCGTGGCAAAGCCCATGTGTTTGGGGGACACGTCGATGTCCTTGGGCGACTGGGGGGACTTGAAGCGGAAGTTCTGCATGATGGTGGTGAGGAAGAGAAAGAGCTCCATTCTGGCCAGGCCTTCTCCGAAACAGTTCCGCTTTCCTGAGGGGGAGAGGCGGGAGGGGTGGAGGTGAAGCCCACTCTCAGTGCAGCCTCGCCCCACTACCGACCCCCAGCTGCGGCTCTCCCAGGGAGGAGAGGTGGAATATTATGAACTCAGAGACTTTCAGAGGAGACTTTAATCCTCCCTGAGCCTCAGTTTCTTTCTATAAGAGATATAACAATGGTGAACCAATATTGATATATTATTACTAACCAAAGTCCATAGTTTACATTAGGGTTTGCTCTGTGTTGTACATTTCTATGGGTTTTGAAAAAGGCATAATGTCACGCATCCATCATAGATGGGGTGATCTATGCCAGGTGTAGCAATGGGAGGTTTAGATGCCCCTACCTGCGAGACACACTTGCAAATATGACTGCTGTGCTGTGCCATTATCTCCTTTTCAGGGATCTGAACAATCTGCTGTGTGACCCTAGACAAATAAATCTATGGGGGAAGATGTTTCCTTCCCTTTTACCTGGGCGCAGGTATTGGGTGGTTGGTGGTTAAGGTAGTATCAGTTGGTGGCTTAAGGGTAGATTCTAACAGGAACTTCCAACCTGGAGAAATACCAGACTACACAGCACAGAGGGGAGCTGGGTGAGGGAGGCGCCTGCTGGTGTGAGCAGTGGCCTGGCGGCAAACAGTGGTCTCTTACCGATGGAAAAGGGCACAAAAGCATCACTCTTCTTAAACTGCCCCTTCTCATCCAGGAAGTGCTGGGGATTGAAGTCCTGGGGGTTGGAGAAGAACTTGGGATCTTTCAGCACGGAGCCCAGCATAGGGAACACTTCGGTGCCCTGGGAGGGAGGAGGAAGGTGTGTGTGATGAGGCAGGTTGGGGGATTGGTGAAAGTACACAGGGGCTGGAGGGGGAACTAAGGTGCCCCAGGTAAGCGGAAGTGGCAGGCATGGAGGAGTTGGGGACCTCTGAGGGAGGAGCTTTGGGGGATAGAAGGTTCATGTCTCTGAAACAGGAAGTTTGGGAGACATGGGGTCCATGTCCTGCTAGGCAGGGTGTTTGGGGGACCTGAGACTTGTGTCCCTAAGGCAAAAAGCCTAATGGAAAGGGGGCTCCTGTTTCTTAAGACAGGAAGTTTGGGAACATGGGGTTGATTCTCCTGACACAAAGAGTCTGGGGAGATGCAGGATTCAGGAGTCTCTAAGTGGGAAGGTGGAACGGATGTGGTGGTGGGGGAAGTCTTCTTTGACTGATTGAGGGAGTGGGACAGGGTCTAGAAAGCTTCTAATGGGGGTGGGATGCTGGGGATACAGAGAGAGGCTGGACGTCCCTGTAGTCTGGGGGGTGGGGGGACAGTACCTTAGGGAGGAAGAAATCCCGAAACTTGGTGTCCTTGATGACCCTGTGGGCCACACCCAAGGGGAGCATGTCTCCAAATCTTTGGATCTCGTGGATCACTGCCTCCGTGTAGGGCATCTTGGCCCAGTCCTCAAACTTGGGCTGCCGGTTCTTGCCGATCACTCTGTCAATCTCCTCGTGGACCTTGGCTTGGGGAGATGGGGGGATGTGTTTAGGTATTTAGGGGTCTCAGAGAAGGGATTATAGTCCAAATAGGTAAAACGGGGTGGATTACATGGCTCCACCAATGACACGGAGGTAGACCACTCATAACAGACATCAGTGATTCACATTGTTGGAGCAGGATCCTGTTAACCAGGTTGTGCCAAAATCACAGGGGAGGCACAGGGAGGAACTTAGGAGATGATCCGGAGGAGTAGATAGTGGCACTAAGTGGGCTTGGGAGAGGAATGGCTGACAGATCACTGCAGACATTTTCAGTATTTTAATAGCCAGTGAGACTCAGCTGATTCCTATCAGCTGAATATTGCCCTGTCTCTGGAGAGCAAGGCACGTCTCAGGGTCCTGGGATCTGGGACAGGTGGGGACATTGCACCAGGGTCAGTGGAGTTTTGAGGGTCTGGAACCCTCCACTTCCCTCCCCCTCCAGCCTTACCCTCCACCTCTGGGTGCTTCATGAGCAGCAGGAAGCCGTAGCGCAGGGTGGTGCTGACGGTCTCGGTGCCTCCAAAGAAGAGGTTCAGCGAGGTCAGCACCAGGTTCTTCAAGTGGAACTCCGTGTTGGGGTTCTTCTCCTCCTGCAGGGAGAGGGGGCTTTAGACCAACCTCACTTCCCATGCTTTTGGGGCCCTTCTAGGGCTTCTCCTTTGAATCTTCCTCTCTTTGGTCCAGATGAAAGGTGGAAAGAGGGACCCTAGATCTGCCAGACTCGCTCCAGGTTCCAGCCCTTGCCCTGGCTGCTGGCTTTGCCCAAAATGCTCTTCCTTCTCAGCTTCTTTACCTCGCTGACCGTCTGTCCTTTAATTATCAACTTAGCTGTCAGTCTTTTTTTCTTATACAGACTTGGCGTTGCTAAGTGGCACAGGGTGGACTTGAACTGGGTTCAAGGAATCCTCCAGCCTCAGCCTCCTGAGTAGCTAGAATTGCAAATGCACATGACCATGCAGGCTCACTTGTTAATTTTTTAAAAAGTAATTAATTTTTTTGAGACACGGTCTTATTCTGTCACCCTGGCTGGAGTGCGGTGCCGTGATCTTGGCTCATTGCTGCCTCTGCCCACTCTGGGCTCAAGCTATCCTCCCACCTCAACCTCCTGAGTAGCTGGGACCACAGGCATGTACCACTATGCCCAGTCATTTTTTTTGTAGTTTTTGTACAGATGGGGTTTTTTCATTTTGCCCAGTCTGTTACTTTTTTAATGGTAGGAATATTTAGAAAGATAATGATGAGGGGAGACGAAGAGAAAGTAGTACAGAGACGGCAAGATGAAGAGTCAGGAAAAAAGAGTTTTTCTAAGAAACAAGCGTAGAACTTTAAGCAACAGCATCCTATTTCTTCCCTAAAAATCTTGACACTTACTGTGGAGGAATCTCCTCCCTTGATCCTTTCTCCCTGAGCTTCAGACTCCCTAAAGCCTTCCCCCATGGGAAAATGATGTCCAGATGGATGTGGGGACCCTGCAATGTAAAGCCAGGTCACCTGTCCACAGAGGTGTGTCTGATAACCAGGGCATGAACGGTTAGAGAGCTTGGTGGCTAAAAGCACCAGCTTTAGGCTCAGAGACACCAGGGTTTGAGCTTGGGGGACCAAGGTTTCCTTATTGTGTGACCTCAGTTAAGACACTTCAACTCTCTGGGCCTCAGTTTCCTCACTGGTACAATCGGGGCCATGATTGAACCTCCTTCAAAGCTGTTGTGAGTGTTCAGTGGGGACTATCTTATGGCACTTAACACAGTGCCTGGCACGTGGTAGTGCTGTAGAAGTGCTTGCTATTCTAATTCATGTGCACAAGTCCTGCTTGTGGGTGAGGGCTCAGTAGATGGAACAGCAGTGGTTGATATAGTTGGGATTATGAGGATTTTTTTTTTTTTTTCAGAGTCTTGCTCTGTCACTCAGGCCAGAGTGCAGTGGCATGATCTCCGCTCAATACGACCTCTGCCTCCCGCGTTCAGGCAATTCTCCTGTCTCAGTCTCCTGAGTAGCTGGGATTATAGGCGCATGCCACCATGCCTAGGTCATTTCTGTTTTTTTTTTTTTTTTTTTTTTTTTTTGAGACAGAGTCTCTCTCTGTCGCCCAGGCTGGAGTGCAGTGGCCGGATCTCGGCTCACTACAAGCTCCGCCTCCCGGGTTTACACCATTCTCCTGCCTCAGCCTTCCGAGTAGCTGGGAGTACAGGCGCCTGCCACCTCGCCCGGCTAGTTTTTTGTATTTTTTAGTAGAGACGGGGTTTCACCGTGTTAGCCAGGATGGTCTCGATCTCCTGACCTCGTGATCCGCCCGTCTCGGCCTCCCAAAGTGCTGGGATTACAGGCTTGAGCCACCGCGCCCGGCCCATTTCTGTATTTTTAGTAGAAACAGGGTTTCACCATGTTGGCCAGGCTGGTCGAACTCCTGACCTCTGGTGATCCACCTGCCTCGGCCTTCCAAAGTGCTGGGATTACAGGCGTGAGCCACCGCGTCCGGCCAATTGTGAGGATTATTATGACAAGGGCTATTTGAATGGCCCTGTGTTATCTGCCTGCCCCACTCCCAGCCTGATTTCCCCCTGCCTGGCTTTGCACCTCCCCGCACTGGCTGCTGGGGTGTACCTCCTGCATGCGGATGAGAAAGGAGTCGATGAAGTCCCGTGGGGAGTTGGGATCCAGCGTGCGCCTGTTGTGCTCCACCTTCTTGGCTATGAAGTCCTCCAGCCCTTGCAGCTCCTTAAAGGCCTGTTGCTGTGGTCCTGGCAGGTGTTTCATCACCGAAGAGAACATCTCATAGAGCTGGGGTTGCAGAGAGAGGATGGGAAGGGAAGGACAGTTGTCAGGGGCCTGGAGCTGATGGGAATGGGACTTGTTTCATAGCAAGGAAGGAACTGAGTTAAAGGCATCTGTCCAGGTGTTTAGGTATTTCAGTGGGGTTGGATGGGAACTTATATCTAAGTTTTCACATGGGTTAGGTGCCAGGGCCACAGTCTAGGAATTTCGGTGAGAAGAACTGAGGCATATATCCAGGTTTCAGGTATTTAAATGAGGCTGGATTGGAGCACACATCTAGGTGTTCAGATATTCAAGTGAAGTCGAGTTGGAAGACACCTGTCCAGGTGTTTAGCTATTCAGGTGTGGCTTGTATGAGGGGAGTGCCACCTTTCTAGGTATTTAGGCATTTAAGTGGACTTGGTTGGGGACAACTATCCAGATACTTACTGGGTCCAGACTGGGGACTTTTGTTCAGGTGTTCATGTATTAAAGCGCGGCTGGTGAAGATGTTAAAGTGGAGGGGATACCTGTTCAGGTGTTTATGTATCCAAGTGGGATGCATTGGGAGCTCCTCTGTAGGGTGTGTGATTGCAAAGGGTTGGAGAACACTTATTTGGGTGTCTGGGGAATAATCTGTCTAGATATTTATGTGTTTCGGGTCTTGGTTAGGGCAGCTGTCCATGTTTTCAGGTATTTAAAGTGGGTGAAGTAGAGGGTGCTTGGCCAGATATTCCAGTGGGCTAATTTGGAACATTTGTATAGATGTGAAAAGAAGAACTGGGTAGGGAGTACCTGTTAGAAATTACAGTAAGTTGGGGATGGGAACATGCACCCAGGTAAGAGAGCTGAGCTGAGGGCTTGAATCCTGCTGGCAGGCTCTGTTTTGGGGAGCATCTGTTGAGCTATTCGGGTGTCCTTGGAGACTGGGTATTGTGCATCTGTCCTGGTTTCTGGTGCAACTGTACAGTTGTCCAATATTGGGGGCTGATTTTGAGGGCACACTGTCTGGAGGGGGGTGGGAGTTTGGGGCACCTGTCTCCAGGTAGGGGAGCAGTTGACAGGTTGTGGTAGGGGCATCAGGGGCCGGGCTGCAGCCGGTTACCTGCCCTGCGGAGGTTGCCGTGAACTGGAAGCTTCCCAGCATCATGCGCAGCAGTGACAGGAACTCTTTGTCCTCATAGTCAAAGCGGTCCCCAAAGACAATGGAGCTGATGACATTGGAGACGGTGCGGCTCAGGAAGAAGGTGGGATCGATATTGGCGCCTGCGGGTGTGGCCGGAGAAGGGGGTTGGGGAGAGAGTCAACTCAGAGGCCTGGGGAGAGTCAGAATTCCAGGAGGCAGGGCCCTGTTGAGCCAAATTCCCAGCGCCAGACTCCAGGGCTGGAAGTGCGGGGGCCTTTCCCCACCTAGTCCCCATCATCAGGCAGAACGCGCGCGCGCGGGTCCCCGCCCTGGGCGTTTTCCTGCTCCTGCAACCGTCCCCTCGGGGTGCCCTGCTCACCTTGCGTGTCCCGGAGGGCCTCGATGAGGAAGCCCGCCTCCTCCTGGATGCGCTCCTCGATGCCGCGCTTGCCCACACCAAAGTCCCGCAGAGTGGCGATGGAGAAGCGCCGGAGCTGCTTGGCGCGCTCCCCGTTGCTGAACACCACGCCTGGGGAGGTGAACATGGGGGTGGAGAGAGGTCAGAGGGCGGCGGGGGCAGGAGCAGACCAGCTCCAGGGGGCTCCCCAAGGGTGGAGCAGAGAGGCAGTGGGGTGGGAGAGAGACGATTCAGCGGGAGTGCCCAGAAGAGCTGCAAACTCAGAGTCAGAGAAACAAGAGAGTGAGGGAGAGAGAGAGAGAGAGAGAGAGAGAGAGAGAGAGAGAGAGAGAGAGAGAGAGAGACGGACAGACAGACCCCGGGTAGAAAGAATAAGAGAATCAGAAGAGAAGCAGAAAGGCCAGACAGATGCCCAGAGAAACAGAGGGATACAGGGACACTCCATGGAGGAAGGGAAGAAAGTAGGGAGAGAAAGAGAGAGAGAGATTGAGAAAGAGGATGGAAGGAGGGGAAGTAAGATATGGGGAGATCTGGGAGGAGGAAATAAAAGTGGTGAAAGATTCTTAAGCTGAGCTGGAGAAGAGAGAAACATACAGAGACAGAAACAGAGAGGATTGGGAAGGAGGACCAACTGTTACTCAGAGATGGAGGCTGGAGATGTGGAAGTAGGAATCCTGTGAAATCCTAAGCCAGAGGAAGGAGTGGGAGAGGGAAGTGGAGAGAGGGGAAACACGGAGAAGCACAGAAGCTGAGAAGGACAAAAAGACAAATGAAGACAGAGGACCAGGGTTGGAAAACAGAAACCCGGGATGTCCTCAGAGATGGAGAGAGGGGAAACAGGAGACTCCAGTGAGGCGGAATGAGGAGAGAAAACTAGGGGCAGAGAGATGCAGGGAGGAATCAGGACAGGGACGCTGGAGACAGGTGAGGGACACACAGGGAGAGGCCAGAATGAAAGGAGATGGGGAGATAAGACCAGACAGGGGGCTCTGTCATAGCCTCCAGTGGGCAGGAGAGGCAGGGAGAAGGCTGGGGACACTGAGACCATCCCGTCCCCCTGGTCACCTTCCCCCTCTTGGGCACCCCCTCACCGTAGCCTTTGAAGAGCCAGTCGAAGGTGGCCTGCTCGCCTCGCCCGCTGAACTCCTCAGCCTGGTCCACCAGAGCCTCCTTGACGGCATCATATCCGCACAGCACCACCACCCGCCGGGGCCCCAGGTGAATGGTGAACACGGGGCCATAGCGCTCACTGATTTGATGGAGGCGGGTGGGAGAGGTTAGAGGGAGCAGCTCCCACTCTGAATGGGCCCAGCACCGAGATGTCAACTCCTGGGATCCGTTGTCCCTAGGTTCTCAGTCAGGGAGCTGGACATCCCAAGATCCTGTCTTTCTTGGCTAGGACCCTGATGCTGATCCTCCAAAAATCCCTTTTGTAAGACTCCAGTCCACACTGGTCAATCCCCTGCCACAAAGCCCCAGCCAGCTGGGCAGCCCCCACCCCGTGCCACCCATCTCCCTGCCTTGGGACACCTTCATGAGGGAGGTGTACATCTGCTCTGTGTTCAGCTGCAGGTAGTTTCCAATGAAGGGCAATGGGGTGGGTCCCGGAGGCAGCTTTCCCTTGCTGTTCCTCTGCCGCCAGACAGACATCAAGACCATCACAGTCAGGCAGGCCAGCAAGGCCACCAGGAGCAGCCCTGAGGCCAGCATGGGGGCAGTGGGATGATCGATGGTGACGGCTGGGGTGGTTTGCCTTTATACTGCCTGAAAAAGAGGGACGGACTTTGGTTGATTACATAATCACCTCATTTCACCTCCCCACTACACCCCCCATCATGAATCCCGCCTAGCTTGGGACATAGTCAGCAAGGGAGGAGGAGGGGGACCCTGGGTAAGCTGAACAGGGAGGGGAACTCCAGAATAAATCTGTGGTACTTCAGGAGGGGTGCCCTAGGGCTGTGTATTAAGGAGGGGGCATCAGATAAACTGTAGAACGGAGGAGTTTGGAATATTTGCACAGGGGAGCACCTGGACTTTGGATTTTGGGTCTGAGACTGAGAATGCACCTCAAAGTTGTGGATGTGGGGGTTCCTGGGGAGAGCAACCCAAAGGTCTGTGTTTCATTGAGGTGAGACAGAAGTGTGGCTGTGCATTTGAGGGTCTTCTGGTGAGGAGGATGCAGTGTTAAGGGTCTCAGGAGGGGGGATTCCAGGCATATGGACTTGAGAGTCTTGGGGCTAGGAAGACCAGGGTGTGGGTGTGGAGTTTCTGGGAGGAGGAGTGTGTAGCAAGCCCAGCAGCTCCTCCCAGAAAACCCAGCAGCCCAGCACACCGCCCAGGAGCTGACTTGATTTTGCTTTGGCCCAGAGCTGTCTCTTGATGCCCAGAATCCTCATTGGAACCTCAGAGTGAGGCCAGGATGGGTGCCATAGAACCTCCACTGCCCATCTCTGGTTGGGAAAGGGGTTGAAGACTGGATCCGTATTTCAGGGGAACTTTCCCCACACCTGGAGGAGAGTACCTCGAGTTATCAGTTGGCAGAGGGATTGGCCAGGTCTGGAGAAATAGTAATAACAACCCCCAAATGGTGGAAAAATCTCAAGTGTCCCAAGGGTTGGAATTTACAAAGACATCCACTCGTTTCCAACCTTGATCCTTAGGGAAACCCAGTAGATTGATTGTATCATTCCAATGAATATTATTATTGTTATTTATGTTTCTCATTTTATATAAGGGTCTACAGAGGACAGAAAACAGACAGTGGGCAGGGGACATGCGTGAGTGGCCCTGAACTCCCATCTCTCCTGTTCTGCGTCGTTAATTCCACTTTGTGGATTTGGTTTTCCTGCCAGTGGAAAGGGACTATTTAGGAAGAGAGGATCATATATGAGGGTGAGTTAAGTCTCCTTTAAGGGTGATTCCTGCTTTGTCAGGGGCTACTACTATTAGCAGGCAGAGGGAACAATCGCAGAAGAGATTGGGGTAAACTCCAGTGTCAGGCACAGAGGCAGAGCCTGGGGTGGGTGGGAGTGGAGAAGGGATGAGTAGCCTCCTGTCCTTCCCTCAGAGAAATTCTTCCTTAGTAAACAGGACAGTTACCCTTTGGTGAGCACGGTCGTATATGGGAAGATTAAGTCTAGGTGTGTATGATCTGGTCGAATCTTTGTAACAATGAGGTTGGTTCATGATCATCCTCATTTTGAAGATGAGCAGATCTAGGCTCCATAAATCCTCTTGAGTGAGGTCACACAGGGAGTAAGTGAGGGAGCTGGGATGTGAACTCTTTCCTCGTCCCACTTCATTGACTGGCCTAGATCACCCTGGGAGTCAAGTGCGGGCCAGGCTTAGCAGGAGGTGGGTGCCGAGATTGGTATCAGCAGTGGACACAGGGATGACACTGGCGGGTTCTGATATCAGCCTCAGGTACGACCAGGGAGGGGAGGCATTGTGTTGGCTTTGGGACTGCCCCCAGGTGTACGCGAGGATGGGAAAGAAGTTGGCACTGAACTTGACAGCAGAAGAATATTAAAGTCATGTTTGGTGCCAAGAGGGCTCTGTGTGTTGTCTCAGGTGTCATTGAGGGCATATGAATGCCCTGCTTCTAGAGGGTGTAAGAGTGGCACCATATAGGGTTGGTTCCATTGGGCTCTGACGTGAGCATGAGGCAGGTGCTGAGACTGGTCCTATGTGGGCCTGAGATGAGCCTCAACAAGACCCTGAGAGGGGCCCCAGATGGCCACAGGACAGGCTCTGATGTTTGGGGATTCCAGCATTGCACCTGTCCTCTGGGTGACCAACTTTGGACAAGGGGAGGTGGGTGAGGTTGGCACCCCCAGGACTGACATCTTGCTCCAAGTGTTCTGGGATGCTGAGCTCTGAGACCTGTGTGGAGGGAGCAAAGTTCAGAGAACAAAGCGGAGAGAGGAAAGTTGTTTGTTGATTTTGGAGGGGAAGAGGTGGGAAGGAGGATCAGCACCAGCTGGGCAGATATCAATCCCTCTAATCCTGGTCACCAGCCTGCACTTGGGCCTGGCCCCTCCTTTTCCTTCTTGTTTCCTTAAAAGGTGGGAGACAGACATTTGGGGAGTTTGTTTCTCAGTGATGTTGGCACAGGGAAGGGTACTGAGTGGTCAGCAGGCTGCCATGACCTGGCCAGGGAGGGGTGGGGAGAGACAGGCTGGGAGAACTCCAGTATTTGTGGACATAGAGGTCGATCGATGTTGGACTTGTTGATTACCCTGGAGCGTGGAGTGAGAGAATGGTGTCTGAAATGATGTGAGAGGGACTTGTCCCAGTGGGCAGTGTCTTGGGTACAGGCTTTCAGAGTGAGTTAGTGTTGAACCCAAGAAGATCCCTTTTCTTTGCCGGGCCTCAGTTTCCCTTTCTGGATGGATGGTACAATGATTTAGGCCTGGATTGGAATCCTAACCTTATCTCTTCTTTGTTGTGTGGCTTTGAACAGTTGACTTTATCTCTGTGAGCCTTATGGAGCCAAGAACAGCTCCTACCTCTTTGGCTATTTAGGGGAGAAGTATATGTGTTGATGCAGATGAGGTACATGGCAGTAAGTGCTCAATGAATAGTAGTTGTTCTCTTTAATCTGTAGGATGAAGTGGATGGATGAGATGTTCCCTAAGCACCTTCCCTGCTTTTACATTCTCTAGTCTAAAGCTCCCAAATCTTTTCCTTTGGGAAGGAGGAAAGGGACAGAGTCTTTGGGAACCTCTTTCCCCATCCCTTCCTCAGCACAGCCAAGATTTACCCCATGGAGTTTTGAATAGGAAATTAATCCTTCACGGCCTCCTGGAGCGTGGTGCTGAGTTAGGCAGTATCTGCAGAAGGACAGGCCAGCATTAGACTCTCAGGTTATTCTGGTTGGCCCTGGAGCCCTGCACAGGACTTTGCCCACCTGTCTGTCTACACTTGTCTTGGATCCCGTCTCTATCTTTCTTTTTCTCCTTTCCTGCAAGTCAGTGTTCCCCTCAATCACCCCGTGTGCTCCTGCATCTTTGTATTTTGTGCCATTTTGTCCAATGGGTTCTCCTGGATGCCTCTGCCATGTTTATCCTCATTTATACAACTGTCTGTGTGTCACTCTGGGTGCATGCTTGTAGTGTCTATGTGCATGTATGTTTCAGTATGTCCATGTTGATACATGAATTTGTGTGTGTGCCAGGCTTTGTGGGGTGTATGTTTGTGCCTGATAATGGGTATCCATTCCAACTTATGTCTACACATGCACATGTGTGTGTGTGCCTGACGGGGTGTGCCACTGTTTCTCAATGCTTGCCAGTCTTTTTGTCTGTCTCTGCATACAGCATGTGTGCACACATGATTTAGGGGTGTCTACAATGTGCATTTCTGTGTAAAACAAGATGTATGCTGCATATTCATATTTGTGTGTACACATTCACAACTAGGTGACTACATGTAAGTATGTGGATGTTTTCATGTGTGCATTCAGGTGTCTGTGCAGGCTTGTGGGCCATGTTGCAAACAGCTGAACATCTGATGTTTTCCTGTGCTCGTCTGTGTTTGGATTAAAACAGTCCTAGCCCAGCTCCACGTGTCTGCTTGAAAAAAGCCCCTGAACTGTGGGAAGATTTTATGAGCATTATCTTAAACTCCTCATCGCAAGACTGTGAGGTTAGCTTTATCATCTCCATTTTGCAAATGAGTTAGGTAAGGCCCCCAAAGTCGGTCATAAGTGACTTGCTTCTGCATTCCACAGCTGATGAGGGTAGAGTCTTAGTATGGTTTTGTATGACTGTAAATTTCTTTCTTTCTTTCTCTCTTTCTTTCTCTTTTTTCTTTCTTTCCTCTTTCTTTTTTTCTTTCTCTCTCCCTTTCTTTTCTTTTCTTTCTTTCTTTCTTCTTTCTTTCCTTTTGTTCTTTCTTTTTTTCTTGTTGAGATGCAATTTTGCTCTTCTGCTCTCATTGCCCAGGCTGCAGTGCAATGGCGCGATCTCAGCTCACTGCAACCTCTGTCTCCTGGGTTCAAGTGATTCTGCAGCCTCAGCCTCCCGAGTAGCTGGGATTACAGCCACCACACCCAGCTAATTTTTGTATTTTTAGTAGAGACGGGGTTTCACCATGTTTGTCAGGCTGGTCTCAAACCTCAAACTCCTGACCTCAGGTGATCCGCCCACCTCAGCCTCCCAAAGTGCTGGGATTACAGGTTTGAGCTACCACGCCTGGCTGTGAATGTAAATTTCATGCTGTTAATCACTACTTTGGACTGCCAGGCCCCACCTGTTTTTCTTTATGAAACATTAGAAAAACTGCTTGTAATCTCTTGTGTTCTTCAAATACTTTCGTGTAAACATGTAACAAAAGGTTTCAAAATGTTAGAAAAAAAGTATTTTAATAGGAGGGAGACTTGACTTTCTATAGTGTTTGCACTCTTTGGAACCTTAACCAAAGACCTCGTGGGCCAGTATACCCCTCAGGCCATTGGCAATGAAGTAGTGGGGGAGTTGGAGTAGTAGTGGTTGTGGTCAGAGAGTGAAATGTCTGTGTTTCACATTTCAGAGTGATGACAGGATTAGGGTGGGGCTGTGGGAATGTTGGCTGAAATAGAGTGAAGAAGGTCAAAGAAGAGAAGAAAGTCAAGATTCTTTTTTTCTGAGTGTTTGGACAGCTCATATCCATGGCCATGAAGTTCCTCCCTACCAGGAAAATGGCAAGACTTAGGAGTCCAGAGATGGGAAAGAAGTTGGATAGATGACAGGGATGAACAGTTTTTTTGTTTTGTTTTGTTTTGTTTTGAGATGGAGTCTTGCTCTGTCGCCCAGGCTGAGTGCAATGGCACGATCTCAGCCCACTGCAAACTCCGCTTCCTGGGTTCAAGCAATTCTCGTGCCTCAGCCTACTGAGCAGCTGGGATTACAGGCACCCACCATCAGGCCTGGTTAATTTTTGTACTTTTGTAGAGATGGTGTTTCGCCATGTTGGCCAGGCTGGTCTTGAACGCCTGACCTCAGGTGATCTGCCCGCCTCAGCCACCCAAAGTGTTGGGGTTGGGATTACAGGGATGAGCCACCATGCCCGAACAACTTTTTTTTTTTTTTTTTTTCCAAGAGGACAAAGATATCAGCTGCCAAGTGCACTGATGAAGTTTCTTCTGGTAATGGTTAAGTGACTTCTATTGGAACAAGCATCCCATGAATAAAAACTATTAACTCTAAAGAAAACATTTTTAACAACCCAATTCCCTGAAATCACTGGGGAGTGAAAAAAAGCATTAAAATCCTTTAAAATGCAGACCACTTCTTGACTGGGAGGGCTAGGTAAATAACAATTCCTAAGGGAACTAAATTTTCTTTTTAACATGCTGTGTCTCTTTAAATGTAGAAAGGTGATCAAGATGGCTGACCAGATGCAGGTAGCATGGCCTTCTTCATGGAGAGGAACTCCATTTTAAACAGATTATCTAGGAAAGATTGCTCGGATTCTTCAGAGAAGAGAAGGGATTCAACAGAGAAGACATAGGAAGCTCTGGTGCTGCCTGCCCTCTCTGGTCACAAGCCCACAGCAGGCACAATTGCAAGAGTTTAATGTTGGGCTGTGTCCCCCTTTTTGCCAAGTGTGAGGTGATGCCACCCAGATGGGGAAGGGACAGGGGAGAACAAGCTCTCCTAAGCACACTTAGGACAATACCACCACACCTGCTACAGGATGCTGTGGGACTGGGGAGTAGCCCACCCAACCCATTGCATTTACCAGCAACACCAACATGGACTGCCTGGGTCCTAGTGGATTGCTCCACCACCGCTACTGCCGTCAACCATATCACACCAGGGTGTGCTTCCCAGGGGTCTGAGAACTTGCCCACGTCCCTGTCCCCCAACTTCCATGACTACCCTCTAAGCAAGCCACTAAGAAGCTCAAGAATCAGCCTCCCAGGACTCACGAATACCAAAGCCAGTGTAGGCTGCTCTGGGGCTCAGGCACACTCTCCAAGCTGCTGCCACCACCAGGGCCCAAAGATGGGCTCAGTTGGCATCCAATACCCAGCTAAATTTTTCCACAATCTCAAGTAATAACTACTCTAAGCTACCAAGGAAATCAAAGATACCAGTGACCGTGGGTACCGCCTATGAAGTCATACTAAGATCACACTACCATAGGCACCCAGAATGAAAGCCAAAGTATCCTACTCAACCAACAACATACATACATTTTTCAGGAAAAAAATTTTCTCCTACAAAAACAATTTTAAAAAACTTGAGGGCTGGGCGCGGTGGCTCAAGCCTGTAATCCCAGCACTTTGGGAGGCCGAGACGGGTGCATCACAAGGTCAGGAGATCGAGACCATCCTGGCTAACACGGTGAAACCCCGTCTCTATTAAAAAAAAAAAAATACAAAAAAATTAGCCGGGCGAGGTGGCGGGCGCCTGTAGTCCCAGCTACTCGGGAGGCTGAGGCAGGAGAATGGCGGGAACGCGGGAGGCGGAGCTTGCAGTGAGCCGAGATTGTGCCACTGCACTCCAGCCCGGGTGACAGAGCGAGACTCTGTCTCAAAAAACAAAACAAACAAACAAAAAAAAACAAAACTTGAACAAGCTACTACTACACAAGATTTGCAGATATCAATGAAACGACACAGGAAACACGAAAAAGGAGAAAATCATGACATCATCAAAGGATCACAATAATTGTCCAGCAACAGATCCCAATCAAAAAGAATCCCTCAATATGCCAGATAAATAATTCAAAATGTTGATTTTATAAAGCCCTACAAGATGCAGGAGAAATCTGAAAATCAATACAAAGAATTGGAAAATCAGTCCAGGAAATGAATGAGAAATTTACCAAGGCGAGAGATACTATAAGAAAAAAAAGCAGAAACTCTTGAACTAAAAAAATTCAATGAAGGGAATACAGAATATATTCAAAAGCTTCAATAGTAGACTGGACCAAGCAGAGGAAAGAACCTCAGAACATGGCTGGGTGAGGTGGTTCATGCCTGTAATCCCAGCACTTTGGGTGGCCAAGGTAGGTGAATTCCTTGAGGCCAGAGTTCAAGGCCAATCTGGGCAACATACTGAAACCCCATCTCTAAAATTAGAAAAAAAAAAACGAATCTAAGAACTTGAAGACAGGTCTTTTGAAATATCCAGTCTGACAAAATAAAGAAAAATGAATAAAAAAGAAGAGACAAAGACTTTGAGTTATCTGGGACTACATAGTGTGACCAAACTTATGTATTTTTGGTATTTCCAAGGGGGAAGAGAGATTTTAAAAAATTAGAACACCTATTTTTAGGAAGTAATTGATGAAAACTTCCAAATCTAGCAAGAGAGTTAGACATCCAGATACAAAGCCCCAGCAAATACATTGCAAAAAGAACTTCACATAATAGTATATTTAGAAAGTCTAAAGTCAAGAAGAAAGAAATAATTTTAAAATTAGCAAGAGAAATCATCTAGTTACCTATTAAGAAAACTCATCAGACTAACAGCAGACTTTTCAGTGGAAACCTTACAGGCCAGAAGAGAACAGAATGGCATTTCAAACTGCTGAAAGAAAAGTACTGTCAGTCAAAACTTTTATGCTCTGTCAGAATAAGCTTCATAAATGAAGGAGAAATAAAATCTTTTCCAGACAAGCAAATGGCGAGTGAACTTGTCAACACTAGCCTGTTCCTATGGGAGATGCTCAAATGGGTCTTAAACATGGAAATGAAAGGTCAACACTCAGCATCATGAAAACACACAGAAGAATAAAACTCACATTTCTCATAAAAACCACCTCATAAATGAGGAAGAGAAAAGAATCAAATGGCAACATGGCAGAATCTCATCAAACCACAATGACAGAGAAAAAGAAAGAAACAAATAATTTATCATATAAAATAACTTTAAACAATTAACAATATGACAAGAATAAAGCTTAGCATATCAATATTAACCTTGAATAAATGGATTAAATGTTCCACTTACAAGATACGTATTGGCAGAATACTTTAAACAACATGATGCCCAGCACTTTAGGTGGCCGAGGCGATTGGATCACCTGAGGTTGGGAGCTCGAGAGCAGCCTGACCAACATGGAGAAACCCTGTCTCTACTAAAAATACAAAAATTCGCCGGGTATAATGGCATATGCCTGTGATCCCAGCTACCTGGGAGGCTGAGGCAGGAGACTTGCTTGAACCTGGGAGTTCAAGGCAGAGGGAGGCAGAGGTTGCAGTGAGTCGAGATCGTGCCATTGCACTCCAGCCTGGGCAACAAGAGCAAAACTCCATCTCAAAACAAATAAACACACACACACACACACACACACACACACATACACACACACACCATGATACAACTCTATGCTGCCTATAAGAAACTCACTTTACCTGTAAAGACACATATAGACTGAAAGTACATAGTTGGAAAAAGATATTCCATGCAAACAAAAACCAAACAAGCAGGAATAGCTATATCTTATGCCAGTTAAAACAGATTTTAAATCAAAAACATTAAAAACAAAACAAAGAAGGTCATTATATAATGATAAAGGGATCAATTTAGCAAGAGAATATAACAATGCTGAATATATATGCACCTAACATCACAGCCCCTAAATTTACAAACAAATATAACTAGACCTAAAGAATGAGACAGACAGAATACAATGAAAGTGGAGAACTTCAACATCCCACTCATACACTAGACAGATCATTGAGAGACAAAATTAGCAAAGAAACATTAGACTTTCATATGCTTTGGATGTGTGTCCCCTCCATATCTTATGTTGACATGTGATCCCCAGTGTTGGAGGAAGGGCCTAGAGGGAGGTATCAGATCATAGGGGCAGATCCCTCATGAATGGCTCAGTGCCGTCCCCTTCGTGATGAGTGAGTTCTCACTCAGTTTAAATGAGATCTGGTTGTTTAAAAGAGTCTGGGACCACCCCCTTCCATCTCTTGCCAATGTGATACACTGGCTCCTCCATTGCCTTCCACCATGATTGTAAGCTTCCTGAGACACATATCAGTAGCAGATGCCAGTACTGTGCTTCGTGTTCTGCCTGCAGAACTGTGAGCTGATTAAACCACTTCTCTTTATAAATTACGCAGCCTTGGGTGTTCTTTTAGAGTGATGCAAAAATGGACAAATGCAGATTTAAATTGGACTTTAACCCAATGGACTCAACAAACACTTACAAAACATTTTACCTAACAACTACAGAATATACATTCTTTTCATCAACATATGGTATATTCTCCAAGATAGACCATATATTAAGACCACGAAACATGTCTTAACAAATTTTTTAAAAATCAAAATTATATCAAGTGTCATCTCAGATCACAGTGGATAAAGTCAGAAAAGGATTCCATTCCATCAATACTAGGAGGAACTTTGAAATGGTATAAATACATGGGCACTAAACAGCATGCTCCTGAAAGATCACCAGGTCAACAAAGAAATTAAGGTGGAAATTTAAAAAAAAAATTAAAATGAGTAAAAATGAAAATACAACATACAAAAGCCTGTGGGATACAGCAAAAGCAGTACTAATAGGGAAGTTTATAGCACTGAATGCCCACATCAAAAAAGTAGAAAGGGCCAGGCATGGTGGCTCACTGCTGTAATCCCAGCACTTTGGGAGGTTGAGGCGGGTGGATCACTTGAGGTCAGGAGTTTGAGGCCAGGCTGGCCATATGAAGAAACCCTGTCTCTACTAAAAAATACAAAAATTAGCAAGGCATGTTGGTGCATGCCTGTACTGAGGTGGGAGAATGACTTGAACCTGGGAGGCAGAGTGTGCAGTGAGCCGAGATCACGCCCCTGCACTCCTGCCTGGGTGACAGAGTGAGACTCCATCTCAAAAAACAGTAGAAAGATCACAAATTAACAACCAATGTTACACCTCAAGGAACTGGAAAAAGAACAAACCAAACCCAAAGTTAGCCAAAGAAGTAACAAAGATCATAGCAGAACTAAATGAAATAGAAACCACAAAAACAAAAAAAATCAACAAAACAAAACTTGATTCTTCAAAATGTTAAACAAAACTAATAAACCACTAGCTAGACTAACCTAGGAAAGAAGAGAAAATGAAAATAAAAACAATCAGAAATGAAGAATGGGACATTATAACTGACTGAATAGAAACACAAAACATCATGAGAGACTATTATGAACAGCTATACCCTCACAAACTAGAAAACCTAGAGGAAATGGATAAATTCCTGGACAGTTACAATCTATCAAGATTGAACCAGGAAGTGGAACTCTTGAACAGATCAATAATGAATAGCAAGATTGAATCAGTAATTAAAAGTCTCCCAAGAAGGCCGGGCATGGTGACTCATGCCTGTAATCCCAGCACTTTGGGAGGCCGAGGAGGGCAGATCACTTGAGCTCAGGAATTTGATACCAGTCTGCTCAACACAGTGAAACCCCATCTCTACTAAAAATACAAAAATTAGCTGGGCGTGGTGGCACACGCCTGTAATCCCAGCTACTCAGGAGGCTGAGGCAGCAGAACTGCTTGAACCCAGGAGGTGGAGGTTGTAGTGAATCGAGATCATGCCACTGCACTCCAGCCTGGGTGACAGAGTGAAACTCTGTCTCAAAAAAAAGTCTTTCAAGAAAATAAATTCCAGGACCAGATAGATTCACAGATTAATCCTACCAAGCATACAAAGAAGAACTAATACAAATCCTTGTGAAACTATTCCAAAAAATTGAGGAGGAGGGAATTCTCCCTAACTGATTCTACGAGGCCAGTATCATCCTGATAACAAAATCAGACAAGAACACAACAAAAAAGAAAACTACAGATCAATATCCCTGAATCACATAGATACAAAAAGCCTCAGCAAAATACTAGCAAATCAAATAAAAAAGACCATACACCATGATTGGGTCAGATTTAACCTGGGGATCCAAGGATGGTTTAACATATGCAAATCCATAATGTTATACATTCCATCAACAGAATGAAGGACAAAAGTCATATGATCATCTCAATAGATGCAGAAAAATTATTCAATAAAAATCAGCATTTCTTCATGATAAAAATCCTCAACAAACTAGGCATAGAAGCAACATATCTCAATGTAATAAAGGCTACATATGACAAGCCCACAGCAAACATAACATTTAATGGTGAAAATTTGAAAGCGTTCCCTCTAAGAACTATAACAAGACAAGAATACTACTTTCACCACTCTTATTCAACACAGTACTGGAAGTCCTAGCCAGAGTAGTTAGGCAAGAGAAACAAATGGAGGGCATCCAAATTAGAGAAAATTGAAGTCAAATTATCCCTGTTTGCTGATGAGATGATCTTATGTCTAGAAAACTCTGAGGACTCTAAAAACAACTCTTAGATTTGAGAAAACAATTCAGTAAAGTTTTAGGATACAAAATTACCCTACCAAAATCAGTAGCATTTCCACACACCAGTAACGATCTAGCCAAGGACAAAATCAAGGAGGCAATCCATTTGCAATAGCAACAAAGAAAATAAAATGCCTAAGAATATATTTAACCAGGGAGATGAAAGATATCTATAAAGAGAGCTACAAAACACTGATGAAAGAGATTGTAGATGATATAAACAAATGGAAAAATATCCCATGCTCATGGATTTGAGGAATCAATATCATTCACATGAACATACTGTCCAAAGCAATCTATAGACTCAATGCAATCTCTATCAAAACACCAACGCCATTTTTCAAAGAATTAGAAAAAGCCATCCTAAAATTCATATAGAATCAGAAAAAAGCCCAAATAGTTTAAGCAATTCTAAGCAAGTTGAACAAAGCTGGAGGCATTACATTACCTGACTTCCAATTATACTTCAAGCATATAGTAACAAAAACAGCATCGTACTGGTATAAAAATAAACACATATATCAATGGAACAGAACAGAAAACCCAAAAATAAAACCACCTACCTACAACCAACTAATCTTTGACAAAGTCAACAACAATATACACTGGGGAAAGGATATCCTATTCAATAAATATTTCTGGGAAGATTGGATAATCATATGCAGAAGAATGAAACTGGACCAGTATCTTTCATCATATACAAAGATTAACTCAAGATGGATTAAAGACCTAAATCTAAGACCTGAAACTATAAAAATTTTAGAAGAAAACCTAGGGAAAATTCTTTTGGACACTGGCCTAGGCAAAGAATTTATGATGAAGTCTTCAAAAACAAATGCAATAAAACAAAAAATACACAAATGGAACTTAAAGAGCTTCTTCACAGCAAAAGAAATAAATCATTTTAGGCCAGGTGTGGTGGCTCATGCCTGTAATCCCAGCACTTTGGGATGTTGAGGCGGGCAGATCGCCTGAGGTCAGGAGTTCGAGAACACCCAGGGCAACATGGTGAAACCCCATCTCTACTAAAAATACAAAAAATTAGCCCGGCATGGTGGCACACACCTGTAGTCCCAGCTACTCAGGAGGATGAGGCAGGAGAATCGCTTGAACCGGGGAGGCAGAGGTTGCAGTGAGCTGAGATCGTGCTGTTGCACACCCCAGCTTGGGCAAGAAAATAAGACTCCACTGCAAAAAAAAAAAAAAAAAAAAGAAAAAAAGAAAAGAAAAGAAAGAAAGAAAGAAAAAAAGGAAACAAAAAAAAAAAAGAAAAATCATTTTATAAAGGGGATACCTACACTTGTATTTCACTGTAGCAGTATTGATAATAGCAAAGCTATGGAATCAATCTAAGCCCAAAAATAGAGGTTTGGATAAAGAAAATGTGGTATATGTATAACATAGAATACTATTCAGCCATAAAAAGGAATGAGATCATGCCTTTTGTAGCTACATGGATGGAACTGGAGACCATTACCCTAAGAGAAAGAAGTCAGACCAGAAAGTCAAATAATACATGTTCTCAGTTATAGATGGGAGCTAAACAATGGATACCCTTGGACATACAGAGTGGAACAACGGACATTGTAGACTTTGAAAGGTGGGCAGGTGGGAGGGGGTGAGGCTTGAAAAGTTGCTGATTGGATACAGTGTTCACTATTTGGGTGCTGGGAAAGCTAATAGGCTAGACTTCGCCATGATGCAATATATGCACATAAGAAATCTGCACTTGTGACTTGGTACAGTAGCTCACACCTGCAATTCCGGTACTTTGGGAGGCCAAGGCTCACGGATCACTTGAGGTTAGGAGTTCAAGACCAGCCTGGCTAACATAGTGAAACCCCATCTCTACTAAAAATACAAAAATTAGCTGAGTGTGGTGGCAAACACTTGCAGTACCAGCTACTTGGGAGGCTGAGGCAGGAGAACTGCTTGAATCTGGGGTGTGGGGCGGGGGGGTGGGTGGAGGCGAAGGTTGCAGTGAGCTGAGATTAGGCCACTGTACTCCAGCCTGGGCAACAGAGTGAGACTCTGTCTCAAAAAAGAAAAAAGAAATCTGAACTTGTAACCCTTAAATATAGAAAAATAAAAATACCTTAGAAAATAATATGGCAATTTTTTAAAAAATTAAAAATAGAATTGCCATATCATGCAGCAATTCTAATCCTAGGTATATATTGACAAAAACTGAAAGCAGGATTTCAAGGAGATCTTGGTACACGCATGTTCATAGCAGCAGTATTTGCAGAAGCCAAAACGTGGAAGCCACCCAAGTGACAATCAGCACATAAATGGATAAAATTTGGTACCTACACAGAATGGAAATGTGATTTTTGTCTTTGGTTCTGTTTATGTGATGGATTACGTTTATTGATTTGTATATGTTGAACCATCCTTGCATTCCAGGGATGAAGCCCAGTTGATCGTGGTGGATAAACTTTTTGATGTGGCTGCTGAATTCGGTTTGCCAGTATTTTATTGAGGATTTTTGCATCGAAGTTCATCAGGGATATTGGTCTAAAATTCTCTTTTTTTGTTGTATCTCTGCCAGGCTTTGGTATCAGGATGATGTTGGCCTCATAAAATGAGTTAGGGAGGATTCCCTCTTTTTCTATTGATTGCAATATTTTCAGAAGCAATGGTACCAGCTTCTCCTTGTACCTCTGGAAGAATTTGGCTGTGAATCCTTCTGGTCCTGGACTTTTTTTGATTGGTAGGCTATTAATTATTGCCTCAATTTCAGAGTCTGTTATTGGTCTATTCAGGGATTCAGCTTCTTCCTGGTTTATTCTCGGGAGAGTGTATATGTCCAGGAATTTATCCATTTCTTCTAGGTTTTCTAGTTTATTTGCATAGAGGTGTTTATAGTATTCTCTGATGGTAGTTTGTATTTCTGTAGGGTCGGTGGTGATATCCCTTTTATCATTTTTTATTGCTTCTGTTTGATTCTTCTCTCTTTTCTTCTTTATTAGTCTTGATAGCAGTCTATCAATTTTGTTGATCTTTTCAAAACACCAGCTCCTGGATTCATTGATTTTTTTGAAGTTTTTTTTCTGTCTCTGTCTCCTTCAGTTCTGCTCTGATCTTAGTTATTTCTTTCCTTCTGCTAGCTTTTGAATGTGTTTGCTCTTGCTTCTCTATTTCTTTAAATGGTGATATTAGGGTGTCAATTTTAGATCTTTCCTGCTTTCTCCTGTGGGCATTTAGTGCTATAAATTTCCCTCTACACACTGCTTTAAATGTGTTCCAGAGATTCTGGTATGTTGTATCTTTGTTCTCATTGGTTTCAAAGAACATCTTTATTTCTGCCTTCATTTTGTTATTTACCCAGTAGTCATTCAGGAGCAGATAATTCAGTTTCCATGTAGTTGTGTGGTTTTGAATGAGTTTCTTAATCCTGAGTTCTAATTTGATTGCACTGTTGACTGAGAGACAGTTTGTTGTGATTTCTGTTCTTTTACATTTGCTGAGTAGTGCTTTACTTCCTATAATGTGGTCAGTTTTAGAATAAGTGCGATGTGGTGCTGAGAAGAGTGTATATTCTGTTGATTTTGGGTGGAGAATTCTGTAGATGTCTATTAGGTCTGCTTGGTGCAGAGCTGAGTTCAGGTCCTGGATATCCTTGTTAACCTTCTGTCTCATTGATCTGTCTAATATTGACGGTGGGGTGTTAAAGTCTCCCATTATTATTGTGTGGGAGTCTATGTCTCTTTGTAGGTCTCTAAGGACTTGCTTTAAGAATCTGGGTGCTCCTGTATTGGGTGCGTATATATTTAGGATGGTTAGCTCTTCTTATTGAATGGATCCCTTTGCCATTATGTAATGGCCTTCTTTGTCTCTTTTGACCTTTGTTGGTTTAAAGTCTGTTTTCTCAGAGACTAGGATTGCAACTTTGGCCTTTTTTTTTTTTTTTTTTCTTTCCATTTGCTTGGTAGATCTTCCTCCATCTCTTTATTTTGAGCCTATGTGTGTCTCTGCATGTGAGATGGGTCTCCTGAATACAGCACACTGATGGGTCTTGACCCTTTATCCAATTTGCCAGTCTGTGTCTTTTAATTGTGGCATTTAGCCCATTTACATTTAAGGTTAATATTGTTATGTGTGAATTTGATCCTGTCATTGTGATGTTAGCTGGTTATTCTGACCATTACTTGATGCAGTTTCTTCCTAGCATCGATGCTCTTTTCAATTTGGCATGTGTTTGCAGTGGCTGGTACCAGTTGTTCCTTTCCATGTTTAGTGCTTCCTTCAGGAGTTCTTGGAAGGCAGGCTTGGTGGTGACAAAATCTCTCAGCATTTGCTTGTCTGTAAAGGACTTTATTTCTCCTTCACTTATGAAGCTTAGTTTGGCTGGATATGAAATTCTTGGTTGAAAATTCTTTTCTTTAAGAATATTAAATATTGGCCCCCACTCTCTTCTGGCTTTCAGGGTTTCTGCCAAGAGATCCGCTGTTAGTCTGATGGGCTTCGCTTTGTGGGTAACCCAACCTTTCTCTCTGGCTGTCTTTCCTTCATTTCAACCTTGGTGAATCTGACAATTACGTGTCTTTGGGCTGCTCTTCTCAAGGAGTATCTTTATGGTATTCTCTTCATTTCCTGAATTTGAATGTTGGCCTGCCTTGCTTGGTTGGGGAAGTTCTCCTGGATAATATCCCAAACCGTGTTTTCCAACTTGGTTCCATTCTCCCTGTCACTTTCAGGTACACATATCAAATGTAGATTTGGTCTTTTCACATAGTCCCATATTTCTTGGAGACTTTGTTCATTTCTTTTTACTTTGTTTTCTCTAAACTTGTCTGCTCACTTTATTTCATTAATTTGATCTTCAATCACTGATATCTTTTCTTCCACTTGATCGAATTGGCTATTGAAGTTTGTGCATATGTCGTGAAGTTCTCATGCCATCATTTTCAGCTCCATCATGTCATTTAAGGTCTTCTCTACATTGTTTATTCTAATTAGCTATTCATCTCAACAATGGCTGAAGCCCCCACTCCCCACCATCACCTGGCTTTTTTCAAGGTTTTTAGCTTCCTTGAGATGGGTTCAAACATGCTCCTTTAGCTCAGAGAAGTTTGTTGTTACGGATCTTCTGAAGCCTACTTCTGACAACTCATCAAAGACATTCTCTGTCCAGCTTTGTTCTGTTTCTGGTGAGGAGCTATGATCTTTTTGAGGAGAAAAGGCACTCTGGTTTTTAGAATTTTCACCTTTTCTGCTGCGGTTTCTACCCATCTTTGTGGTTTTATCTACCTTTGGTCTTTGATATTGGTGACCTACAGATAGGGTTTTGGGGTGGATGTCCTTTTTGCTGATGTTGATGCTGTTCCTTTCTGTTTGTTAGTTTTCCTTCTAACAGTCAGGTCCCTCAACTGCAGGTCTGTTGGAGTTTGCTGGAGGTCCACTTGTGACCCTGTTTGCCTTGGTATCACCAGCAGAGGTTGCAGAACAGCAAATATTGCTGCCTGATCCTTTCTCTGGAAGCTTCATCCCAGAAGGGCACCCACCTGTATGAGGTTGTCTGTCAGCCCCTACTAGGAGGTGTCTCCCAGTTAGGCTACACAGGGGTCAGGGACCCACTTGGCAAGGCATTCTGTTCATTCTCAGAGCTCAAACACCATCCTTGCTGCTTTATTTACATACTGAAGTCTCAGCAATGGCTGACACCCCCATCCTCCACCAACGCCTTGCTGATTTTTGTATTTTTAGTAGAGGCAGGGTTTCACCATGTTGGACAGGCTGGTCTCAAACTCCTGACGTCAAGGGATCCATCTGTCTTGGCCTCCCAAAGTGCTGGGATTACAGGCATGAGCCACTGTGCCTGGCCTGCCATCTTAAACATTTTCAAGGCTGGGCATGATGACTCATGCCTATAATACCAGCAGTTTGGGAGGCCAAGGTGGGAGAATTGCTTGAGCTCATGAGTTCAAGACCAGCCTGGCCAGCCTAATGAGACCCCATCTCTACAAAAAATAAAAATAAAAAATTACCCAGGTGTAATGACCCACTGTTATAATCCTAGTTACTCCAGAGACTGAGGTAGGAGGATCACTTGAACCCAGGGGCGTTCGAGGCTGCATTATGCTATGACTGTGCCATTGTACTCCAGCCTGGGTGGAAGAGTGGGACATGTCTCTAAAAATTTTTTTATGAGTACGATTCAACAGGGTTAAATATATTTACACTATTGTGCAACAGATCTGTAGATTTTTTTCATTTTACAATGCTCAAATTCTATACAAACTGAACAATTTTTCCTTCCCCTCCACTAGTCCTTGGCAACCATCTTTCTACTTTCTCTTTCTATTATTTTTGACTACTTTACATATGTCATATAAATGGGCTCATATAGTATTTGTCCTTTTGTGATTGGCTTATTATACTTAGCATCATGTCCTTGAGATTCACCCATGTTATAGCATGTGATAGGACTTTTTTTTTTTAACGACATTAATACCTCATTGTATAAATATCTCACGTTTTCTTTATCCATTCATCCATCAATAGACATTTGTGTCACTTCCACATCTTGACTATTGTGAATAACGCTGCAACCAGTCAGTGTGCAAATTCTTCAAGATCATGCTTTGAATTGTTTTGGCTATATTCTCAGAAGTAGGATTTCTGGGCCATATGGCAATGATATTTTTACTTTTGTTTTTTTTTAGACAGACTTTTGTTCTTGTTGCCCTGGCTGTAGTGCAATGATGTAATCTCCGCTCACCACAACCTCTGCCTCCCAGGTTCAAGTGTTTCTCCTGTCTCAGCCTCCCGTGTAGCTGGGATTACAGACATGCACCACCACGCCCAGCTAATTTTGTATTTTTAGTAGAGATGGGGTTTCTCCATGTTGATCAGGATAGTCTCAAACTCCTGACCTCAGGTGATCCACCCATCTCAGCCTCCTAAAGTGCTGGGATTACAGGCGTGAGTCACCTTGCCCAGCCAATATTTTTACTGTTTAAAGAACCTCTATATTGTTTTCTATAGTGGCTGCACCAATTTACATTCCTACCAATAGAGCAAAAAGTTTTGATTTCTTTGCATGCTCACCAACACTTGTTTTCTATGTTTTCTTAATAGTGGCCATCCGAATGGTTTGTGAGATGATGTCATATTGTAGTGATATTGCATTTCTCTAATAATTAATGACATTAAGTTTAATATACTTATTGGCCATTTATATATCTTCTCTGGAGAATTTTCAATTCAAGTCCTTTGCCCATTTTCAAGTCAGGTTATTTATTTTTGGGGGGTTGAGTTGTAGGACTTCTTTATATATGCTGCTATTAACTGATTATCAGGTGTATGATTTGCGCTTATTTTCTTCGATTTCATAGGTTGCCTTTTCTCTGTCTTGATTATTTTCTTTGATGTGCAGCAGTTTTAAAGTTTGAGGTAATCCTATTTGTCTATTTTTGGTGTTATGTTCAAGAAATCATTGCCAAACCCAATGTCTTGAAGCTTTCCCTCTATGTTTTCTTCTAGGAGTTTTATATTTCTAGTTCTTACTTTTAGGTCTTTATGGTTAATTTTTGTATATAGTATATTGTAAGGGTCCAACTTCATTCTTTTGCAGGTGGATATCCAATTTTCTTAACATCATTTGTTAAAGACACTCTCCTTTTCCCCTGTGTTTGGTCTTGCCACCCCTTGTTGAAGGTCATTTGATAATATACATGAGGATTTATTTTGAGGATCTTTATTTTTTTTCTTCCAATTTTGGTGTGTTTAATTTTTATTTTCTAATTTCTCTGGCTAGGACTTCCAGTACTATGTTGAATAGAAGTGGTAAGAGTGGGCATCTTTGCCTTTCTCTTGATCTGAGAAGAAAAGGTTTCACTCTTTCACCCTTAGCGTAATATTACCTGTGGGATTTTCATAAATGACCTTTATTATGCTGGGGAACATTTCTTCTATTCCACTTCATTGAGTGTATTTTTAATCATGAAAATATACTGAGTCTTGTCAATTCCTTTTTCTGCATCAGTTGAGATGATGATGTAGTTTTGTTCTTCATTCTGTTAATGTGGCGTTTCACATTGATTACTTTTTGTTCAATCGTACTTGCATTCTAGATGTAAATTCAACTTGGTCACCATATTATAATTATAATCCTTGTAATGGGCTGTTGAATTTGGTTTGCTAGTATTTTGTTGATAATTTTTGCATCAATATTCATCAGGGATATTGGTCTATATTTTTCTTTTTTGCATCATTGTCTGGCATTGGTATTGGGGTAATTCTGACCTCATAAGAATGAATTCAGAAGTGCCTCCTCCTTGTCAATTCTGAGAAAGAGTTTGAGGAGGCTTGGTGTTAATTCTTCCTTAAATGTTTTGTAGAATTCAGCAGTGAAGCCATCTTGCCCTGAGCTTTCCTTATTGAATGGTTTTTGATTACTATTTCAATATCCTTATTAGTTATAGATCTGTTCAAATTCTTAATTTCAACATAATTCAGTCTTGGTAAATTTTATGTTTCTGTAAATGTTTCTTTTTGTTCTGAGTTATCCAGCTTGTCGGCATAGAATTTTTCATAATACTTCCTTACAATCTGTCTTATTTCTATAATTAATTGTAATGTCTCCTTTTTCAGTTCTAATTTTAATTATTTGTGTCTTCTCTCTTTTTTCTTAATCTAGCTAAGGATTTTTGAATTTTTTTAAAACCCAAAATGTTAGTTTCACTGATGTTTGCTATTGTTTTTCTATTTTCTACTTCATTTAACTCCACTTTAAACTTTATTATTTTCTTTTGCTAACTTTTGATTTAGTTTGTTTTCTTTTTTCTAGTTCCTTGAGTTGTAAAGTAAATTTGTTGATTAGGGATATTTTCTTTACTAATGTCAGTGTTTATCATTGTAAACTTCCCTCTTAGTACAGCTTTCACTGTACCTCCATGGTATGGTATGTTGTGTTTTCATTTTCATTTGTCTCCAGGAATTTCCTAATTCCCGATGTGATTTCTTCTTTGATCTTTTCATTCTTTGGGAAGAAGTTAAATATTCCCACCTATTTGTGGATATTCTTGTCTTCCTTCTGCTATTGATTTCTAGTTTCATTTCATTGTGGTTGAAAAAGGTACTTTGTATTAGTTCAATCTTCTTATATTTGTAAAACTTATTTGTAACACGTGGTTTGTTTTGAAGCACATTCTATGTGCACTTAAGAAGATAATTTATTCTGCTGTTATTGGGTGGAGTTTTCTGTGTATGTCTCTTGGGTCCAATTGATCTATAGTGTTGTTTAAGTCCTCTGTTTCTTTATCCTCTGTCTGGTTATTCAGTCCATAATTGAAAGTGGGGCATTGAAGTCTTTTACGATTTTTTTTTATTGTCTAGACCTCCCTTTAATTTTGTCAATATTTGCTTCATGTATTGGGGAGCTCTAATGTTGAGACCTCTAATATAATTGTTTTGTTGTTGAAATGATGCTTTTATTATTATAAAATGTCCTTCTTTATCATTTATAACAGTTTTTGTCTTAAAATCTATTTCATCTGCTGTAAATATGGCCACCTCTTCTCTCTGTAGGTTCCTGTTTACGTGGAATTTTTTTTTCCATCATTTCACTTTTAACCTATGTGTGTCCTTTAGATCTATAATAAGTTTCTTTCAGACAGCATATAGTTAAATCTTATTTTTATTTCAATCCATTCAACCAATCTGAGTCTCTTTCAGACAGCGTATAGTTAAATCTTATTTTATTTCAATCCATTCAGCCAATCTATGTCTTTAATGCTATTATTATTTGTTTTTTTAAAGAATTCAACTTTTTTTAGACTCAGGGGGTACATGTGCAGGTCTGTTACATGGGTATATTGCATGATGCAGAGGTTTGGGGTATGGATGATCCCATTTAGGTAGTAAGCGTAGTGCCCATTAGGCATTTTTTTCAACCCTTGCTCCCTTGCTTTCTGTCCCTTCAAGTAGTCCCCAGTGTCTGTTGTTCCCATTTTTTGTGTCCATGTGTACCCAACATTTAGCTCTCACTTATAAATGAGAATATGCAGTATTTGGTTTTCTGTGCCTGCATTAATTTGCTTAGATATAATGGACTCCTGCTGCATCCATGTTGCTGCAAAGAACAAGATTTCCTTTTTTAATGGCTGTGTAGTATTCCATGGTGTATGTGTACCACATTTGCTTAATCCAATCCACCACTGATGGGCACCTAGGTAGATTCCACATCCTTGCTATTATGAATGGTGCTGCAATGAACACAAATGCATGTGTCTTTTTGGTGGAAGAATTTGTTTTTTTCTGAATATATACCCAGTAATAAGATTGCTGGGTTGATTCATAGTTCTATTTTTAATTCTTTGAGAAATGTCCAAACCAGAGTGGCTGAACTAATTTACATTTCCATTTCCACACACAGTATATAAACATTATCTTTTCTCTGCAGCCTCACCAACATCTGTGATTTTTTTATTTTCTAATGACAGCCATTCTAAAAACTGTGAGATGGTATTCTCATGGAGGCTTTGAATTGCATTTCTCTGATGATTAGTGATGTTGAGCATTTTTTCATATGTTTGTTGGCCGCTTATATGTCTCCTTTTAAGAAGTGTCTGTTCATGTCCTTTGCCCACTTTTTAGCATATGTGCTGCTGAAGCGAGCACCTTTGCCCACTTTTTAATGAGATTATATATTTTCTGCTGTTAAATTGTTTTAAGTCCTTTGTAGATTCTGGACATTATACCTTTGTTGGATGCATAGTTTGAGAATATTTTCTCCCATTCTGTAGGGTACCTATTTACTCTGTTGATAGTTTCTTTAGCTATGCAGAAGCTCTTTAGTTTAATTAGGTCCCACCTGTCAATTTTTGTTTTTCTTTTAACTACTTTTGAGGACTTGGTCATAAATTCTTTGCTAAAGCTGATATCTAGGAGAGTGCTTCCTTTGTTTTCTCCTAGGATTTTCATAGTTGTAGGTCTTAATTTTAAGTCTTTACTCCATTTTGATTTGTGTGTGTGGTGATAGGTAGGGATCCAGTTTCATTCTTCTGCATATGGACAGCCAGATATCCCAGCACCATTTATTGAATAGGTAGAACTCTCCCCATTGTTTGCCTTGTTGACTTTGTCAAAGATCAGATGGATGTAGGTGTGCAGCTTTATTTCTGGGTTCACTCTTCTGTTCCATTGGACTATGTGTTTTTGTACCAGTACCATGCCATTTTGGTTACTGTAGCCTTGTAGTATAGTTTGAAGTCTGATAGCGTGATGACTGGCTTTGTTCTCTTTGCTTAAAGATTGATTTGGCTATTCAGGCTCTTCTTTGGTTCCCTATGAATTTTAGAATGATTTTTTTCTAATCCTGTGAAAAATGATGTTGGTAGTTTGATGGGAATAGTATTGAATCTATAGATTGCTTTGGCAGTATGGCCATGTGAAAAAAATGTTGATTATTCCAATACATGAACATGCAATGTTTTCCGTTAGTTTCTGTCATCTGCGATTTCTTTTAGCAGTGTTTTGTAGTTCTCCTTGTAGAGCTCTTTCACCTCCTTGGTTTGATGTATTCCTGGGTATTTCATGTTTTGTATTGGCCATTATAACAAAGATTGCATTCTTGATTTTCCTCTCAGCTTAAATGTTACTGGTGTATAGACATGCTATGATTTTCTACATACCAATGTACAATGGTGTATAGAAAATCATAGCATTTCTTATCATTTGACCTAGTGATCCCATTTCTGGGTATATATGCAAAGATTTATAAATCATGCTACTATAAAGACACATGCACACATATGTTTATTGCAGCACTATTCACAATTGCAAAGACTTGGAACCAACACAAATGTCCATCAATGATAGACTGGATTAAGAAATGTGGCACATATACACCATGGAATGCTATGTAGCCATAAGCCATAAAAAAGGATGGGTTCATGTTCTTTGCAGAGACATGGATGAAGCTGGAAATCATCATTCTAAGCAAACTATCAGTTTATGGCTCACCTGTTATCCAACGTGGCAGTAAAGAAAGAGGTTGCCCCACCATTGGGCCCATGGGGATGGTGTTCATTGTGGTGCTGTTAGCTGACTGGGTTGGCCTGACCTGAGGCCCTGGAAAAAGTGGTAATGTGCCAGCAGAGTTGGGATGGACTAGGTAGTTTCCCAGTTCCCAGGCCAGTAGATGGGCCACTGGCCAGAGTGTATCTGTTCTAAGGGGGCTGGACTGGGGTTGGACTGGCCCAGAGTCCAGGTGCTGGCTGTGATGGGGAGGGCAGACTGGTCCATGGGTCATTGGCTGAGCTCTTAGGCAGGGGCAGGTAAAACACTTTGGTGGTGGATGCCTAAGGGAAGACCACAAGCCTGTTGGGGGTACAGTTTTCAGAAGGGCACTGGGCTGCAGCCAAAATGCTCACACAGGGGTAGGATGGGTACACTGAATGCCAGAAGGTGGCAAACCACATTTGTCAGAGAACAGCAGAAGTAGGGAGCTGTGGCATGCACAGTTCTGCTGGAGGTGCACAGAAGTGTCCAGCCTCCTTGTTCTCTCTTAGCCTCAGGGCAGAAGGAATGAGGACAGCTGCTGCCAGCAACTGCACAGGGCCTGTCAGTTACCTTTGGAGTTCCATTCCAGAGGAATGCAAGAGCCATGACCAACCACAGTATCCAGGTAGGGGCAGGGTAGCTGTACTGGGAGCCCAAGGTGGTGAGCCCTGTCTGGTGAGGAGCAGCATGGGTGGGGGATCACACAGTCCACAGTTTTTCCACACCTCAGTATCCTGTTGATACAGAAGGTAGAAAGAAATGATTTAAGCAGATAGTGAGGGCAACAGAGTCCTTGACAGAGCTTCCCTTCTAACACAAAGCAATCCCCAAAATAATTTCTTTTCTAACAAAGAGCAGCCTGAAAAATCCAGCTGCAAAGATAAATAAGTGAGCTGGAAGCTTGTACTGGGGAATGCTGGCAGCTGTACCAATAGAAAAGGGCTAGCTAGGAGCCAGGTATGTTCAACATGGAGGCTCCATCATCCCCCTTTTTTCTCTGTTACCATGTGTACAACACAGGGATGGGCAACATGGTGCAGGCCAGGCAGAGGACCTGCCTGCACAATAAAAGATTAGGGTGGAGGCAGCCAGAAATTTGTGTCCTATGCAAATGGAACACCTAGTCTTAACCAGTTTTTCATGCCCTATGCAAATGGCACATATGGTCCAACAATCTTTCACACCCTATGTAAATCAGACACCACCTCCTCACCAGGCATCTATAAAATCTCCTGCATTTCACTGTGGATCCAGCAACCCATTTCTCTAGGATCCCTCTCTCCAGCAGGGAGCTATTCTCTTTCTTTCACCTATTAAACTTTCACTCTTAACCTCACTCTTTGTGTGTCCCCATCCTTGATTTCCTTCGCTGAGACAGCAAACCTTGAGTATCACCCCAGACAACGTGGTCACTTCACTGTGACACATATCCTGGGGTGTGTGAAGGAGTCTGTCCTCCCTTGGTGGGGCTATGGCACCTGGTGCAGGGCTGCTCCGGATTTAAGGCCCCTGGAGCTCTGTGTGGGCTTGAGCAGTGCCAGAGAATCATTCCTAGGTTTTATTACCTCCTTCACAGGAGAAAGGAGGGAGAAGAGGAGGATGATCTATCTTCCTGCTTCTGCTGTTTTCTCAAAGGCCAAATACTATATTTTGGGATAGTTGTATCCTGAAGCCCATCAAGATCAACCTTTAATACATTTTTTCCTTCCTTCTTTTCTTCCTTCCCTCCCCCTTCTCTTTTCTTTCTTTCTTTTATTTCTTCCTTTCTATCATGTGTTCTTTCATTCTTTCTTTTTTTACTTTTTTTTTTTTTTTTTTTTTTTTTGACAGGGTCTTGCCCTGTCATCCAGGCTGGAATGCAGTAGTGTGATATTGGCTCACTGCAACATCCACCTCCTAGGCTCAAGCAATCCTTCCACCTGATCCTCCCACTTCAGCCTCCCAAAGTGCTGGGATTACAGGCATGAGCCACTGTGCTGGCCTAATACAAGTTTGTTTTTTTTTTTAAATATAAGAAAAAGTCACAGCGAGAGAGATCAGAGACAGAAAAGCAAAACACACACACACAAAAGATGAGGCAATGTGAATATGGAGGCAGAGACTGGAATGATGCAGTTCATAAACCATGGAATGCAAGGATTGCAGGCAATTCCCAAAGACTGGGAGAAAGACACGAAGCGACTTCTCCCTCCAAGCCTTGAGAGGGAGTATGGCCCTGCTGTTACATTCATTTCAGATTTCTGGCCTCCAGAACTGTGGGAGAACAAATTTCTGTTGTTCTGAATGACCCAGTTTGTTGTAATTTGTTATGGAAGCTTTAGGGAAACTAATATGGTTTACTTTACCCAAAAACAAACCATTTAAAACCTGGGTAACAATAAAGATACACAAATACTCGACAGCTCTGCCCTTTGGTTTGCAACCCAACATGGCTTTACTTTTTTGTCTGATGCTGGAATGATGCACACTTTATTAAAATAATTTAAACAATACAGAAAATGTAAAGAAGAAAGTAAAAATTACTCCTATGGTAGATAAATTATTGTTCTGAAATAGTTTTTCCTCCCCTTCCCTCCACATCTCTCCCCATCCCCATGTACAAGTGTACATCCTCACACCTTGATTTTGGGGCATGACCCAGTCTCATGTGAGGTTGGAATTCTTATGCAACCCCTGTCAATTGTGCTAACTCTGACAGGTGTAGGGGTGAGGATGAGCAGTTTCATGATGACTCATCAGCCAATTTAAATACTTTTGAATTCATGGTTTATTGTGAGACTTTCACACACCAACAATCATGCAAATTTTTTTTTTTTTTTAATTTCGATTTTAAGTTCTGGGGTATGTGTGCAGGGTGCACAGGTTTGTTACATAGGTAATGTGTGCCATAATGATTTGCTGCCCCCATTAACCTATCACCTAGGTATTAAGCCCAGCATGCACTAGCTATTTTCCCTAATGCTCTCCTCTCCTCTCACCCCACCCCTGACAGGCTCCAGTGTATGTTGTTCTCCTCCCTGTATCCAGGTGTTCTCATTGTTCAGCTCCCTTATAAGTGAGAACGTGCGGTGTTTGGTTTTCTGTTCCTGCATTAGTTTGCTGAGGATGATGGCTTCCAGCTCCATTCATGTCCCTGTAAAGGATGTGATCTCGTTCCTTTTTATGGCTGTGTGGTATTCCATGGTGTATATGTACCACATTTTCTTTATCCAGTCTATCATTGATGGACATTTGTGTTGTTCCATGTCTTTGCTATTGTGAATAGTGCTGCAATGAACACATGTGTGCATTTCTCTTTGTAATAGAATGATTCATTTTCCTTTGGGTTTATACCTAGTAATGGGATTGCTGGGTCAAATGGTATTTCTGGCTCTAAATCTTTGAGGAATTCTGGTTCTAAATCTTTGTGGAACACCATCTTCTACAATAGTTGAATTAATTTACATTCTCACCAACCATGTAAAATTATTGCTATTTGTCTGCAACCTTGACAGCATCATGCAAATATTTTCAACACACACATGCAGTAGTTGAGGAGACCAGGCTGACTGACAAACCAGGCAGTCAGGTTTTCCCTAGAAAGGCTAAAATGAGAGGGGGCAGTTAGGGGAGGATGTTGCTCTCTCCCAGCAGAGCTTCTGGCTGCTGCCTCCAAGAAAGAAGGGATCTGGCCAGGCACAGTGGCTCATGCCTGTAATCCCAACACTTTGGGAGGCCAAGGTGGGTGGATCACCTGAGGTCAGGAGTTCGCGACCAGCCTGGCCAACATGGTGAACCCCTTTCCCTACTAAAAATACTATGTGTGTGTGTGTGTGTGTGTGTGTGTGTATGTATGTGTGTGTATATATATGTGTATGTGTGTGTATATATATCCTGAGCAGGTGTGGTGGCAGGTGCCTGTAATCCCATCTACTGGGGAGGCTGAGGCAGGAGGATCACTTGAACCCAGGAGACAGAGGTTGCAGTGAGGTGAGATGGTGCCATTGGACTCTAGCCTGGGCGACAACAGTGAAACTCCATCTCAAAAACAAAACAAAAAAAAAGAAAAGAAAAAAGAAAGAAAGGAAAAAGAAAGAAAGAAAGAAAGAAAGAAAGAAAGAAAGAAAGAAAGAAAGAAAGAAAGAAAGAAAGAAAGAAAGAAAGAGAGAGAGAAAGAGAGAGAGATCTCCAGATTCGATGCACTCCCTATCAAAATTCCAATGTCATTTTTACAGAAATAGAAAAAAATCCTTGAATTCAAACAGAACCGTGAAAGACCCTGACTAGCCCAAACAATCTTGAGCAAAAGAACAAAACTGGAGGTATTACACCACCTGATTTCAAAACCTATTATAAAGCAACTGTAATTCAAACATCATGTCCTGAAGGGGAGGCTTCAAAACAGCTGACTGGAGGCACCCGCCCTGCACTCCTCCTCTTCCACAAAGAACAACCTCAACAGCCAGCAGATCACCACATCTAAGAGGGACTAGGATTGAGCAGAGAAGTGACAGCTAACACCTGAGGCATGGAATGAGAGGGAGGGAATTGGCTGGTGGGGGCGAGGAGGGAAGGTGAGAGACTCCTAGAAGCCCATATTGCCACCATGGACTCCCACATTCCTGCTGTGGGAGAGCCCCTTGACACTCTCAGGCCCTGAGACCAGTGTAAAGAACTGCCTGGAGTCCACGCAATGATATTTTTCCAGATAGGGAGCTCATGCTGTTCCCACATGCACTGAGACCCAAGCAGCTGCAGTACGGTGCTGTTGTGAGAGCCCAGCCCCAACTATACCACATCCTGCCATGGGCTTCAACAACCCTGGGGCGGGTTGGGCATGGTGGCTCACACCTGCAATCCCAGGACTTTGGGAGGCTGAGGCGGGCAGATCACCTGAGGTCAGGAGTTCGAAACCAACCTGGCCAACATGGTGAAACCCCATCTCTACTAAAAATACAAAAATGTGCTGGGTACAGTGATGGGCACCTGTAATCCCAGCTACTTGGGAGGCTGATGCAGGAGAATTACTTGAACCTGGGAGGTGGAGATTGCAGTGAGCCGAGATTGCGCCATTGCACTCCAGCCTGAGCAACAAGAGCAAAACTCTGTCTCAAAAACAAACAAACAAAAAACAGCCCTGGGGCGTCAACAGCCCCATCATCTCCAAATCCCTAGAGCCCCACTGACATCCCTCCGTTTGCCTAGAGGACTGTAGCAGGATACAGCAACATGGCTGGGTCCCCAGCACTCTAGCCCATGTAGTGGGCTTACACCCTGAGGGATGGGTGGTGCAGCATACTGGGAAGCTGCCTCAGGGACAAAGGGAGTCAAAGCACATGCTCCCCAGAGCCTGAGAGCTGCCTGTCTGGGGCCACTGCCATGAACCTTGTACCCCCAACAGCAAGGCTGCTGCACAATTGCTCATGTCCTGAGGACAAGCTCTTCCTACCCACCATGCCACTGCCAATGCCACCGACACCACCTGAGCATGCTGCTTGGGCTGTGAGTTGGTACATAGTGTAGGATATAATAAATCCCTCATCAAAGATTTTAGCCTGTAAATTGTTAAGTACAATGAGTTCTGAGATCCTCTCCAAAGGATCAACGTGTCAGTATGTTCAGCTCCCCTGTTCTTTGTTCTTCATTTTAAAGTTTAACTTTCTCATTCTCTTTGTCTCCTTGCCCCTCATTTCAATAAACTACCCTCTCCTAGCCTCTATCACCTATTCCATCCTGAGTCACCCCTCATCACCTGCTCTGACCTGAGTCATCCTGAGTCACCTGTTCTGTAACTGTCCTTCCCACCAAACTACTCACCCCACCACTCCAACTCGTACTCCTGCTCTCTTTAAAATCACCAATCAGAATTAGCTTAGACTGTGCGATCCAACCCTAGCCAGTCAGGGAATGATGCAGCAGTAGGGGTTACCTGCATCAGGAATAAGAACCCCTTCCCCTCCCTTGTTCAGATGTGCTCTTGCCATTGCTCCATCCATGAATCACACCCTTCTGTAGCAGTAAAAATTGCCTTGCTGAGAAAATTAAATTTGTGTTTGAGTGTTATTTCTTTTGCGGCACTGAAAATTTATTTCTAACAATAGCCTACTACACACCTAGGCTATATGGTAGAGCCTATTGCTCCTAGGCTACAAACTTGTACAACATGTTACTGTACTGAATACTGTGGGTAACTATAACACGATGGTAAATATCTGTGTATGTAAACATATCTAAACATGGAAAAGGTACTGTAAAAATATAGCATGAAAGAACAAGTGGCTGGCTCAAGCCTGTAATCCCAGCACTTTGGGAGGCCGAGACGGGTGGATCACGAGGTCAGGAGATCGAGACCATCCTGGTTAACACGGTGAAACCCCATCTCTACTAAAAAATACAAAAAACTAGCCGGGCGAGGTGGCGGGCGCCTGTAGTCCCAGCTACTCAGGAGGCTGAGGCAGGAGAATGGCGTAAACCCGGGAGGTGGAGCTTGCAGTGAGCTGAGATCCGGCCACTGCACCCCAGCCTGGGCGACAGAGCAAGACTCCGTCTCAAAAAAAAAAAAAAAGAACAAGTGGCACCCATGTAGGGCACTCACCATAAATGGAGGTTACAGGACTGGGAGTTACTCTGGGCGAGTCAGTGAGGGATGAATGAATGTGATGGCCTAGGACACTATTGTACACTATTGTAGACTAAATTTATCTTTTTTAATTATTTTAAATAAATTTATTTTTTAAAATATTTTAACAATAAATTAAATTTAGACTGGACACAGTGGCTCATGCCTGTAATCCCAGCACTTTGGCCGAGGTGGGTAGATCACTTAAGCCCAGGAGTTTGAGATCAGCCTGGGCAAAATGGCAAAACTCTGTCTGTAAAAAATACAAAAATTAACTGGGTGTGGTGGCACATGCCTGTGGTCCCAGCTACTCAGGAGGCTGAGGTGGGAGGATTGCTTGAGCCCAGGAGGTCGAGGCTTCGGTGAGTCATGATCTCACCACTGCACTCCAGCCTCAGTGACAGAGCAAGACCCTGTCTCAAAATTAAATAAATGAGTAAATACATTAACTTTAGTTGACTGTAACTGTTTTATTTTATAAGCTTTAAAAATTGTTTAAATTGTTGACTCTTTGGTAATAACACTTAGCTGAAAACACAAACACACTGTACAGCTATACCAAAATATTTTCTGTCTTTATATGCTAATATATATCCTTTATATCCTACAGTTTTTTTTTTCTATTTCTAGGATTATTTATTTGTTTATTTTACTATTTAAGCTTTCTTGTTGAAAACTAAGACATAGGCCAGGCATGGTGTATTCATGTCTGTAATCCCAGCACTTTGGGAAGCTAAGGCAGGAGGATCACTTGAGACCAGGATTTCGAGACCAGCATAGGCAGCCCCATTTCTACAAAAAAAATGAAGATTAAAAAATTAGCCATATGCAGCCGGGTGCAGTGGCTCACACCTGTAATCCCAGCACTCTGGGAGGCCAAGGTGGGTGGATCACGAGGTCAGGAGATAGAGACCATCCTGGCTCACACGGTGAAACCCCGTCTCTACTAAAAAATACAAAAAATTAGCTGGGCATGCTGGCAGGCACCTGTAGTCTAAGCTACTCAGTAGGCTGAGGCAGGAGAATGGTGTGAACCCAGGTGGTGGAGCTTGCAGTGAGCCAAAACCGCACCACTGCACTCCAGCCTGGGCAACAGAGTGAGACTCCGTCTCAAAAAAAAAAAAAAAAAAAAAAAATTAGCCATACACGGTGATATATGCCTGTAGTCCCAGCTACTCGGGAGACTGAGGTGGGAGGATCATTTGAGTCCAGGAGGTCAAGGCTGCAATGAACCAAGGTTGCACCGAACCAAGGTTGCACCACTGTACTTCAGCCTGGGGGACAGAGTGTGGCTGTGTCTCTAAAAATAAAAATAAGAAAACAAAGAAGCAAAAAAAAAAAAAAAAAAATTAAAACATCTCTATCTGGGATTAAGCCACCTCACAAGGCACTTTCCAGGGTCTGCCTTTAGGCTGAAAGCATTAAAAAAAAAAAAACACCCAAAATAGGAAATCTCTTTCATCCAACCCCCTTCAGTATCTACTGGTTTTGTTCACTCTCCAGTAATTTCAGAGAATTGGGTTCTTAAAAATGTTTTATTCAGAGCTAATAGCTGTTATTCACAGGATGCTTGATCTAATAGAAGCTACTCAACAATTACCAGAAAAAACTCTCCAGAACACTTGGACACTGACACTTCACCCTGTTATTTAAAAAGTTGTTCATCTCTGTCATCTACCCAACTTCTTTCCTGCCTCTCTACTCTACGCCCTGACATTCTACTGGTAGGGAAGCACTTTCTGGCCATGGATGTGAGCTGTCCAAACACTCAGAAAGAAAGAATCTTGACTTTCTTCTTTTCTTTGACCTTCTTCACTCTATTTCAGCCAACACTTCCACAGGCCCACCTTCACCCTTGTCATCACTCTGAAATATGAAACACAGACATTTTACTCTCCACCCACAACAGCTAGCTCCCCAACCCCTGCACTGTCTCACTGCCAATGGCCTGAGGGGTATGCCAGCTGACCAGATCTTTGGTTAATCTTCCAAAGAACACAAAAACTATAGAAGTTGAAGTCTCCCTCCTAATAAAAGACTTTTTTCCCCCCTAACATTTTGGAATGTTTTGTTACAGGCTTACAGGGAAGTTTTTCAAGAACCACAGGAGATTAGGGGTAATTTTCTGATGTTTCATAAAGAAAACAGGTGGAACTTGGCAGTCCAGAGTGGTAGTTCACAGCATGGACTTGACAGTCACACAAGGCCATACACCAGCTCTACCCTCATTTGCTGTAGAATCCAAAGCAAAGGACTTCCAATTTTGGAAGCCTTATCCAACTCATTTGCAAAACGAAGATGATAAAACCAACGTCACAGGCTTGCAGTGCAGAGTGTAATTAAGATCATACTCATAAAAAGCTTCACACGGTGTTTTGTTGTCGTTGCTTTGTTTTGTTTTGAAGAGAAATGGGTCTAGGCTAGGGCTATTTTTTAATCCAAACAGACAGGTGTTTGTGAACCAGATGTTCATGTGTACACAACAGGGCCCACGTGCCTGCATACAGACACCAGAATGCATGCACAAAAACATCCACACACGTATATGTAGTCACCCAGTTGTGCATGCATCCACACAAATGTGAACATGCAGCCATGTATCAGGTTGGACAAAGAAATGTACATCATAGATACCCCCCCCAAGGGATAAAACCCAAAGCATGCACTCAGACTACATGCACAGACAGACAGAGACTGGCAAACATTCAGGAAGAGTGGCATGGACATACATGCACCTCATCAGGCACTCACACAAACGTGCATGTGCAGACATAAGTTGGAATGGATGCCCACTTATCCAGCACAAACACACATCCCACAAAGCCTGGTGCATGCATAAATTCATCTATCAACGGGGACATGCTGAAACATATATGCATACAGAAACCTCAAGCATGCACCCAGAGTGACACACACACAGACAGGCATATAAATAAGGATAAACATGGCAGAGGCATCTAGGAGAAACCACTGGACAAAATGACGCAAACTTGCAAAGTTGCAGGAGCACACAGGGTGTTTGAGGGGAAGGTTGACTTGCAGGGAAGGAGAAAGAGAAAGACAGAAAGACAAGACCAGAGAAAAAGGGAGAGAGACAGGTGGGCGAAGTCCTGGCCAGGGCTCCAGGCCCATCCAGAGTAATCTGAGGGCCTAACACTGGCCTTTCTTCCTGCGAATATTACTTAACTCAGTGCCATGCTCTAGGAGGCAGCCTAAGGTCAATTTCCTATTCACAGCTTCATGGGGTAAGGCTTGCCTATGCTAAGGAAGGGATGGGGAGAGAGGTTCCCAAAAGACTCTGTCTCCCTTCCCCCTTCTCAAAGGAAAAGCTTTGGGAACATTAGACCAGAGAATTGCAAAAGCCAGGAGGGGGCTTGGAGAACATCTCATCCATTCTGTTCATCCTTAATAAGAACAGCCAATATTCATTGCACACTTACATGTAACTCGCCTGCATTGACCCATATACTTCTCACCTAAACAGCTGAAGAGCTAGGAGCTGTTTTTGGCTCCATAAGGTTCAGAGAGATGAAGTCAGTTCTTCAAGGTCACACAACAAAGAAGGGATAAGTTTTGGATTCCAATCCATGCCTTAACCTTGTTCTTAACCACTGTACCATCCATCCAGAAAGGGAAACACAGGCCCAACAATGGAAAGGGATTTTCCTGGGTTCGCCACTAACTCACTCTGAAAGCCTGTACCCAAGTCGCCACCACTGGGACAAGTCCCTCCCACGTAATTTCAGATACCATTCTCTTACTCCACGCTCCAGAGTAATCAACAGGGCCAAAATTGCCAGACCTCTATGTCTCCAAATACTAGAGTTCTCCCAACCTGACTTCCCACGCCCTCCCTGGCCAGGTCATGGCAGCCTGTCTGAACACTCAGTGCCCTTCCTAGTGCCAACCTCATTGAGAAACAAACTCCCCACATTTCTACCTCTCTCCTTTTTAAGCAATGAGGGAGAAGAGGAAGGACCCAGGCTTGTGGCCAGCCTGAGTGCAGGTTGGTGACCAGGATTAAAGGGATTGATGTCTGTCCCGCTGGTGCTAATCCTCCTTCCCACCTCTTCCCCCACAAAATCAATCAACGGCTTCCCTCTCTCTGCTTTGTTCTCTGCTCTTTGATCCCTCCACATAGGTCTCAGAGCTCAACAGCTAATTTGAGCCAGTTAGAGCCAGTCCTGGGAGTGTCAACCTCACCTACCGCCACTTGTCCAAAGTTGGTGACCCAGAGGAGAGGTGCAACCCTGGAAGGACCAACCATCAGAGCCTGTCCTGCGGCCATCTGGGGCCCCTCTCAGGATCTGGCTGAGGCTTATCTCAGACCCATATAGGACCAATCTCAGCACCTGCCTAATGCTCATGTCAGAGCCCACTGGAACCAACCTCAGACCCTATATGGTACCACTCTTATGGCCTCCTGAAGCAGGACATTCTTATGCCCTCAATGACACCTAAGACAACACACAGAGCCCTCTTGGCACCAAACATGACTTTAATATTCTCCTGGTGTCAAGCTCAGTGCCAACTTGTTTCCCATCCTCGTGTACACCTGGGGGCAGTCCCAAAGCCAGCCCGATGCCTCCCCTCCCTGGCCGTACCTGATGCAGATATCAGAACCCGCCAGGGTCATCCCTGTGTCCACTGCTGATACCAGTCTCGGCACCCACCTCCTGCTAAGCCTGGCCCGCACTTGACTCCCAGGGTGATCTAGGCCAGTCACTGAAGGGGAACGAGGAGAGAGTTCATATCCCCACTCCCTCACTTACCCCCTGTGTGACCTCACTCAACTGGATTTATGGAGTCTAGATCTGCTAATGTTCAAAATGAGGATGATGATGAACCAACTTCATTGTTACAGATTCGACCAGGTCATACACACCTAGACTTGCTCTTCCCATATGCAACCATGCTCACCAAAGGGTAACTGTCCTGTTTACTAAGGAAAAATTTCCCTGAGGGAAGGACAAGAGGCTACTCATCCTTCTCCACTCCTACCCACCCCAGGCTCTGCCTCTGTGCCTAACACTGGAGTTTACCCCAATCTCTTCTGTGATTGTTCCCTCTGCCTGCTAATAGTAGTAGCCCCTGACAAAGCAGGAATCACCCTTAAAGGAGACTTAACTCACCTTCAAATATGATCCTCTCTTTCTAAATAGTTCCTTTCCACTGGCGGGAAAACGAAATCCAGAAAGGGGAACTAAGGATGCAGAGCAGGAGAGACGGGAGTTCAGGGCCACTCACGTATGTCCCCTGCCCACTGTCTGTTTTCTGTCCTCCATAGACCCTTATATAAAATGAGAAACATAAATAACAATAATAATATTAATAGGGATGATACAATCAATCTAGTGGGTTTCCCTAAGGATCTTGTTGGAAACCAGTGGAGGTCTTTGTAAATTCCAACCCTTGGGACATGAGATGTTTCCCCCATTTGGGGGTTGTTATTACTATTTCTCCAGACCTGGCCAATCCCTCTGCCAACTGATAACTCGAGGTACTCTCCTCCAGGTGTGGGGAAAGTTCCCTTGAAATATGGCTCTAGTCTTCCAACCCTTTCCCAACCAGAGATGGGCAGTGGAGGTTCTATGGCACCCATCCTGGCCTCACTCTGAGGTTCCAATGAGGATTCTGGGCATTAAGAGACAGCTCTGGGCCAAAGCAAAATCAAGTCAGTCCCTGGGCCCAGCACTGGGCTGCTGGGTTTTCTGGGAGGACCTGCTGGGCTTGCTACACACTCCTCCTCCCAGAAACTCCACACCCACACCCTGGTCTTCCTAGCCCCAAGACTCTCAAGTCCATATGCCTGGAATCCCCCCTCCTGAGACTCTTAATCCTGCATCCTCCTCACCAGAAGACCCCAAATGCACAGCCACACTTCCATCTCACCCTAATAAAACACAGACCTTTGGATTCTTCTCCTTGGGACCCCCAAATCCACAACTTTGGGGTGCATTCTCACTCCCAGATCCCAAATCCAAAATCCAGGTGCTCCCCTGTGCAAATATTCCAAACTCCTCAGTTCTACAGTTTATCTGATGCCTCCTCCTAAATCCACAGCCCTGCGGCACCCTTCCCAAAGTACCACAGATTTAGTCTGGAGGTCCCCTCCTGGTTCAGCTGCCCTGGGGTCCCCCTCCTCCTCCCTTGCTAGCTGTGTCCCAAGCTAGGTGGAGTTCATGGAGGGAGTGTAGTTACAATCACCAAATGAGGTGATTATATAACCAGTCAAAGTCCACCCCTCTTTTTCAGGCAGTATAAAGGCAAACCACCCCAGCCGTCACCATCGATCATCCCACTGCCACCATGCTGGCCTCAGGGCTGCTCCTGGTGGCCTTGCTGGCCTGCCTGACTGTGATGGTCTTGATGTCTGTCTGGCAGCAGAGGAACAGCAAGGGAAAGCTGCCTCCGGGACCCACCCCATTGCCCTTCATTGGAAACTACCTGCAGCTGAACACAGAGCAGATGTACAACTCCCTCATGAAGGTGTCCCAAGGCAGGGAGATGGGTGGCACGGGGTGGGGGCTGCCCAGCTGGCTGGGGCTTTGTGGCAGGGGATTGACCACTGTGGACCAGAGTCTCAGGAAAGGGAGTTTTGGAGGTTAAGCATCAGGGTCCTAGCCAGGAAAGACAGGATCTTGGGATGTCCAGCTCCCTGACTGTGAGAACCTGACTGGGCGAAGCATCCCAGTACATGAAATCTCTGTGCTGGGTCCATTCGGAGTAGCAGCTGCTCCCTCTAACCTCTCCCACCCGCCTCCATCAGATCAGTGAGCGCTATGGCCCCGTGTTCACCATTCACCTGGGGCCCCGGCGGGTGGTGGTGCTGTGCGGACATGATGCCGTCAGGGAGGCTCTGGTGGACCAGGCTGAGGAGTTCAGCAGGCGAGGCGAGCAGGCCACCTTCAACTTGTTCTTCAAAGGCTATTATGGTGAGGGGGTCCCGGAGGAGGAAGTTGGCCAGGCCGACTCGATGGCCTCTGTGTCCCCAGCCTTCTCCCTGACTTTCCTGCCCACTGAAGGCTGCAGCAGAGCTCCCAGTCTGGTCTTCTCTCCCCAGCTCCCTTCATTGTGTCCTCTCCCTCTTGCCTGTCTCCAGCATCCCTGTCCCTGTCCAGATTTCTCCCTGCCTCTCTCACTGGAGTCTCCTCCTTCCCCTCTGTCTCCATCTCTGAGGACAATCCTGGGCTTCCGTTTTCCAGCCCTGGTCCTCTGTCTTCATTTGTCTTTTTGTCCTTCTCAGATTCTGTGCTTCTCCGTGTTTCTCCTCTGTCCACTGACCTCTCCTTCTTCCTCTGTCTTAGGATTTCACAGTATTCCTACTTCCACATCTCCAGCCTCCATCTCCTGGTAACGGTCTCTCCTCCTTCCAGACCCTCTCTGTTTCTGTCGCAGTAATTTTCCCTCTTCTCCAGCTCAGCTTAAGAATCTTTCACCATTTTTACACTTGAACCCGGAAGGTGGAGGTTGCGGTGACCCGCCAAGATCGCGACAGTGCACTCCAGCCTGGGCGACAGAGCGAGAATCTGTCTCAAAAACAAATAAACAAATATACAAACAAAAGAGACTCTTTCACCATTTTTTATTTTCTCCTCCCAGATCTCCCCATATCTCACTTCCCCTCCTTCCATCCTCTTCTCCCATCTCTGTCTCTCTTTCTCTCCCTCCTTCCCTCTTTATATTCTGTGGAGTGTCCCGTCTCCCTCTGTTTCGCTGTGCATCTGTCTGGCCTGTCTCTTTTCCGATCCTCTTCTTCCCATTCGGTCTCTGTCCCTTTCTGTTTCTCTGACGGAGTTTGCAGCTCTCCTGCGCGAGGCTTCTGCGCCTGCCCCCGCCGCCTGACTCCACCCCTGCGTTCCCTCCCCAGGAGTGACCTTCAGTACCCTGGAGCGCGCCAAGCTGCTCAGGCACTTCTCCATCGCCACCCTGCGGAACTTCGGGGTGGGCAAGCACGGCATCAGGAGGTATCTAGGAGAAGGCGGGCTTCCTCATCCAGGCCCTCCTGGGCACGCGCGGTGAGCACGCGCGGTGAGCACGCGCGGTGAGCAGCTGAGGCTGGAGAAGAAAAACGCCCAGGGCAAGGAACCCGCGCGCGCAATTATGTCCGGGAACGGGGACTAGGTGGGGAAAGGCGCCCGCGCTCCCAGCCCTGGAGTCTGGCGCTGGGAATTTGGCTTATCAGGGCAATGCCTCCTGGAATTCTCAGACTGGCATCAGACCTCTGAGTTGACTCTCTCCCCAAACCCCTTCTCCCCCAACACACCACCATACCCGCAAGCTCCAGGATCAATCCCACCTTCTTCCTGAGCCGAACCGTCTCCAATGTCATCAGCTCCATTGCCTTTGGTGACCGCTTTGACTATGAGGACAAAAGTTCCTGTCACTGCTGCGCATGATGCGGGAAAGCTTCCAGTTCACGGCAACCTCCACAGGGCAGGTAACCGGCTGCAACCCGGCCCCTGACACCCCTACCACAACCTGCCAACTGCTCCCCTACATGGGGACAGGTGCCCCAAACGCCCACCTGCCTCCAGGCAGTGTCCCCTCAAATCAGCCCCCAATACTGGACAACTGGACAGTTGCACCAGAAACCAGGATGGGTGTCCAATACCCAGTCTCCAAGGACACCTGGATAGCTCAACAGATGCTCCCCAAAACAAAGCCTGCGGGCAGGATGCAAGCCCTCAGCTCAGCTCTCTCACCTGGGCACGTGTTCCCATCCCCAACTTACCCTAATTTGTAACAGGTGCTCCCTACCCTGTTCTTCTGACTATTTTAACACCTGGACAAGTGACTGCCTCTACCCCTTCCTGCATACCTGAACACCTGGTGCTGCAAAATCCGGCCCATCATAATCATTTCACATCTACACAAATGTCCCAAATTAGCCCACTGGAATATCTGGCCAAGCACCCTCTACTTCACCCACTTAAATACCTGAAAACATCGACAGCTGCCCTAACCAACACCCTAAACACATAAATATCTAGACAGATTATTCCCCAGACACCCAAATAAGTGTTCCCCAACCTTTCCAATCACACACCTTACAGAGGTGCCCCCAATGCATCCCACTTGGATAGGTAAACACCTGAACAGGTATCCCCTCTACTTCTTCACCAGCCCCGCTTTAATACCTGAACACCTGAACAAAAGCCCCCAATCCAGACCCAATAAGTATCTTGGTAGTTGTCTCCAAGGAAGCCCACCTGAATGCCTAAATACCTAGACAGGTGACACTCCCCTCATACCAGCCCCACCCGAGTAGCTAAACACTTGAACAGGTGTCTTCCAACACATCCTGCCTTGAATATCTAAACACCTAGATGTGTGCTCCAATCCAGCCTTACTGAAACCTGGATGTATGCCTCAATCCATCTTACCTAAATTCCTGGACAGTAGCCTTCTCCCTTAACCCTCATGAAAACTTAGATATATGCTCCCATCCAGCCCCACTGAAATACCTAAACCACCTGGGCACGTAAGTGCCTTCAACCCAGTGCCTTTCTTTCTCTGACACAGGTTCCATTCCCATCAATTCCTGCCCCCTGACAGCTGTCCTTCCCTTCCCATCCTCTCTCCACAACCCCAGCTCTACGAGATGTTCTCTTCGGTAATGACACACCTGCCAGGACCACAGCAACAGACCTTTAAAGAGCTGCAGGGGCTGGAGGACTTCATAGCCAAGAAGGTGGAGCACAAACAGCACACACTGGATCCCAGTTCCCCACAGGACTTCATCGACTCCTTTCTCATCCGCTTGCAGGAGGTACACCCCAGCAGCCAATGGGAGGAGCTGCAAAGCCAGGCAGAGGGAAATCAGGCTGGCAGTGGGGAGGGCAGACAACACAGGCCCATTCAAATTAGCCCCTGTCATAATAATCCTCACAATCCCAACTATATCAACCACTGCTGTTGATATAGTGACCCCTATCTACCGACCCCTCACCCAGAGGCAGGACTTTTGTATGTGAATTCAAATAGCAAGCACTTCTACAGAACTACCATGTGCCAGGCACTGTGTTAAGTGCTTTAAGATAGTCCCTGCTTTAGCACTCATGACAGCTCTTGAGGAGGTTCAATCATGGCCTCAATTTTACAATTGAGAAAACTGAGGCCCAGAGAGTATAAGTGGCTTCCCTGAGGTCACACAGAGAGGAAGCTGAGGTCCCCCAAGCTCAAACCCTGGTCTATCTAAGTCTAAGGCTGGTGCTTTTTTTTTTTTTTTTTTTTTTTTGAGACAGAGTTTCGCTTTTGTCACCCAGGCTGGAGTGAAATGGTGCAATCTTGGCGCACTGCAACCTCCACCTCCTGGGTTCAAGTGATTCTCCTGCTTCAGCCTCCAAAGTAACTGCGATTACAGGCGCCCACCACCATACCCAGCTAATTTTTGTATTTTTGATAGAGATGGAGTTTCACCATGTTGGCCAGGCTGGTCTTGAACTCCTGACCTCAGGTGATCCAAGGGCTGGTGCTTTTAGCCACCATACTCGCTAACCTATCATGCCCTGGTTAGCAGACACACCTCTGTGGACAGGTGACCTGGCTGTACATTGCAGGATCCCCACCTCCATGTGGATGTCAGTCTCCCATGTGGGAAGGCTTTAGGGAGTCTAAGCTCAGGGAGAAAGGATCAAGGGAGGGGGTTCCTCCACAGTAAGCATCAAGATTTTTAGGGAAGAAATAGGATGCTGTTGCTTAAAGCTCTGTCTGTCAGAGAAACTATGCCTCTTTTTTACTCTCTCTGACTCATTCGACCTTACAATATCTGTGCTTTTTCTCATTGTATCTCTCTATCCCTCTTTTTCTAAATATTTCTACCATTTAAAAAAAGGGACAACTGAGCCTGGCCTGGTGGTGCATGCCTATAGTCCCAACTACCTGGGACTGAGGCGGAAGGACTGCTTGAGCCAATGAGTTTCACTCCAGCTTGAGCCACATCCCAAGACCCAGTCTCTAACTTAGAAAAAAAAGAAAAGGTATAACGAATCTGACAGTTAAAGGACAGCTAGTCAGGTAAGCTAAGTGAGAAAGAAGAGCATTTTGGGTAGAACCAGCAGCCAGGGCAAGGGCTGGAACCTGGAGTGAGCCTGGTAGATCTAGGGTCCCTCTTTCCACCTTTGGTCTGAATCGAAGAGAGGTAGATCTAAAGGAAAAGCCCTAGCAGGGCCTTGAGGGCAAGAGGAGTGAGGATGGTCTAAAGCCCCCTCTCCCTGCAGGAGGAGAAGAACCCCAACACGGAGTTCTACATGCAGAACCTGGTGATGACCGCGCTGAACCTCTTCATTGCGGGCACCGAGACCATCAGCACCACCCTGCGCTACGGCTTCCTGCTGCTCATGAAGCACCCAGAGGTGGAGGGTAAGGCTGGAGGGGGAGGGAAGAGGAGAGCCCCAGACCCTCAAAACTCCACTGACCCTGGTGCAATGTCCCCACCTGTCCCAGATCCCAGGACCCTGAGACGTGCTTTGCTGTCCAGAGACAGGGCAATATTCAGCTGACAGGAATCAGCTGAGTCTCACTAGCTATTAAAATACTGAAAATGTCTGTAGTGATTGGTCAGTCACTCCTGTCCCAAGCCCACTGAGTGCCCACTGCCTGCTCCTCTGGATCATCCCTTGAGTTCCTCCCTGTGCCTCCCCTGTGATTCTGGCACAACCTGGTTAACAGGACCCTGCTCCAACAATGCGAATGACTAATGTCTGTTCTGAATGGTCTACCTCCGTGTCATTGGTGGAGCCATGTAATCTACCCCATTTTACCTATTTGGACTATAATCCCTTCTCTGAGACCCCTAAATACCTTAACACATTCCCCCTCCTCCCCCAGCCAAGGTCCATGAGGAGACTGACAGAGTGATCGGCAAGAACCGGCAGCCCAAGTTTGAGGACCAGGCCAGGATGCCCTACACGGAGGCAGTGATCCACGAGATCCAAAGATCTGGAGACGTGATCCCCATGGCTGTGGCCCACAGGGTCAACAAGGACACCAAGTTTCAGGATGTCTTCCTCCTGAAGGTGCTGCATGTCCCCCCACCAGCCTAGAAGGACTTCCGACACACTCCCTGAGACCCCAGTATCCCATCTCCATGAGAAGCTTTCTAGCCCCTGTCCCACTCCTTAAATCAAAGATTTTTCTAGTCACCACATCCCTTCCATCTTCCGTCTCAGAGACACCTGAATCCTGTATCTCCAACAGAATTTTTGCCGCAGAGGAAGCAGCTCCATGTGCACAAACTCCCTGTCTCAAGGGACATGAGTTTCCTTTTCCTTTCCCCTTGCCCTTTTGCCTTAAGGACACAAATTTCATTTTCCCTGAACACCCTGCCTAAGAGGACATGGACCCCATGTCTCCCAAACTTCCTGTCTCAGGGACATGAACCTTCTATCCCCCAAAGCTCCTCCCTCAGAGGCCCCCAACTCCCATGCCTGCCACTTACCCTCACCTGGAGCACCCTAGTTCTCCCTCCAGCCCCTGTGGACCTTCACCAATCCCCCAACCCGCCTCATCTCACACACCTTCCTCCTCCCTCCCAGGGCACAGAAATGTTCCCTATGCTGGGCTCTGTGCTGAGAGACCCCCAGGTTCTTCTCCAACCCCCAGGACTTCAATCCCCAGTAATTCCTGGATGGGAAGAGACAGTTTAAGAAGAGTGATGCTTTTGTGCCCTTTTCCATTGGTAAGAGACCACTGTTTGCTGCAAGGCCACTGCTCACACCAGCAGGGGCCTCCCTCACCCAGCTGTCCTTTCTGTGGTGTAGCTGGTATTTCCCTGGCTTCCAAGTTCCTGTTAGAATCTACCCTTTAGTCATCAGCTGATACTCCCTTAACGACTCAGTACCTGCACCCAGGCAAAAGGGAAGGAAACATCTTACCCCTTTCAGAGTGGGGAAAACCAAGGCCCAGAGTGAATCAGATTCATTTGTCTAGGGTCACACAGCAGATTCTTCAGATTCCTAAAAAGGAGATGATAGCACAGCAGTCATATTTGCGAGTGTATCTGGAGGAAGGGGCATCTAAACCTTCCATTATGACACCTGGCATGGATCACCCCATCTTTCGTACATCCTTTGTACACTCAGGAAACTGAGGCTCAGGGAGGATCAGAGCCTCCTCTGAACATCTCTCAGGCCGTAATATTCCACCCCTCCTCCCTAGGAGAGCTGTAGCTGGAGGTCGGTAGTGGGGTGAGGCTGCACTGAGAGTGGGCTTCCCCTCCACCCCTCCCGCCTCTCCTCCTCAGGAAGGACACAAATTTCAAGGACACCAAGTTTCTCCTCCTTTATTCCCCTCCTTTGAGAACCTCACTCATTAGTGGGAGTTATCGCTTTCATCCTCACTACCCATGATTTCTTGCAAGACAGATTAAGAGTGATTCATATAGTACACTTGTGCTGTAGCATTTTGTTGGACTAAGGTAGTGATGGAGCTTTTTATCATTTGAAGAAGTATAGGTAGCAAACAAGGGAGCAGGAAGCAGGTTCCTATTACTACTATAACTCCTATTATGAGAGTTTAAATCCTCCTAGTGCTGGGAACCATTTTCCAAACATGGCCCCCGGATCCAATCCATGCCACACTTACACGGGCACATGTGCCAGTTTTGTCATATCTCTAACTATGTCTTCAACTACTTGTTCTTGGTCATCTATGTGTAGACAACAATTAGTAAGGTTAAGTTTCTCACAGGCGCCTCCTTCAGCTGCTAGCAAGTACTCAAGAGCCAATCTATTTTGATAGATAGTACTTCTCGTCTGTGTTTCTTGCCAGGCCAAAATAGTCAAGGCTCTGTCGGTTTTATTAGTGATTATTTCTAAGACAGCTGGTAACCATATGATTCGGTTGAACATGTAAGTGCCCAGCCTGTTGTACATTTTACATTATAGACGGAATATAATTGTAACGTTTGTAACACAAAGAAATGGTGAGTGCTTGAGGTGATGGTTACCAGATTTACCCTGATGTGATTATTATATGTGATTATACACTGTATGTCTATCTACATTGTATGTCTGTGATTATACATCTTGCTCCACCCCAGGACCACAGCTCAAAACCTCAAGTCTATCAGAATTTCTCCCTCCTGTCGGCCTCCTCTTCATTTGACCTTATAAAATTCTAGAAGCTTCTGTAGTTAATATATAAGCGAGAAAGGGGCCGGGCGCGGTGGCTCAAGCCTGTAATCCCAGCACTTTGGGAGGCCGAGACGGGCGGATCACGAGGCCAGGAGATCGAGACCATCCTGGCTAACACGGTGAAACCCCGTCTCTACTAAAAAATACAAAAAACTAGCCGGGCGCGGTGGCAGGCGCCTGTAGTCCCAACTACTCGGGAGGCTGAGGCAGGAGAATGGCGTGAACCCGGGAGGCGGAGCTTGCAGTGAGCTGAGATCCGGCCACTGCACTCCAGCCTGGGCGGCAGAGCGAGACTCCGTCTCAAAAAAAAAAAAAAATTAAAAAAAAAAAAAAAATATATATATATATATATATATGCGAGAAAGGAACTCCTAATCTTTTCTGTGGAGTCCCATCCAAAGTTTCACCCCAACTGACTTGCTGCCCGTGAGCGGTTTCCCTTCTACCCACCTCCACCCTTTCCATCCCTTCCACACTCCCGCATCTGAAAACCTGGACAAACTTGAGAAAGCCCTGTGGTTTATTTGCAAAGTGCTCCCCCAGGAAGGACAGAGGCCAGGGCCCAGGAGAGAGGCAGCCCTGGGAGGTGGGAATGGCCCCAGACCCAGAGTAACAAGAGGTCACTGGGAACAATGAGGAGTGAGAAGGCTGAGGGCGCCGTGGTCCTCATTCCACCCACCTTCCATTCTGCTGTCGCTCTTAAAAGACATGTTGTTCTGTTTGTTGTTTGATTTCTGTGGTTGGTGTGGGAAGATGTGCCATGCATTTGCACTGGCAGAGTCCCTGCTAACTCTTCAGAGGCTACAAGGAGCCCAAAGCTGGCAGGTGCTACAGAGACCAACAGGTTAGCATCTCAGGGCTGAGTCTCAGAGCCAGCTTCCCATTGGCCACAGGCTGGCTGGTGTATCCTCGTGATAAAGATATTAAACTTGCAGCACCTCCCTCAGGGAAGGGTGGTAGTCCTGCTGGTGGAATGTGTGGAGCCTGGATTGATTGATTGATTGATTGATTGATTTTTGAGATGGAGTCTTGTGTTGTCGCCCAGGCTGGAGTGCAGTGGTGGGATCTTAGCTCACTGCACACTCTGCCTCCTATGTTCAAGTGATTCTCCTGTCTCAGTCTCCTGAGCAGCTGGGACTACAGGTGCGTGCCACCACACCAGGCTAATTTTTGTATTTTTTTAGTTGAGACAGGGTTTCCGTATGTTAGTCAGGCTGGTCTCAAACCCCCTGACTTGAGGTGCTCCACTAGCCTTGGCCTCCCAAAGTGCTGTGATTATAGGCATGAGCCACCATGTCCAGCCTGGAGGCTGGATTTAGACTGGTTCCACTTCAAGAATACTGCTAAGCTTTATCAAAAGGTTGCATTGCAGCACAGGGGATCGAGAGTAACTGGCAGGCAGAATTGGGGGCATCTTGGGCTCTTTGGGGATGAGAATTTATTCTGGGTCTCAGAAGAAAGTGGGATATGGAGGAGACAGTCTGATGGAGGAGGCCTAGCTCCATTTTGGGAGGGCTGTGGGGGTAGGGGATGCTGATTAGCCACTCATTCATCCATTCATTCCTCAGCAAATATTTTGAACACCTGTCATAGGCCACACACTGTGTTGAGAGTACGGTGATGAGCAAGACAATGGTTTAGCCCTTCACAGAGTTGGCATTGAGGTGAGAGAGGCGTTCTCACCAATGTTCCTTCCAGAAAAATCCCTAGGGACCTGACAACAAAAGAATCCCACACGAAATGGCACAGATCACCTCTTGACCTGGGGAGGTCAGGCTTTAGAGATGTTTAATTCTCAGCGGATTTGAAGGAACATATCAGAGAATCCAAAGCACCAGTGCAGAATCCCACAGCTCAGGGAACCTGGGCCAAGGAGGCTTTTGACAGAGGGAAGCAGTAGGAAGAGGCAGCTGGGAATGAGTATGGGGGAAGACTACAGCAGTGTGTAACTGTGGTCTACAACAGGCACGACCCTCAAAAATAGCGTTCAACGTGAAAGCAACCAGACACAAAAGATCACATATTACGCCTGTAATATCAGCACTTTGGAATGCTAAGATGGGTGGATCACCTAAGGCCCGGAGCTCACAACCAGCCTGGCCAACATGTCCCCACTAAAAGTATAAGAAAATCAGCCAGGCGTGGTAGCACATGCCTGTGATCCCAGCTACTTGGGAGCTGAGGCAGGAGAATCTCTTGAACCTGGAAAGCAGAGGTTGCAGTGAACCAAAATCACACCACAGCACTCCAGCCTGGGAGACAGATCAAGGTTTTGTTTCAAAAAAAAAAAAAAATCTAGTATTGTATGATTCTGTTTATAGGAAATATTGAGAATCGGTAAGTCCATAGGGACAAAAACCAGATTGTCAGGGGCTGAGATGAAAAGGAGAATGGGGTATGGGGAGTGACAGCTTGACAGGTATGGGTTTTGTTGGAGGGAGATAATGAAACATTTGGAACTAAGCAAATCACCTAACATCAGGAGTTCAAGACCACCTAAAAATACAAAATTTAGCCCGGCATGGTGGAGGGCACCTGTGATCCCAGCTACTCCAGAGGCTGAGGCAGGAGAATCTGTTGAACCCAGGATGTGAAGGTTGCAGTGAGCTGAGATGGCGCCACTGAACTCCAGCCTGGGTGACAGAGTGAAACTCCCTACCAGAAAAAAGAAAATGTTTGGAACTAGACGGTGGTGGCTGTACAGCTTTGTGAATGAACCACATGCCACTATGCACACTTTAAAATGGCTAATTTTATGTTATGTGAATTTCATCTTAATTTTTAAAATCTTATATGTACATGGCCGAGCACGGTGACTCACACCTGTAATCCCAGCACTTTGGGAGGCTGAGGCAGGTGAATCACTTGAGTTCAGGAGTTCGAGACCAGCCTTGCCAACATGGTGAAACCCCGTCTCTACCAAAAATACAAAAATTACTGAGCGTGGTAGCACACGCCTGTAATCCCAGCTACTAGGGAGGCTGAGGCAGGAGAATTGCTTGAACCCCGGGGGTGGAAGTTGCAGTAAGCCGAGATTGTGCTACTGCACTCCAGCATGGGTGACAGAGTGAGACTCTGTCTTAAAAAATATATATATTTTTTATATATATAATATATATAATATATAATATATATTATATAAATTATATATTATATAATATATAATATATATTATATAAATTATTATATATTATATAATATATAATATATATTATATAAATTATTATATATTATATAATATATAATATATATATATAGTATAGTATAATTTTCAATAATCTCGCTCCTCCACTCACTTGCAATGTGACCTCAGACAACTGGTGCCATGGAGGGGAAGGAAGCTGGCTTGCTGCAGGTCTCTCAGAGGCAGGAAGTTGCGGGGAGTCAGAGCCACTGTCTACAGAGGTGGGGACACTGAATGACCCTGGAATCCTTTGACCCCCTTCCCTCAGCCCCTTCAGCGGGGCAGGAAGCGGATCTGGTACGTTGGGAGTATTTTGCCCACACCACACTCCTGGGGTGTCAGATCGATGTCTTCAGGAGCCACGGGGCTGGCCACGGAGAAGTTCTGGAGGATGGTGGTGAAGAAGAGGAACAATTCGTTGCGGGCGATGCCTTCATCAAGGCAAATCCGCCTCCCTGTGGACACAGAAGGTCACCAGTGTGGGCACAGGGCAGGTGAATACTCTTCACTCTCATATGTCCCTAAGCCCAGATACGTATGTCCACTGCAACAGATTTGCATAAGACTGGCCTTTTACCTACAATTCAGGGTGGACTTTGAGGAAGCTGCTCTGAAACCAGGTGCAAATCTTTGAGTGGATGTGCCACGTTCATCTCTCTCTCTCTCTATTTATTTTATTTTTTTTTTTTTTGAGATGGAGTCTCTCTCTCTCACTCAGGCTGGAGGACAGTGGCGCCATCTCGGCTCACTGCAACCTCTGCCTCCCAGGGGGTTCAAATGATTCTCGTGTCTCAGCCTCCCAAGTAACTGGGATTACAGGTATCCACTACCGTGCCTGGCTAATTTCTTGTATCTTTAGTAGACATGGGGTTTCACCATGTTGGCCAGGCTGGTCTTAAACTCCTGACCTCAGGTGATCCTCTCACCTTGGCCTCCCAAAGTGCTGGGATTACAGGCATGAGCCACTGCGCCCAGCGCCATGTTCATTTTTCTGGTAGAGGGTTTGTAGCTTCTGTTAGAGTTCCAAAGGGTTTGGTGACCTCCACAGAGTACAATGACCTGCTTCCGGTTGTGTGTGTGTGTGTGTGTGTGTGTGTGTACCTCTACATGTGTGAGTGTGAGCGTATTTATGACAACATTCTTAGTGTTCTTCACTTCTCATACGGGGAGAATGGCACCCCTCTCAAAGGGCTCTTGTGTGGTTAAAGGAGACAATTGACAAAACTCTTAGGATAGCACTTGGCTTGTGCTAAGGAGCCTTAAGGTTTGGTTATCGTCTTGTGTTTGTTTCCGGGGGTATGTGTGGGGTATGTGTTTCTGGCCATGTGTCTGTGTGTGTGTCTCTAGGCTGTCTTCGGGTCTCAGCCTGAGATCCACAGGCTTCAAGAGCTCAGGGGGGAAAAACCCAAGTTGTATGTAAATTGTGAATGGGACCAATGCATGTGAGTCAGGGAGGGTCTTTTTCTTCCACTGATTCTCAGAGGTGCAAGGAACCCCCCATAGGTTCTAAACTACAGACCTGGAGAAAAATGAGAACAACGGGAGCCAGAGAAAGCTGAGGCAGAGACAAAGGGAGCCTTTCCCTTCACTTCAGTGTTCATAATCTGCAGACCTTGGAAAGGCCATGTCAAGTGTGAGTTTTCAGGTATTCCCTACGCCTGTCAAGTTGTTGGACAAGTGCGTCTACGTGGAGGTGTCTGGAAAAGGGTCCACGTCCCTTTGGCACATCCAGAAGGTGGGCGACATGAGCTTAGAAACAGGCAGGTCTCTGGGCTTGTCCTTCTGTAACTATTTGTGTGACCTAACGTTTTCCACAACAGCCTGATGCTTGTTAGCTCCCTCCCATCACGCCCTCCCCATCTCTGGGGCCGTCTGTTTGGACCCCTTTTGGAATTCCTTTGGCTGCAGTACACTTTTGGCTTGGGTTATACCTTTCTTTCTGCTCCTGGCAGCCCTACCCCTGTTTTTTTCTTTGTCTATACCTGTCAGACACAGTTTTTCTTCCTTTCCTCTCCTTTTTTTGGCTTTCTTCCATCTTGCTTAACTTCCTATCTCCGTCTATTTGAATCTGATTCCTCCCCAATCTCTCTTGCTCTATCCTTTTTTCATCTCCCTCTAAAGATACTTTGTCTTGTTCATTCTTTCTTCCTCTCTTCTTATGTTACTCTCTCTTTTTCCTATCTCTTATCTGTTTCTCTCCTTTCCCTCCTTCCTTCTCCCCTCCTCCTTCCTTTTCCTCCTCCCTCTCCTCTTATTCCTCCTTCTCCTCCTTCTCCTTATGTGGCTCTCTCTCTGTGTCTCTCTCTCTCTTCCTCTCCATATACTGTCTGATGTTCACCTGCTGTCTGTCTTTCTGCCACTGTCTCCCCATCTCTATCTCTCAGTGTGTTCCCTCTTTGTCCCTAACTCTGTTTCTCAGTCTCGTTATCTTTGTTACTTATCTGTCTCTGTCCTTATTTCCCTACATCTCTGCCTCTCTTTAAACAAAATAGCAGGCCGGTAACAGTGGCTCACGCCTGTAATCCCAGCACTTTGAGAGACTGAGGCAGGCATACCACTAGGTCAGAAGTTCAGGACCATCCTGGCTAACACAGTGAAACCCTGTCTCCACTAAAAATACAAAAAATTAACCAGGCGTGGTGGCAAAAGCCTGTAATCCCAGGTACTCGGGAGGCTGAGGCACAAGAATCACTTCAACCCAGGACGCAGAGGTTGCAGTGAGCTGAGATCTCAACACTGCACTCCAGCCTGGGCGACAGAATGAGACTCCATCTCAAAAAAAAAAAAAAAAAAAAAAAAAAAAGATAGCAAAATTGAGAGAAGACATTGACCCTCAAGCCACCACCCCATGTGTTTCTAACTTTCATTGAAGATAAAATGTGGAAGGAGGTCACTGTACTGCACAAAACCACGGGCTGGGGCAGGACCCTGGATCACTGAAGTCACTGATGAAATTCAAGACTGGGGGTTGGTTTCTGGGGCCTTTCATGGATGGTGCATGTTAAATTAAATTTGGCCTAAAGGGGCCTCCCTACATAACAAACTGTAACCTAACTCAATATGTAAACAAACTGCAATGTAACTTGAGAGTATATTCTTGGAACAAGTAACCTTGGCCAATCAGAGCAGCCAAGCTTCAGCCAGTCACAGGCTGCAAGCTGCCCAGACACGCTCAGATAAGGCAAACACAGAGCTGTAACCAATCAGGCTGTTTCTGTACCTCAGTTCCTTTCCCTGTGGATAAATAATGCCTGACCACACTGCTGGGTGGAGCTCTCTGAACCTTTACTGGTTCCATGTGCTGCCCAATTCATGAATTGTTTCTTTGCTCAAATAGATTCTGCTAAGTTTAATTTGTCTAAAACTTTTCTCTTAACCAACCAAAAAGTGGAGGATGAGAACTGGGACAAGTCAGAGCACGTCAAGACCTTCTCCACTCCCCAGTGCTAGACCAAACTCCTCCCGCAACCCTCAAGGTCCTGCCGAGCTGAGCCCTTTGTCTTATTCCCTTCTGCAATCTACAACCAAGGCACACTGGACTTCCTATAGTTTCTCAGCGATACCATCATGTTTCCACCTTTGGCCTTTGCCTTTGCTGTTTCCTTTGCCTGGAACACACTTTGCAATGGTTGATTGACACTCACCAATGAACATCTCGGCTTGGAAGCCGGTTCCTCTGGTAAGCTTTTCCTTACTGACCCCACAAGATTAGCTAGTATTTCCTATTTTGTGATCCCAAAGCTCCCTTTAGAGCACTTATCACAATTATGTCTAATTATAATAATTGTCCATGTGAGCATGTCCTTAGTGGCAGGCAGTTCTAAGCATGTTGCAGGCATTCATTCATTTCATGAGATGATTATTTTACTGTTATTTGATGAATGCCCATCTTCCCTGTTGGACTTTAAATTTCCTGGGGCAGGAACCCTGTCTCTGTGTGACTTGTTTGAGGCATTATCTTCAGCCCCCAATACAGCACTGCCCTTAGGGTAGTGCTCAACAGATTTTTTTCTCTTTAAGAAAATGAATTCACTGAGGTTTAGAGATATTAAAATACTTGCCCAAGGTCCTGCTTTCCAAGATGTGCCTTTGGGAATGTAATCTTCTTTCTCAAGCCCCCTTAGAGGGTTGCAGTGAAGATGGAATGGGATAAGGCAGGTGAATGTTGGTCAGTCTGGTCTCAAACTCCCGACATCAGTTGATCTGCCCTCCTCGGCCTCCCAAAGTGCTGAGATTACAGGCATCAGCCACCATGCCCGGCCACCATCCCTACTTCTAAGATGAGGGTAGCACCTCACCTTGTCCACAGGTAGTTGTAAATGACACCTGGAAAATCCCCTATGACAACACAGATAATTCCCAGCCACATTACTCTAGTGAGAAAACTAAGTCCATTGATTCACATGATACTCTTGTGACACGTGGAAAACAATGAAAAGAAAACAATGGGCACTTGGGACCTTCACCTACGTGATGCAGCTCTATTTGGTGGGGAGGGATCCCCAGATCTCTGACCCCCTACTGGGGGCCAAGCAGCACTTTACAGGACTTGGCTGACTGCCAGTTCTGCTAAGTCAGGCTTGGAGCTTTCACTCACTGACTCCTTCATTTGTTCCTGGACACATATTTACTAAACGCCTACTGTGTACCAGGCACTATGTTCAGCACTTTTTTTTTTTTTTTTTTTTTTTTTTTTTTTTTTGAGACGGAGTCTCGCTCTGTAGCCCAGGCTAGAGTGCAGTGGCCAGATCTCAGCTCACTGCAAGCTCCACCTCCCGGGTTCACGCCATTCTCCGGCCTCAGCCTCCCGAGTAGCTGGGACTACAGGCGCCCGCCACCTCGCCCGGCTAGTTTTTTGTATTTTTAGTAGAGACGGGGTTTCACCGTGTTAGCCAGGATGGTCTCGATCTCCTGACCTCGTGATCCGCCCATCTCGGCCTCCCAAAGTGCTGGGATTACAGGCTTGAGCCACCGCGCCCGGCCTATGTTCAGCACTTTGCTGAGACCTCACAGGCCTTCCTTGTCTGGAAGTGTGAGGGAGAGCTCAGCCACAGGTTCACAGGTAAACGCAGCACTGTCAAGAACATAGGCTCAGTAAGCAGGCGCAGCTGGTGTATGAGAGCATATGGTGGGAACCTGGGGCTCAGGAAATCTTCTCAAGGGAGCTGCTGCCTGCCTGGATAGCTAAGGAACCCCAATAATGAGGAACAGACACTGTTCTTGCATTGACATTAACCAAGATGATCCACCCACATCCTCAAACAACAACAGCAAAACAAACTATTTACCCCAAGTCCTCCGTGTGGGAAAATAGAAATCTTTGCTGCAAGAAAGAAGGGGAGAGGGTCAAACATGTCTTTTCAAAACTTATCCCAACACTTTGGGAGGTTGAGGCAGGAGGATTGCTTGAGGCCAGGAGTTCGAGACCAGCCTAGGCATTTTAGTGAGATCCTCCCCTGAACCCATCTCTACAAAAATAAAAATAAATAGTGGGGCATGGTGGCTCATACCTGTAGTCCCAGTTACTCTAGAGGTTAAGGCGGGAGAATCTCCTGACCCCAGGAGTTCAACGCTGCAGTGAGCTATGACTGTGCCATTGCACTTCAGCCTGGGTAACAGACTGAGACCCTGTCTCTAAAACAATTGAAATGAAAAAATTCAATATCATTCCTGACAAGCCTCTACTTTCTATGAACTAACAAGTTAGCCACAAAGATCCTTTTGAAAACTCAGTTTAGGCAAATACAAATTTCATTGACAGTTTTGCTTGTTTCAGAATTTGTAAATGATTGGGCTATTCAATGACCATACCAGCTCTCATAAAGAAAGGGGGCAGTGAGATACCAAGAACTAGAAGGAGCAACAAATTCTGTTAATAGAGGCATGATTGGTACCCAGGTAGCCTCTGCCTTGCTTAGAAAAAGCCCTTAAAGACAAGGTTCAGTGCATTGTGTAGGATGTCTTTGGTCAGAATTTAAACCTATACACACTTTCCTAAATGTTATCACCCCTCACACTGCAGATGATATATTTTTAAGAGACAGGGTCTTGCTCTGTCACCCAGGCTGGAGTGCAGTGACGTGAGCATAGCTCATTGCAGCCTCAAACTGTGGGGCTCAAGTGATCCTCCTGCCTCAGTCTCCCAAGTAGCTGGGACTACAGGCACATGCCATCATGACTGGCTAAATTTTAAAAATTTTTTTGTAGAGACAGGGTCTTGTTTGGTTGCCCAGGCTCATTTCTAACTCCTGGCTTCAAGCGATCCTCCCACCTCAGCCTCCCAAAGTGTTGGGAATACAGGTATAAGCCACCACGTCTTTGGGTGTTGACCAGTTGGGTGGTGAGCCACCCAAACAACATCTTACCTAATCATAAGCCTCCCTGGCTCCCTCCATGGCATTGCCCTGAAAAATCTAAAGGTTCCATAATTTGAGAGTCTATGACCCAATTATCTTGTATCTTCCAGGTAAAGTGTCAGTGTCTAACAATAACCAAAGACCACGTGTTTCGATTAAGTGTCTAAGATAAACATATATGTATGACAATTATCACATTCATCATTTGTATGTCCATGTATTCTGTCTAAGCAAATACTTTTAAAATTCATAATAGTATTGGCATATATACTCTGTACTTGGTATCAGTAAAAAGACCATTGATCAGAAAAAAAAAAAAAAAAAAAAGCTTTATTAATAGCAAAGGGATAACAAGCCTAAGATTCAGGTCAACATGGGAGGGGGAAGGGGAAGAGGAGCTGGAAGGTATTGTCAGTGTTCTAATTCTCCCATTGGAAAATGGGTTGATTGATTACTAATAATAAGTACATATTTAAACATAAAATCATGCATGGTAAGCAGTGATAAGCCAGGTAAACACTGACCAAGTGGCAGTTACCGTTATAGGGCATTATGTATATTGTTGATAAGCACTCCCTGCCCAGACTCCTTTCCTGCTCTTCCTCTCTCCTCCACTGGCCTGGCACTGAGATTTGCTAGTCTGCTCTCTCTCAATGGCACAGCAAAATCTATTTGATTCGTGCCACCACTTCTTTTACCTCGTTCTTTCAGTGGCAGGCAGGTACCCAAAGATGTAACAGAGGATGGCAGAGAAGAGTGAAATTCCACACCTGTGGCTCATACCCAGACACCTCTTCATGCCCACTCGCCCCTCCAAGGACAGTGCCCCCACATTGTTCCAATTCAGAGACAGGGTCTCAATCTGTTACCCAGGCTGGAGTGCAATGGCACCATCAAATTACCTATGATAACCTATTTAATAAACCAGTGTTATGTACCTGAATTAGAGAAGCATAAATTGCTACTTATGGTGTTAAAAATTTGTATTTAAGAGGCTGTAACTCCAGTGTGAAGCATGCACTCATGGAGAACCTGGATGGACGCCTGGTCCTTCCTGAGTTCACTGCTGGTTTCCAAATTGAGTTCACTGCTGGTTTCCAAATTGTTTCCCTGAGATTTCAATAATACCTCCCATAGTTAAAAGCCAAACCAGTCAATAACTGAAATCACTATCAACCTCAAAATTGATGAAGATAAGTTGGTTTCTGCTGAGAAAAGTTTCCAGTGGAGTCCCTGGGTGTTCACTCTTGGTGGTACTGGGGTGACAGTTGTATGGAATCTGAGGCTAATTTATACATTAAGGGATATCTTGAATTTTGTAGCCAATTGAACCTCCAAGGTGTCCAGATGGGTAGAAGCCACTCTCCAAAAGGAGGATAAGAACATTTGTGTTCAACAGAAACGCCTAATGGAACATCATCCAGTTTTAGATCTCCTCTTTGCCCATCTTGGAGGCTTGTGTATGGTGCTGAACAAAACCAAATATTGCTCTTATCTTTCCCGTGAATTTGCTAGTACAGATAACTTAATTTAAAATGTGGCTGACAATGCTATTTCTCTAGACACTGCCACAAAATACACTAATGAAATTTCTCAGGGCAAAAAGAAGATATGTGTTTATGGGGGCAGCTAACAGTTGGTTTGCAAGCATCCTGAATGGGATGGCAAGTGATATGGTTTGGCTCTGTGTCCTCACCCAAATCTCATCTTGAATTGTAATCCCCAGGTGTGGAGGCAAAGACCTGGTAGGAGGTAATTGGATCCTGGGGGCGGTTTCCCCCATGCTGTTCTTGTGAGAGTGAGTGAGTTCTCACAAGATCTGATGGTTTTATAAGAGGCTCTTCCCTCTTTGCTCTCTCTCTCTCTCTCTCTCTCGCTCTCGCTCTCTCTTCTGCCACCTTGTGAAGAAGGTACTTGCTTCTCCTTCACCTTCTGCCATGATTGTAAGTTTCCTGGGGCCTCCCCAGCCATGTGGAATTGTGAGTCAGTTACATCCCTTTTCTTTATAAATTACCCAGTCTCATGTATCTCTTTATAACAGTGTGAGAACAGACTAACACAGCAAGCCTGACTATCCCAAGGTTTTCTACTCTTAATGTTTCTTCTAGTGGGTCTCCAGGATACTATGACATGTGTTACCAGGCCAACTACAAAAATGAATAACTCTTTAAATCAAGTTATTTTATAGCAAGTTCTGGTCCTTAATCACCATCGTGCCCTGAACAAAGTCCATGACCAATCAGACTCTAATACTATTGAACTATCTTTATTGCCTGAGCTTTGAATTATTTGATTTTGATCAGTTTGGTTCATGGAGACTCCTGGTAAGGTACAGAATTCATTTTCTTTGTATTACCCTCCTGAGAGCCATCATAACAGTCTCCCTGATGTGTTGTATTTTCTCAAGAGTCTTGGCCGGTGCAATGGCTCCCACCTGTAATCCAACCACTCTGGGATGCCAAGGCAGGTGGATTGCTTGAGCCCAGGAGTTTGAGACCAGTCTGGGCAACATGGTAAAACCCTGTCTCTACAAAAAAATACAAAAAGTATCTGGGCATGGTGGCATGCACCTGTAGTTCCAGCTACTTGGGGGGCTGAGGCAGGAGGATCACCTGATCCTTGGGAGGTCAAGGCTGCAGAGAGCCAAGATCATGCCACAGCACTCCAGCCTGGGTGACAAAGTGAGACCCTGTCTCAAAAAAAAAAAAAAAAAGAGAGAGAGAGTCTTAAATGCTCATATGCAGCCATTCTTTGTACATCCAATGGTTCATTACAGTATGAATAACAAAAACATAAGAAAACATAAAGAATCACTCAACTACTTTGACATTGTCCATTGTGAATTCCATACTGAGAGCAAACAAGTCAATTACGATGGTGACAGAAGTAATGTTGATGCCTAAGAATTGTTTAATTAAATTAAATTTGACCTAAAGCTCTCTCTGCATAGAGTGAACTGCAACCTAACTTAGGAGGGAGTATATTCTTTTGTTTGTTTGTTTGTTTGTTTGTTTTTGTGATGCAGTCTCACACTGTCACCCAGACTGGAGTGCAGTGGCACCATCTCTGCTCACTGCAACCTTCGCCTTCTGAATTTAAGTGACTCTCCTGCCTCAGCCCCCTGGGTAGCTGGTATTACAGGCACGCACCACCATGCCCAGCTAATTTTTGTATTTTTGGTAGAGACACAGTTTAACCATGTTGACCAGGCTGGTCTTGAACTCCTGACCTCAGGTGATCCACCCACTCGACCTCACAAAGTGCTAGGATTACAGGGATGAGCCACTGCACCCGGCCCACACGAATATATTCTTGTGACAAGTAGCCAAGTGTTGGCTAATCAGAGCAGCTGGGCCTTCAGTCCATCACAGGCTACTAACTGCTCAGATTGTTACCAAGTAAGGCAAGCTGTGATCTGTGGCCAATCAGGCTGTTTCTGTATGTCACCTCCTTTTTCTGCCTGTAAATACCGCTTGCCCATACTGCCGTGTGATGTCTCCTGTTTTAGGGAGTTGTCCGATTCATGAGTCACTTCTTTGCTCAAATAAACTCTGCTGAATTTAATTTGACTGATGTTTTTCTCCTAATAAGAGTACCCATCATGCTTCACTATGCGCCGTACTCACCAACCTGACTCAGGAAGTCTGCCTCATTCTGTTTGGTGAAGGATCCCCGAGTACAGAGGCAAGAAGCAGCCCACCCTCAGACCCCATTCATCTGTGCCTTGCCCTCAGAAAGGATCTGAGTAGGCCTCTTCTGTCCATCTGCAGAAGGTTTCCCAAAAGGGGCAGAGGGCAGGGACCTGGTTTGTGTGTTTCTGTGGTTGAATCTGGGGGTGCTTATGTGTATATCCTTGCATGTTTGGAGCTTCCTTATATTTATACAGCTTCATATATGAAAGTGCATTTCATTTGTGTGTTGTGGAGGTGGTGGTAGTGTATGTTCAAAATTGGGAGGCTGGCTGGGCGCAGTGGCTCACACCTCTAATCCCAGCACTTTGAGAAGCTAAGGCGGGCAGATCACTTGAGATCAGGAGTTCGAGACCAGCCTGGCCAACATGGCAAAACCCCATCTCTACTAAAAACATAAAAATTAGCCAGGCGTGGTGGGGGGCACCTTTAATCCCAGCTACTCGGGAGGCTGAGGCAAGAGAATCACTTGAACCTGGGAGGTGGAGGCTACAGTGAGCTAGGATTATGCCACTGCACTCTAGCCTGGATGACAGAGCGATACTCCATCTCAAGAAAATAAAATAAAATAAAAATTAAGAAGCTGACAAAAAGAAGGAATTGTTCAATTCAATCAAATTTGGCCCACAGTCTTTGTAGCATAGCAAACTGTAATCCAGCAATATGTGAACCAGTTGTGTGTATCTGTGTGCTGGCGTATTTGTGCTTGTGTGTTGGTGCGTCTCCTAGCCCCTCTCTTTGGAAGCCTGCAGATGCTTGTGGGGAAAAGAAAGACAGATCAGATTGTTACTGTGTCTACGTAGAAGAGGAAGATATGAGAAATTCCATTTTGATCTGTACTAAGAAAAATTGTTTCTGCTTTGAGATGCTGTTAACCTGTAACTTTAGCCCCAATCCTGTGCTCACAGAAACATGTGCTGTATGGAATCAAGTTTTAAAGGATTTAGGGCTGTGCAGGATGTGCCTTGTTAACAATATGTTTGCCGGCAGTATGCTTGGTAAAGTCATCGCCATTCTCCATTCTCGATTAACCAGGGCACAATGCATTGCGGAAAGCTGCAGGGACCTCTGCCCAAGAAAGCCTGGGTATTGTCCAAGGTTCCCCCTGACTGAGACAGCCTGAGATATGGCCTCATGGGAAGGGAAAGACCTGATCGTCCCCCAGCCCAACACCATAAAGAGTCTGTGCTGAGGAGGAGTAGGGAAAGAGGGAGGCCTCTTTGCAGCTGAGATAAGAGGAAGGCTTCTGTCTTCTGCTCCTCCCTGGGAATGGAATGTCTTGGTGTAAAGCTGACCATTCCTATTCGTTCTATTCTGAGATAGGAGAAAATTGCCCTGTGGCTGGAGGCGAGATATGCTGGCAGCAATACTGCTCTGTTACTCTTTGCTAATCTAAGATGTTTGGGTAAAAAGAAACATAAATCTAGCCTACGTGCACATCCGGGCACAGTACCTTTCCTTGAACTTATTCATGATACAGATTCCTTTGCTCACATGTTTCCCTACTGACCTTCTCCCCACCTGTTGCCCTGCTACATTTCCTTCACTAAGAGAGTAAAAATAATCATCAATAAATACTGAGGGAACTCAGAGGCTGGCGCCGATGCGGGTTCTTCGTAGGCTGAGCACCAGTTCCCTGGGCCCACTGTTCTTTCTCTATACTTTGTCTCTGTGTATTATTTCTTTTCTCAGTCTCTCAACCCACCTGATGAGAAAGACCCACAGTTGTGGAGGGGCTAGCTCCCTTCAATGCTCAGGGTCTATCTCCAGTGTCCCCTCCTTAATCCGCCCTTCTGTGACAGCCACAGGTGGAAGTGATGGGAGAAACAGAATGAGAGACAAGAGATGCAGAACTGGTGAGTCTCAGAGGAAGAGGTGGTCAGTTGGAGGGAGACAGAAACTGAGACTGGCAGGTGCAGCGATCAGGTCCCCTTGGTTTCTGATCACTCTAACTAGTGCTGAGGAGTTTCTTTCCTGCCTCTGACCATCTTCACAGTGCAGGAAATTTCTCTGGCTCTATCTCTCTCTAACTTTGTGTCTCTGTTTTCCCCCCGGAGACTCTTGAGCTCCAGGTGTGCAGAAACTGGGTCCAGTTTGATTGACATCTACTGGACTCCCATTTGTCTCTATCTTCACTGTGAGCCTGCACCCATACAGCCTCTGACACGGTCAGTCCAAATTTGCAAAATTTGGGTGTGAATGTGTCCATGTCTGCCTGTCTCATCCTAGGCCTGACTTTTGGCCATGAGGCAACATCTTTCTTGCAATGTTAACCAAACCCTTTGCTGGATCCAGGATTCTGACCCCGAACTTACTTTGACCCAGAAGGAGCAGACAAACAGTCCTGATTTTTAAGAGGAGGAAGCTGTACTTTCCTGACACTGGAGAGGTGCCAGCATGGACTTTTCTGACCCAAGGACCTGGGTCCTGCTGTGCTGTGTCATCTGACACTAAGATTGGGTCCTCATTCCAGCCCCAGGGTGAAGCACCGATGGGGAGGCGTGAAGTGCTGTACACACGGTAACTCAGTGTTTACCTTGAGTCCAGAAGTTACTTTGACCCAGGAGAGCAAACAGTCCTGATTTTTATGAGGTGGACGCCGTACATTCCTGACACTGGAGAGGTGCCAGCATGAACTTTTCTGACCCAAGGACCTGGGTCCTGCTGTGCTGTGTTGTCTGACACTAAGATTGGGTCCTCATTCCAGCCCCAGGGTGAAGCACCGATGGGGAGGCGTGAAGTGCTTTACACACAGTAACTCGGTGTTTACCCTGAGCCCAGAAGTTACTTTGACCCAGGAAAAGCAGACAAACAGTTCTGATTTTTAAGAGGAGGAAGCTGTACTTTCCTGACACTGGAGAGGTGCCAGCATGGACTTTTCTGAACCAAGGACCTGGGTCCTGCTGTGCTGTGTCATCTGACACTAAGATTGGGTCCTCATTCCAGTCCCAGGGTGAAGCACTGATGGGGAGGCGTGAAGTGCTGTACACACAGTAACTCAGTCTTTACCCTTTTAGGGAAGTATTGTTGCCATCCTCATTTTATGAATGGAGAGATCGAAGCAGTGACAGTTTGCAAGTCTTACCCAAGGTCGTACAGTGGGTTAGGGCTACATTGTCCAATATGGTAGTCACTTGCTGCATGTGGACACTAATTAAGTACTTGAAATGTGGTCCAAATACTGTTTACAATAGCAAAGATAGGGAATCAACAGATGAATGGTTAAATAAAATGTGGTATATATACACTGTTGAATACTGTTTAGCCATAAAAAGGAATAAAGTCTTGTCTTTTATAGCAACATGGATACAACTGAAGGTGATTATCTTAAGTGAAACAAGTCAGGTGCAGAAAGTCAGTATCACATGTTCTCATTCCTAAGTGGGTGCTAAACAATGTGTACACACCGACCTAGAGAGTGGATTGATAGAACCTCCAATGCAATTTTGAATCAGAGTGGTAAGAACAGCCATTCTTTACTTGCTCCCAATCTTAGAGGGAAAGCATTAAATCTTTCACCTTTAAGTATGATATTGGCTGTGGACTTTTTTGTAGATGGTTTTAGTCATGGTAAGAAATTGTTTATTTCCAGCTTGCTGATAATTTTTAATCATGAATAGATGTTGGATTTCTATCAAATGTTTTTCATATCTGTATTATTACTGGGAGAACCTGCCCCCAATATTTCAACATAGGTTCTTTTTCTATTTGCCATAAGTGTCAGCTGGCTGAGAAAGAGAGACAGTACAAAGAGAGGAATTTTACAGCTGGGCCACCGGGGTGACATCACTTATCGGTAGGACCGTGATGCCCAACTGAGTCTCAGACCAGCAAGTTTTTATTAAGGGTTTCAAAAGGGGAGGGGGTGTAAGAACAGAAAGTAGGTACAAAGATCACATGCTTCAAAGAGCAAAAAGCAGAACCACTGATAAGGGTCTAACAAAGATCACATGCTTCTGAGGGAACAGGGCAAAGGGCAAATGCAGAACAACTGATAAGGGTCCAACAAAGATCACAGGGCAAAGGGCAAAAGCAGAACCACTGATAAGGGTCTATGTTCAGCGGTACCCATATTGTCTTGATAAACGTCTTAAATAACAGAAAACAGGGTTTGAGAGCAGAGAACCTGTCTGATCACAAATTTACCAGGGTTGAGTTTTCCCAACTCCAGTAAGCCTGAGGGTTCTGCAGGAGACCAGGGCTTATCTCAGTCCTTATCTCAACTGCACAAGACAGACATTTCCAGAGCAGCCATTTATAAACCTCTTCCCAGGAAAGCATAGTTTTACCAGGGTATTAATATTAACATTCCTTGTTAGGAAAAGAATTTAGCAATATGTTTCCTACTTGCACATCCGTTTATAGGCCCTCTCCAAGAAGAAAAATATGGCTCTTTTTGCTCAACCCCATGGTTGTCTTCCCTTGTTCCATAAAAATCGCTATTATTCTGTTCTTTTTCAAGGTGCACTGATTTTATATTGTTCAAACACACGTTTTACAATCAATTTGTGCAGTTAACACAATTATCACAGCAGTCCTGAAGTAACATACAACCTCAACTTATGAAGATAATAGGATTAAGAGATTAAAGACAGGCATAAGAAATTATAGAAGTATTATTTGAGAACTGATAAATGTTCATATTAATATGAAATCTTCACAATTTATGTTCCTCTTCTGCTGCTCCAGCCAGTCCCTCCATTTAGGGTCCCTGACATCCTATAACATATTTTAATGAATATATATATGCTTGTTAATATGCTGAGCTTCCTTAATTGATTTTCAAACATTAAACCAACCTTGCATCCCTGGTTAAACCCATTTCCATTGTGTTTATCCCATAATACAGTATACTTGTTTTATGTTGTTAGATTTGCCAAAATTTTGTTTAGTATTTTTAAATCTATGTTCATGAGGGTATTGGTCTGTAGTTCTCCTTTTTGTAAATCCAGCCCATTACACCACCAACACCACCAGCATGGACTATTTTGGAGCTAGAGGATTATCCTGCCACTACTACTGCTCATGCCATGTCCACTGCCACTGTTTACAGAGGAAAAAATCGTATGGGAAGCACACTAATGTATGCACCCAGAATCAAAGTCAAAGTGCCCAACCCAATCAACACCATAGGTACACATCTTCAGGAAAAAGTCCTCCCCTATGAAAGCAGATTCAAAAAATTAAAAGAAGCAACCATGATCCCAGATGCACAGATATCAACGTAAAGACACAAGAAACATGCAAAAGCAAGAAAACATGACACCCCCAAAGGAACACAATAATTCTCCAGCAAGAGATTCTAATAAAAGATAAATCTAGGCCAGGTGGGGTTGTCATGCCTGTAATCCCAGCACTTTGGGAGGCCGAGGCAAGTGGATCACTTGAGGTCAGGAGTTTGAGACCAACCTGGTCAATTTGGTGAGGCCCCACCTCTACTAAAAATACAAAATTAGCCAGGTATGGTGGTGCACACCTGTAATCCCAGTTACTTGGGAAGCTGAGGCATTAGAATTACTTGAACCTGGGAGGTGGAGGTTGCAGTGAGCTGATATCGCAACACTGCACTCCATCCTAGGCTACAGAGTGAGACTCCATCAAAAAAAAAAAAAGAGGAAGAAGAAAAAGAAATCCATAAAATGCCTTAAAATTCAAAATAATGATATTTTGAAAGCTCAGTGAAATATGAATATGAATGAGAAATTTACCAAACAGATCACTATCATTAAAAAAAAGAACCAAACAGAAATTCTGGAACTGAAGAATTCATTGAATTAAATACAAAACAAAATTGAAATCTTCAATGACAGACTGATCAAAGAAAATTAAGAGTTTCAGAACCTGCAGACAGGTCTTTTGAAAAACTCAGAAAAATTTTTTTAAAAACTGAGCAAAGCATACCTGACATATAAAACACCAAAAAGCAACCAACTATTCAAATTTTCACTATCCCAGAAGGCAAAAAGGAAACAAAAGGGATAGAAAGCCTATTTAATGAAATAATAGCTAAATCCTTCTAAAGTCTATCAAGAGATTTAGACATCTAGATATAAGAAGTTCCAAGATTCCTAGGTATTTACAAATGCAGAAAGTCTTCTCCATGGCAAATTGTAGTCAGACTGCTTAAAGTCAAAGATTAAGAGTAAATTCTAAAAACAGTGATAGAAAAGCATTTATCCATCTATAAAGGAGCCCATCAACAGTGGATTCATCAGCAGAAACCTTACAGGCCAGGAGAAAGTGGGATCATATATTCAATGTGCTGATAGAAAAAAAACTATCTGCCAAGATACTGTACCTGAAAAAGTTATGCTTTATAAATGAAAAGGAAATACAGTCTTTTCCAAACAAATAATAGCTGAGTAAATTCAGCATCACTAAACCAGACCTACAAGAAATGCTTAAAGGAGTCTTACACATAGAAGCAAAAGGAGGATATCTAACATAAGGAAGCACACAAAATGTAAAACCCATTGGTAGAGAAAACACACAAATGAGGAAGAGAATAGACTCAAATGGTAGCACAACAACAACAACAAAAAACCCACCAAACTGTTACGGTGGGGTCTTTGTTGTTAGAGCTCCCAAGATGGTGGCAGGCCTCTCCCAAGATGGAGTGGGCTACTTCCAAGATGGTGGCAAGCCTTTTCTTCTCTGACCTGGGGTTCTTGGCCTCACAGATTCCAAGGAATGGAACCTTGGGCCATGAAGTGAGTGTCATAGCTCTATTAGAAGCCATGGGTCATGGAAGAGAACCATGGAACCCAGCGACTAGTGTTCGGCTTGATTAGGATGAACTTGGGCACTTACCCATGCAGGAACAATGGCGAGCCTTTAGCCCAAATGGGAGTGGCAATGGCCGCCTCACTAGTTCAGAGCACAGCAGACACCCTGCCGGATCCAGAGGAGTGGAAGTCAGCATTGGGTCTGTGATGGCGGCATTCAGCAGTGGTGGACAGCAAGCAAAAGCTCAGCTTGAGCTGGAACAAACACGGACCAGAAGAGTGTGCAGTTGCAAGATTTAATACAGTGAAAATAGAGCTCCCATACAGTATGAGGGGACCCCAAGGGGATTGCCCACTCTCTGCTCGAATGCCTGGGGTTTATATCCCAATCATTGTTCCTCCCCCTGTGCTCTCAGATGATAGATGATTTTACTATGTCTTTACCCCTACTTTTAGCCTAATTGGTATTTTAGTGATCCCTCTTTACTACCTGATTGGTCTGGTGTGAGCTGAGTTGCAAGCCCCATATTTAAAGGTAGGTGTGGTCACCTTCCCCAGCTAGACTTAGGAATTCTTAGTCAGCCTGGGAAATCCAGCTAGTCCTATCTCTCAAAACTACAATAATAAACAATAAGAGAGAGAGAAAGGAACAAAGGATATACAAAATAACCACAAGCCAACTAATAATATCACAGGGTTAACCTCTCACATATCAATAATAACCTTGAATTAAATGGATTAAACTTTCCATTTAAAAGAAATGGACTGGCTAAATGAATTTTTAAAAAGCATGACCCAACTATATGCTGCCTACAAGAAACTCATCTCAACTGTAAAGACATATGTAATTAAAGTAAAGAAATGAGAAAAGATATTCCATGCAAATGAAAACCAAAAGTGAGCAGGAATAGTTAGGTTTTATAAATGAAACAGTCTTTAAATCAAAAACTGTAAAAAGAGACATAGAAGGTCATTACATAATGATAAAGGGATCAATTCAGCAAGAGGTTATAACAATTCTAAACATATATGCACCCAACACTGAAGCACACAGATATACAAAGCAAATATTATTAGATCTGAAGGGAGAGATAGACTCCAACACAATAATAGTTGAGGACTTCAACATCCCACTCTCAGCATTAGACAGATCATCTAGACAGAATATGAACAACAAAACATGGGATTTAAATTGCACCATAGAACAAATGAATCTAACAGATATTTTCAGAACATTTTACCCAGCAGCTACAGAATACACATTCTTCTCATAAGCACATGAAACATTGTCTGGGATAGATCATACGTTAGACCACAAAACAACTCTCAACACATTTTTGAAAATCAAAATCATATTGAGTACCTTCTTAGACCATAATGGATTAAAACTAGAAGCAAAAACAGGAGAAACTTTGGAAACTGTAAAAATACAAGGAAATTAAACAACATGCTCCTGAGTGACAACTGGGTCACAGAAGAAATTAAGAAGAAAATCAAAAAAATGTATTGAAATGAATGAAAATGGAAACAAAATATAGAAAAACCTATGGGATACAGCAAAAGCAGTAATAAGAGGGAAACTTATGGTAATGAATGCCTACATCAAAAAAGTAGAAAGGTTTCCAATAAACAATCTCATCATGCACTTCAAGGAACTAGAAAAGCAAGAACAAACCAAACTCAAAATTAGTAGAATGAAAGAATATACATCAGAGCAGAACTAAACAAAATAGAGACTTAAAAAAATACAAAGGATCAATGAAATGAAAAATGTTTTTTGAAAAAAATGATAAATCAACCATGAGCTACACTAACCAAGAACAAAAAAAGAGAAGACCCAAATAATTAAATTCAGAAATAAAAAAGAGACATTGCAACTGATACCATAAATATAAAAGATCATCAGAGGCTATTATGAACAATTATATACTAACAAACTGGAGAATCTAGAGGAAATGGATAAATTGCTGGACACATCCAACCCACTGAGTTTGAAGCAGAAAGAAACAGAAAACCTGAAAAGGCCAATGATGAGAAAGGAGGTTGAATTAGTAATAAAAACTATCCCAACAAAGAAAATTCCAGGACTTGATGACTTCATGGCTGAATTCTACCAAACTTACAAAGAACTAACACCAATTCTCCTCAAATTCTTTCAAAAAAATGAAGGGAAGGGAAATCTTCCCAATTCATCCTGAGGCCAATATTACCCTGATACCAAAACCAGACACAGCAACAAAAAAGGAAACTATAAGCCAATATTCCTGCTGAACATAGACAAAAAATCTTCAACAAAATATTACCAAACTGCTATGATTTAGATCTGTGTTCCCACCAAAATCTCATATGGAATTGTAATCCCCAGTGTAGGAGGTGGAGCCTGCTGCAATGGAACATGGATCCATCATGGATCCCCAATGTATCATGGGGGCGATTTCTCTTGGTTTAGCACCATCCCTCCTTTGTACTGTATAGTAATTGAGTTCTCATGATAGCTGGCCTTGTAAAACTGCGTAGCACATACCTCCTCTTTCTCTTCTGTCTGCTCTGGCCATGTGAAGACATCGGCTCCCGATTTGCCTTCTGCCATGAGTAAAAGTTTCCTAAGGCCTCCTCAGAAGCTGAGCAGGTGCCATCATCATGCTTCCTGTACAGCCTGTGAAACCATGAGCCAATTAAACCTAGTTTATTTATAAATTACCCAGTCTCAGGTGTTTATTTATAGCAATGTGAGAATGGACTAATACACAAAACAAATCCAACAATACATTGAAAATTATGGTATGATTACACCATAATCAAGTAGAATTTATCCCAGGGATGCAAGGATGGCTCAACATATGTAAATCAATATACATCACACATCACATCACCAGAATGAGGGACAAAACCCATATGATCATCTCAATAGACACAGAAAAAGCATTTGGTGAAATGCAACATCCCTTCATGACAAAAACTCCCAACAAATTAGGCACAGGAGAAACATACCTCAACAAAATAAAGGCTACATATGACAAACGCACAGCTAACATCACACTAAATGAGGAAAAGCTGAAAACTTCTCTGAAGGAGCTGGAACAAGACAAGAATGATCACTTTTACCACTCCTATTCAATACAGTACTGGAAGTCCTAGACAGAGCAATCAGACAAGAGAAAAATAAGTAAAGGGCATCCAAATTGAAAAAGAGAAAATCAATTTGTCTCTCTTTGCTGACAGCATGATCTTATTTCTAGAAAAAACGAAAGACTCCATGAAAAAAACTCTTACATCTGATAAATTCAGCAACATTTCAAGATACAAAATCAACAGACAAAAAAGTAGCATTTCTATGCACCAATAACTAGCTGAGGAAGAAATCAAGAAAGCAATCCCATTTAAAATAGCTCCCGGAAAAAAAAAAAAAAAAAACCCTAGCAATAAATTTAACCAAGGAGATAAAAGACTTTTACAAGGAAAACTACAAAACTACAAGACCAGATGGAAATACACGTCTACACAACAGAATGAAGAGCACCAGAAACGGTAAATATATAAGATTTTCCCCTATAATTTAAACATTTAGAAGAATAATTGATTGTTTGAACAAAATTAGTAACAATGTAGTTTGCCTGAAGGACTTTAACATTTCTTACTCTGTAAACCTACCAGTGATGAATTCTTTAAACTTTTGTACATCTAAAAATATCTTTATTTTGTGTTTGTTTTTGGAAGTTCTTTTTGCTGGATATAGAATCCTGGGTTGATAGAGTTGTTATTTCAGTATTTTTTTTTATTATTATACTTTAAGTTCTAGGGTACATGTGCACAATGTGCAGGTTTGTTACATATGTATACATGTGCCATGTTGGTGTGCTGCACCCATTAACTCGTCATTTACATTAGGTATATCTCCTAATGCTATCCCTCCCCCACCCACAATAGGACCCGGTGTTTGATGTTCCCCTTCCTGTGTCCAAGTGATCTCATTGTTCAATTCCCACCTATGAGTAAGAACATGCGGTATTTCGTTTTCTGTTCTTGCGATCGTTTGCTGAGAATGATGGTTTCCAGCTGCATCCATGTCCCTACAAAGGACACGAACTCATCCTTTTTTATGGCTGCATAGTATTCCATGGTGTATATGTGCCACATTTTCTTAATCCAGTCTGTCACTGATGGACATTTGGGTTGATTCCAAGTCTTTGCTATGGTGAATAGTGCCGCAATAAACATACATGTGCATGTGTCTTTATAGCAGCATGACTTAGAACAGAGCCCTCAGAAATAATACCACACATCTACAGCCATCTGATCTCTGACAAACCTGACAAAAACAAGAAATGAGGAAAGGATTCCCTATTTAATAAATGGTGCTGGGAAAATTGGCTAGCCATAAGTAGAAAGCTGAAACTGCATCCTGTCCTTACTCCTTATATGAAAATTAATTCAAGATGGATTAGAGACTTAAATGTTAGACCTAAAACCATAAAAATCCTAGAAGAAAACCTAGGTAATACCATTCAGGACATAGGCATGGGCAAGGACTTCACATCTAAAACACCAAAAGCAATGGCAACAAAAGCAAAAATTGACAAATGGGATCTAATTAAACTAAAGAGCTTCTGCACAGCAAAAGAAACTAACATCAGAGTGAGCAAAGCAACCTATAGAATGGGAGAAAATTTTTGTAATCTACTCATCTGACAAAGGGCTAATATCCAGAACCTATGAAGAACTCAATCAAATTTACAAGAAAAAAACAAACAACTCCATCAAAAAGTGGGCAAAGGATATGAACAGACACTTCTCAAAAGAAGACATTCATACAGCCAACAGACACATGAAAAAATGCTCATCATCACTCACCATCAGAGAAATGCAAATCAAAACCACAATGAGATACCATCTCACACCAGTTAGAATGGCAATCATTAAAAAATCAGGAAACAACAGGTGCTGAAGAGGATGTGGAGAAATAGGAACACTTTTACACTGTTGGTGGGGCTGTAAACTAGTTCAACCATTGTGGAAAACAGTGTGGCGATTCCTCAAGGATCTAGAACTAGAAATACCATTTGACACAGCCATCCCATTACTGGGGATATACCCAAGGGATTATAAGTCATGCTGCTATAAAGACACATGCACACGTATGTTTATTGTGGCACTATTCACAATAGCAAAGTCTTGGAATCAACCCCAAATGTCCATCAGTGACAGACTGGATTAAGAAAACGTGGCACATATACACCATGGAATACTATACAGCCATCAAAAAGGATGAGTTCATGTCCTTTGTAGGGACATGGATGCAGCTGGAAACCATCATTCTCAGCAAACTATCGCAAGAACAGAAAACCAAATACCGCACGTTCTCACTCAAATACCGCATGTTCTCACTCACAGGGGGGAATTGAACAATGAGATCACTTGGACACAGGAAGGGGAGCATCATACACCAGCGCCTATTGCGGTGACGGGGTAGGGGGAGGGATAGCATTAGGAGATATACCTAATGTAAATGATGAGTTAATGGGTGCAGCACACCAACATGGCACATGTATACATATGTAACAAACCTGCACATTGTGCACGTGTACCCTAGAACTTAAAGTATAATAAAAAAAAAAAAAGTAAAATATAAAACGGCAAAAATAATAATAATAATACTCTTTAAGCAGATTCACCTTAGGTTAACATTTTAACCCATTCCCAATATGATTTGTTCTATTCTATCAATCAATCATCTATCTTTCTTACTCTGTTTCATGTTACTATAACAAAATATTACAGACTAGGTAACTTATTTATTTTTTTGAAATGGAGTTTCGCTCTTGTTGCCCAGACTGGAGTGCAATTGGCACGATCTCGGCTCACTGCAACCTCCGCCTCCAGGGTCCAAGCGATTCTCCTGCCTCAGCCTCCAGAGTAGCTGGGATTACAGGTGCACACCACCACAGCTCGCTAATTTTTTTGTATTTTTAGTAGAGCCAAGGTTTCACCCCATCTCTACTAAAAATACAAAAATTAGCTGAGCATGGTGGTGCACGCCTGTAATCCCAGCTACTTGGAAGGCTGAGGCAGGAGAATCTCTTGAACTGGGGAGGTGGAGACTGTAGTGAGCCAAGATCATGCCACTACACTACAGCCTGGGTGACATAGCAAGATTCCATCTCAGAAAATAAACCTGCCCACCTCAGGCTCCCAAAGTGCTGGGATTACAGGCATGAACCCAGTCTACTTATAAATAAATAAATAAATAAATAATCTGGGCTGTGTGCAATGGCTCACACCTGAAATCCCAGCACTTTGTGGGGCTGAGGAAGGAGGATTGCTGGAGCCCAGGAGTTTGAGACCAGCCTGGGCAACATGGCAGGAGGCGGTCTTGACGACAAAATTTTTTAAAACATTAGTCAGATGTGGTGGCACGCCTTAAGGGCAAGAGGAGTGAGACTGGCCTAAAGCCCCCTCTCCCTGCAGGAGGAGAAAAACCCAAACATGGAGTTCTACTTGAAGAACCTGGTGCTGACCTCACTGAACCTCTTCTTTGCAGGCACCGAGACCGTCAGCACCACCCTGCACTACGGCGTACTGCTGCGCATGAGGTGGAGGGTAAGGCTGGAAGGGGAGGGAAGTGGAGGGCTATACAAATTCAGAAGGTTAACATTTTTGCATCATCATTTCTTAGAGTTTTATACATTTGTAAATTTATATTTTTATGTTAGCAAACATTTGGCCTTGGAAATTTAAATTCTCTACCCTACTGTCCCTACACATTCAAATCTTTTAACTTTAACTTAAATGCTTAAAGTCTTACACTTCAAAACTTTAAATTTCTAAGTTTCTGAAATTCTAAGACTCAAAACTACAGTTGTAACTCTCTGGCATGTATAAGGTGGAAGATTTTAAGTTTCCAAGTTCCTAAATGTCCCAAATTCCTAAAATTTCAAGATTCAGAGTCTGTTTTAAAGCTGTAACAGTTTATACTTTTGCAGTTTCTATATTCATCTACAGATAAAAGTAAACCCTGTGCAATAATGCTTGTTTTTTTGTTTGTTTCTTTTGTTTTGTTTTGCCCTCAATGTTTGCAGATTGGTGGAAAGTTGCAGGGACTAGAGGTTGGGGAGATGAGAGGGAGGGACCAGTGGAAGAAGAGGAGGTACCTGGTGCATCTTGATGAGAAAGCAGTCAAAGAAGTCCCGAGGGTTTTGGGGGTCAAAGGATGCTTCGTTGATCTTGACCCTGGAGGCAATGAAGTCCTTGAGCTCTTCTATCAAGTAGTAGACGCGATTGTGTCTTCCTGGCAAATACTGCATGATTCCAGAGTACATGTCATATAGTTGTGGGAATAGGCAAGAGGACTTTGTCAGTGATGGGTGCCAGGGGCCCGCATGGGCTGAGCCTGGAGTTGGACAGCTGGGCTCAAAGTCCAGTGCTGGGTCTAACAATCAGGTGAGGCCCTTTTGCTTCCCAGAAGTTGGGTCCTATTGAGACAGTACTTCCCCCTTCACCTTGGTTTTGCCTTCCACCATTGCAGTCATATGTGCAGTCAACTGCAATCTAAAAATATTACATATAATAAGATATTTTGAGAGAGAAAGAGTACATTCACATAACTGTTGTTAGAATATAGTTATAATTGTTCTATTTTATTACTTATGAATGCCAGTCTCTTACTGCACTCAATTTATACACTGAATTTTATCATGATATGTATATACCAGAAAAACTTAGTATCTATAGAATGGGTACTATCCATGGCTTGAGGCATCCACGGGGATCTTGAACATATCCCCCAGCAATGAGGGGGAACTACTGTACTCACCTCCCAGGCGTCTAAGGAGGATCAAGTGGGGTATAGGAAAGTGTTTAGTTAACTGGGGTTGGTGCATGGAAAGAGAGGTGGCTGGGTGGGCACCTGCGCCCAGGGAGTGCTCATCTCAATGAAACTCTCATTGATCAACCGCAGCAGATTCAGGAACTGCTTGTCCTCATAGTCGAAGCAACTTCCAAAGACAACAGAACTGATGATGTTGGAAACGCTGCAGCTTAGCAGGAAGGTGGGGTCGATGGGGGCACCTGGGCAGTGGAAATTGTTTATGTTGGAGGCCATGGTCATGAATATGGGGTGTGGAGTCACAGTGATGCATCTGAGTCCCAGCTCTACTACTTAATTGCATGTGTGAGCCACTTCATTTTTGTGTTTTGGGTCTAGATTGGCCAATCGGCAAATTGGTTTGGGAACCACTTCACTGATTCATGAGGATTCAGTATCATTATCTGTATAAAATAATTAACACAAAGCCTGGCATACAGTAAGCACTCAAGAAAACCTAGTTGAGCTTAATCATTATTTTTTATTATTATTACTTAAATGTGTTGATGTTAGAGACTCACATATTTGGGGAAAAGTGGGATAAGGGACACATTATAAAAGTTCCTGAATTCTGTCTAGCTCTACCGATGATTCCATTTGGGCAATTAAAAAAATCCTTCCTGGCCGGATGTGGTGGCTCATGCCTGGTAATCCCAGCACTTTAGGAGGCCGAGGTGGGCAGATCACGAGGTCAGGAGTTGGAGAGCAGCCTGGCCAACACGGCAAAACCCCGTCTCTACTAAAAATACAACAATTAGCCAGGTGTGGTGGCAGGTGCCTGTAATCCCAGCTACTCAGGAGGCTGAGGCAGAAGAATCGCTTGAAGCTGGGAGGTGAAGGTTGCAGTGAGCTGAGATCATGCCACTGCACTCCAGCCTGGGCAACAAGAGCAAGACTCTGTCTCAAAACAAAACAAAACAAAATCTTTCCCTTGCCCTCACCTACACCTTCTGTAAAACAAGATCAGTCGATCTGGGAAGAATTTCTCTAGAATAATGCACATATTCACAAATACACAATTTTATGAATAATGTCTGGGGTACATGGGCATTTGAAGCTTTTATATGACCTGTTAATCACTCATGTAGACCAGGCAAGGAGCCTCGGATGTAGAGAAAATGTGTCTCCATTTCTACCTCTTATCTATTTTTCTGTTTTTTTGTTTGTTTGTTAGTTTGTTTGTTTTTCAGCCTCTGTATCTTTTCTCTATAGACCCCAGTGTTTCTAGACCTTATTTTTTGATGAGACTGAACTCTTTTAAAAACACAATGAAATGAGTATAGAGTTTCACATTTGCAAGATAAAAAAGTTCAAAACATCTTTTTCACAACATGAATATACTTAACAGTACTGAACTGGACACTTAAAATGGTGCATATGCTAAATTTTATGTTATGTATTTTTTTTACCACAATACAGATAGACAAATGTAATGAAATTTGAGCCTGTCTTCAGGAAAAGTCACAAAGTCACGTCACCAATATCCGCATAGGATATCAAGAGCTCACAGACCCCCTGAGATCCACTGATTACAGTTTCTAGATGAGTGGTCCCTAAGGGTCTTCCATGTTAACTGTTTTGTTGTTGTTGTTGTTGTTTAAGAGACAGTTTCACTGTGTCTCCCATACTGAAGTGCAGTGGCATGATCATAGCTCACTGCAACCTTGAACTCCTGGACTCAAGCAACCTCCAGCCTCAGCCCCACAAGTGGCTGACACTACAGGCCTGTGCCACCATGCCCAGCTCATGTAAACTCTTAATACGGAAGCTGGCCAGAAATCTCAGTGGATTCTTAATATTTTCCCTCTTCTTCCATTCCAGAGCTTTCTCCCACCAAAGCCCATCTTCTCTTGACTGAGAACCCCATAACCACCCAGTCACCTAGTGGCCCTCCCCCTTGTGGCCCCCATACCCTTGGTCTTCCGGAACTCCTCCAGTAGGTAGCTGGCCTCATCCTGAATTCGCTCCTCAATGCTCCTCTTTCCCATCCTGAAGTCCCAAAAGATGGTCAGGGAGAGGCGTCGGAGAATCCTCCATCGTTCTCCATTGGCCAGAGCCACACCTGCCAAGATCTCAGTCTCAGGCTTCTGCCTCCCTCCCCTTGCTGTGTTCAACTCGGTGCTACACAGTGATGGGGAAAGATTATGAAAGCTCTAGACTGTGCTGTCCAGGAAGCCATCCTCAACCTTCAAGGCTCAATCAAGAGAGTAAGGTTCCCTCTCTGCAGGATCCTCGGGAAAGAAAAAAAAAAAAAAAGTCCAGACTGAGGTGGAGGAAAAGGGAATCAGTGCAGGAGTGATAGGGGAGATCAAACAGTGTTTCTTACAGGAAGGAGAGGTGGAGTTGGATAAATAAAAAAATAACTGAGTGAATGACGGTTGGAGAGTGGATAGAGAGATTCATAGATGTATGAATGATGAAAGCATTAATGAATGGATGGAATGATAAATAGATGAATAAATAGAAAGTTAATTGATCGATGTATAGATAATAGAGTGAAAGATATTTTCATAGAAAGAATAATGAATGGATTTTCTGATGGATATGGATCGATGGACAGAAGGAAGAAAAGGTGATAGATAGATAGATAGATAGATAGATAGATAGACAGACAGACAGACAGACAGCATGTGGTGAGCCTGCTTGGAATTGAAGGATGTGGGCAGTTAGAGATGGATGCATGAGAGAAAGAGATCTACCTAAGTGAAGGAGGCAGAGACCTATGGGGTTAGGTATGTGTATAAGTATAGGAAGATGAGAAATAAGGTTGGTTGTGAGGGCTATGAGGGCTGGCTATGGGTACATAAAGAATATCGCTAATCCCCCAGGCTCGGAGGCTCACACCTGTAATCCCAACACTTTGGGAGGCTGAGGCGGGCAGATCACCTGAGGTTGGGAGTTCCAGATCAGCCTGACCAACATGGAAAAACCCCATCTCGACTTAAAATACAAAATTAGCCCTGTGTGATGGTGCATGCCTGTAATCCCAGCTACTCTGGAGGCTAAGGCATGAGAATCGCTTGAACCCAGGAGGCAGAGGTTGTGGTGAGCCAAGATCATGCCACTGCACTCCAGCCTGGGTAACAAGAGTCAAATCCTGTCTCAAAAAAAAAAAAATGTGTGTATATATATATAAATATATATATTATATATATATTGCTAATCCATTGAAAATAAGGGCAGAAATAACACAGAAAACTGTTTAGAGTCAGATGGCAAAGGCTCAAAATAAAATGATCCTACCACTTACTGTGTGACATTATCTAATCTTTATCTTAGCTTTTTCTTTTCTTTTTTTTTTTTTTTTGACAGAGTTTCTCTCTTGTTGCCCAAGCTGGAGTACAATGGTACAATCTCAGCTCACTATAACCTCTGCCTCCAGGGTTCAAGCGATTCTCTTGCCTCAGCCTCCTGAGCACCTGGGATTACAGGTGTGCACCACCATGCCCAGCTAATTTTTTTTAATTTTTAGTAGAAATGGGGTTTCACCATGTTGGCCAGGCTGGTCTTGAACTCCTGACCTCAGGTGATCCACCCGCCTCAACCTCCCAAAGTGCTGGGATTACAGGCGTGAGCCACCACGCCCTGCCTATCTTAGCTTTTTCATTGACAACATTAGTATAATGTTAACGGCTCTCCTAAGGGAGGCAATGCAGTAAGTCATGTAGAGTACTTACTTACCGAAGAACCTGGCATAGAGGGAGCGCACTGCAGTCATTTCTGGTTTTATTGTTTTTGTTGTTGTTGCTACCTACCATGACCTTGGAAGTTTTGCTCTATTGAAGCCAGTTTTCCACGGCCACTGAACTCATCTGCTTGGTCTATCAAGGCTTCCTTCACTGCTTCATGTCCACATAAAACCACCACAGGCCAGAGACCCATGTACACAGTGAACAAAGGGCCGTATTTCTCCCTGAGCTTGGAGTGAAGGAAAACACAAGAGGAGGGGCTGATTGGAGTACCACATATAGGCCAATAGGATTTTAGAGGATGGTGATTTCCAGGGGATATAAACATGGTACTAAGGAATCAAAGTAAATCTGGGCTTGGAAGGACTACTGGGAAACAGGCACGGAAGTCTTGGCTTCTGTCATCCTAGGCAAAAGCTCATCCCTCCCCACAAGACTTACTGTTCTCATCTATAAAATAATGGACCTGGATTCGATAAATTCCAAGATTCATACTTCTCTCTCTGAAATGTTAAATTTCTAGAATCTGAAGACTTCGTGATACCAAGTCTCAAAGCGCTAAGACAACCTGAGTCAAAGTGTCCTTGTGTTTAAAAATATAATGTACTGTGATTCCAAAGTCCTGAGATCATGAAAGTCTTATTTCAGTGCACTGAGAATGTGTGTTTCCAACATTTCAGGATTCTGGAATTTCAGAATTCTAAGATTTGCAAAGTCTGTGCTTCTGAGAGTCTATCTTTAGAAGGCATAAGGTTCTATGTGAATCTGGCTACAGGATTAGTTGCTCTAAGCGCTGTTAGAGGAGACAGACACACTCACCTTCATGAAAGACTGAAACGTAGCGTCAGTTCGAACTTGCAGCAGGTTCCCCAGGAAAGGAATTGGTGTAGGACCTGGGGCAGCTTTCCTGCCTTATTCATTCGTTTCCAGGCAATGAGGACGAGCAGGCAAGACAAGCAGAGTGCCAGAAAGATGGTGACAGCCCCTCCCAGCTCCATGGTGCCAGGTCAACAGGTTCTGTCCTGGGCACCAGATCCTGCCTAAATAGGTCCTGAGAGATCATCTTATACCAAAATCTGAACACCCTGGGATTCAAGTTTTCCAGGTTTGAATGTCATCGGGGAAGTGATTGCTTTATATGGGGGGTGGTTATATAACCTATAATCTCCCATCTGAATAAGGGTAAACTGAATTCACACAGGGAAATCCTCTGGGGCCATTCCCCTTTCTTCATATTTCCAGTCTGCCTGTTCTTCTCTCTCAGCTCAATAGGATTGACAGAATTTCTTGGTGGGGTGTGAAGAGGCAGATTATTCTCTTTTTAGGCTATTGATTTTAGGATCCAGACGATCTGGGTACAAGTAGCAGCTGTCTTTTCTTCACTGGGCAAGTCACTTAACCTCTGGGACTTGTTTCACCATCTATCAAACAGGGAAACCATGTTGTTTTATTTTTTTTTATTTTTATTTTTTGAGACAGATTCTCACTCTGTCACCCAGGCTGGAGTGTAGTGGCGTGATCTCATTTCACTACAACTTCTGCCTCCCGGGTTCAAGCAATTCTCATGCCTCAGCCTCCCAAGTAGCTAGGACTACAGGCGCATACCACCATGCCCAGCTAATTTTTATATTTTTCTAGAGATGTGGTTTCACCATGTTGGCCAGGCTGGTCTCAAACTCCTGGCCTCAAGTGATCCACCCCCGTCAGCCTCGTAAAATGCTGGAATTACAGGCGTGATCCACCGCAGCTGGCAGACCATGTTGTTTTAGAAAGCCTTGATAGACAATAAGGAAAACTCTTTGTTCATTATTTAATTCAGGTAACCCTAATTAATTAAAATTTTTTAATTGACACATAATTGTACAAATGTGTGGGGTACAGTGTGCTGTTTTGATACATGCATGCAATGTATAACAATCAAATTCAGGTAATTATTATATCCATTAATAATTGTACATATTTGTGGGGTATAGTGTGATGTTTTGATACATGTATGCAATGTATAACAATCAAATTCAGGTAATTATTATATCCATTACTGAGACATTTGTCATTTTGTTGTGGTGAGAACATTCAAAATCCTCTCTTCTAACTATTTTGAAATATGCAATGTATTATCATTAACTACAGCCACTCTACTATGTAATGGAACACTAGAATATTAATAAGCAAAGTAAGCTGAAGATTTAGAAAACAAGATAAATAAATCAATTGAAAGGGTTTGTTCAAAAAGTTCTTGTTTTCTACTCAAGATAATGTTAAATAACAATAATCAAAGATTACCTGTGTTGGTGTATCAGAACTTTGCTGTATCAAATTTAAAAAAAGAGAAAAAAGAACTTTGCTGTAGTATGTGTCGGGGTGTGTGTGTGTGTGTGTGTGTGTGTGTGTGTGTGTGTGTGTATTTGGAAAGTCTAAGGTGTAGGGATCACCCCTGAACCGCAGTCTCTGGAGGGGAACGTCTCCTCCAGCACAATTAGTGATTGCGTTCCTTAATAATCTAGAAAGTGATTCACTACCTTTTCTGCACCAAATATTTTCAAAGCCTTAATGTTCTGAAATGAACTTCGAGGATATCATATCCTACCCACATATGCTATTTATCAAAATTCAATGTCCTTTTCATGCGACTGTATTCTCAGACTTGGAAACTGAATCCCTCAAGGTATCTGTAGGTTTGGGGAATGGGGTTTGGCTGGCTGAGCTGAGGCATCCTGTGTCCAGAAGTGGTGGAAATTCTGGGAAAACTGAGTGACTCACACACAGTGCCACCTTTTGTCTCTTGGATCTGCTGCTAGAATGTCTTTCTTGGAGTAGAGACTCAGCTCAGCCCATCTCCTTTGACTCTCTTAGCTTTCACCTCCCCATCCCATTCTGATCCTCACCCCCCAGCACTTAACACCCATTCAGGACTAATCTCTTAACCATCTTGCAGTGGTGGTGTGTGTGTGGTGAAGGTGGTCGGTTGTGAGTCTGATTTTCTGATTCAGACAGGAAGAGAGAGAGCAAGTACTCTTAGAACAGCTCCCCTCACCATCCCACCTCCAGATAGGAAGCCAGGAGTGGAGGAACTTGCACTAAAAAGTAGAAGCAAGCTAAAGAGGAAAAATAATTGCAGAGGACTTGAGGCAGAGAAATTCAGAGCATGGCAGATTATGCCAGGTATTATGTGATGGAGACAGAGGTCAAGATTGAGAGAAAATAGAAGTGCATAGAAACAGAACCAGAGCGAGATCAAAATAGAGATGAGGCCAGGCTTGGTGACTCACACCTGTAATCCCAGCACTTTGGGAGGCCGAAAAGGTGGATCACCTGAGGTCAAGAGTTCAAGATCAGCCTGACCAACATGGTGAAACCCCGTCTCTAATAAAAAATACATGCGCGCGCGCGCGCACACACACACACACACACACACACACAAATTACCCAGGCATGGTGGCAGGCACCTGTAATCCCAGATACTCAGGAGACTGAGGCAGGAGAATTGCTTGAACCCGAGAGGTGGAGGTTGCAGTGAGCCGAGATCGCGCCACTGCACTCCAGCTTGGGCAACAAGAGCAGAACTCTGTCTCAAAAACAAAACAAAACAAAACAAAATAGAGATGAGAGAGAGATTCAATGAGTCAAAGACAATGTCAAGGAGGACACAGAGACAAAAGACAATTCAAAGAAACAGACAGAAGCAGATAGAAACAGAAAGAATAAAAGACAGGAAAAAAGTTTCAGTGACACAGAGAATGAAAAAGTGACATATGACTGAGAAGAGAATCAAGAGGAACCCAAAGAGTGAATGCACCAGTGACTCAGAGAGAAATCCAACTAGACAAAAAGTTGGAGATGGAGATGAACAAAGAGAAAGGCAAAGAAACAAAGAGATACAGAGACAAGAGACAAACCCAGATCTAAGTGGGATAGAGAGGAGGAGATTTGTGCTCCAGAGGGTGTGTGCGTGAAATGGAACCTGGGTCATTTTATGCCTAGTCACATGCCCCTCTTTCTGGGACTAAGAAATGTAACGCTGCCAGAATTTTTTTGTTTTTTGTTTTTTGTTTAGAGATAGAGTCTTGATCTGCTGCCCAGGCTGGAGTGCAGTGGTATGATCTTGGCTCACTGCAACCTCCATCCCCCGGGTTCATTCTTTGTTTCATTTTTATTTTTAATGTTTTTTATTTAAAATTGGGGTTCTTTTTGTCATGTTTTGTTTTGTTTTGTTTTGTTTTTGGAGATGGAGTCTCACTCTGTCACTGAGGCTGGAGTGCAGTGGTACGATCTTGGCTCACTGCAACCTCCATCCTCCAGGTTCATTCTTTGTTTCGTTTTTATTTTTAATGTTTTTGATTTAAAATTGGGGTTCTTTTTGTCATTTTTTGTTTTGTTTTGTTTTGTGTTTTTTATTTTGGAGTCTCGCTCTGTCACCGATGCTGGAGTGCAGTGGCGCGATCTCTGCTCACTGCAACCTCCGTCTCCCAGGTTCGAGTGATTCTCGTGCCACAGCCTCCCCAGCAGCTGGAACTACAGGCGCACGCCACCACGCCTGGCTAATTTTTGTATTTTTAGTAGAGACGGGGTTTCACCATGTTGGCCAGGAAGGTATCCATCTCCTGACCTCATGATCCACCCACCTCAGCCTCCCAAAGTGCTAGGATTACAGGCGTGAACCACTGCATCTACCCGGCCTTAAAATCCGTTTTAACTGGTATAAGTTATAGCGACTCCTGCTTGCTTTTGGTTTTTGTTTGCATGGAATATCTTTTTCCATCTATGTACTTTCAGTCTATATGCACCTTTACAGGTAAAGTGAGTTTCTTATAGGCAGCATATAGTTGCATCAAGTTTGCTTGTTTTTGTTTGTTTTGTTTTTGAGACAGAATCTCTACTAAACATACAAAAAATTAGCTAGGTGTGGTGGCGGGCACCTGTAGTCCCAGCTACTTGGGAGGCTGAGGCAGGAGAATGGCATGAACCCAGGAGGTGGAGCTTGCAGTGAGCCAAGATTGCACCACTGCACTCCAACCTGAGTGACAGAGCAAGACTCTGTCTAAAAAAAAAAAAAAAATGTTGTTCAGGCATGGCAGCTCATCCCTGTAATCCAAACACCTTGGTTGGCTGAGGCAGATGGATCACCTAAGGTCATGAGTTCAAGACCAGCCTGGCCAACATGGCAAAACCCCATTTCTATAAAAATACAAAAATTAGCCGGGCACGATAGCGGGTGGCTGTAATCCCAGCTGTTTGGGAGGCTGAGGCAGGACAATTGGCTGAACCCAAGAAGCAAAGGTTGCAGTGGGCCAAGATTACACCATTGCATTCCAGCCTGGGTGACAGAGCAAGACTCCACTCAAAAAAGAAAAAAAAAAAAAAGTTGTTCATCCCTGTCATCTATCCAACTTCTTTCCCATCACTGAACTCTAAGTCCTGCCATTTTCCTGGTAAGGAGGAACTTCATGGCCATGGATGTGAGTTATCCAAACACTCAGAAGAAAAGAATCTTGACTTTCTTCTCTTCTTTGACCTTCTTCATTCTATTTCAGCCAACATTCCCACAGCCACCCCCAATCCTTGTCATCACTCTGAAATGTGAAACACAGACATGTCATTCTCTGACCACAACCACTGGTACCCCAACTCCCCCACTGCTTCATTGCCAATGGCCTGAGGGGTATACTGGCCAGCTACACCTTTGGTTAAGGTTCCAAAGAGTACAAACACCACAGAAGGTCAAGTCTCCCTCCTATTAAAAGACTTTCTTCTAACATTTTGAAACCTTTTGTTACATGTTTACACAGAAGTATTTGAAGAAACACAAGAGATTACAAGCAGTTTTTCTAATGTTTCATAAAGAAAAACAAGCGGGACCTGGCAGTCCAAGTGGTGGTTAACAGCACGAAATTTACATTCACAGCCAGACGTGGTAACTCACGCCTGTAATCCCAGCAGGTTGGGAGGCCGAGGTGGGCAGATCACCTGAGGTCAGGAGTTTGAAATCAGCCTGACAAACATGGTGAAACCCCGTGTCTACTAAAAATACAAAAATTAGCTGTGCATGGTGGTGGTAATCCCAGCTACTCAGGAGGCTGAGGCTGCAGAATCACTTGAACCCAGGAGGCAGAGGTTGCAGTGAGCCAAGGTCGCACCATTGCACTCCAGCCTGGGCAACAAAAGCAAAAGAGCAAAACTCCATCTCAAAATATATACGTGTGTGTGTGCGTGTGTGTGTGTGTGTGTATATGTATATATATACGTATATGTGTATATATATGTATATGCACATATATGTATATGTGTGTATATATATAGATGTGTGTGTGTACATATACATATATATACCGTCACACAAGACCATACTAAGACTCTATCCTCATTAGCTGTGAAATGCAGAACCAAGTCACTTACAACCGACTTTTGGGTCCTTGCCTAACTCATTTGCAAAATGGAGATGATAAAGCCAACCTCACGGTCTTGGCAATGAGTTTAATTAAGATTATGCTCATAAAAAGCTTCCCACAGTTCTGGGGTTTTCTTCAAGCAGATAAATGGAGCTGGGCTAGGACTGTTTTAATCCAAACACAGACGAGCACAGGAAAACATCAGATGTTCAGCTGTATACAACATGGCCCACAAGCCTGCACAGACACCTGAATGCACACATGAAAAAATCCACATACTTACATGTAGTCACCCACTTGTGAATGCATACACACAAATATGAATATGCAGCATACATCTTGTTTCACACAGAAATGCACATCGTAGACACCCCTAAATCATGTGTGCACACATGCTGTATGCAGAGACACACATAAAAATTGGCAAGCATTGAGAAACAGTGGCACACCCTCTCAGGCACACACACACATGTGCATGTGTAGACATAAGTTGGAATGGATACCCATTATCAAACACAAACATACACCCCACAAAGCCTAGTGCACACATAAATTCATGTATCAACAGGGACATACTGAAACATACATGCACATAGACACTACAAGCATGCACCCAGAATGACACACAGACAGTTGTATAAATGAGGAAAACATGGCAAAGGAGAAAGAGAAAAATAGACAGGATCCAAGACAGACAGGTGGGCAAAGTCCTGTGCAGGGCTCCAGGGCCAACCAGAATGACCTGAGAGTCTAATGCTGGCCTGTCCTTCTGCAGATACTGCCTAACTCAGCACCACGCTCCAGGAGGCCGTGAAGGATTAATTTCCTATTCAAAACTCCATGGGGTAAATCTTGGCTGTGCTGAGGAAGGGATGGGGAAACAGGTTCCCAAAGCCTCTGTCCCTTCCCTCCTTCCCAAAGGAAAAGATTTGGGAGCTTTAGACTAGAGAATGTAAAAGCAGGGAAGGTGCTTAGGGAACATCTCATCCATCCGCTTCATCCTACAGATTAAAGAGAACAACTACTATTCGTTGAGCACTTACTGCCATGTCCTTATCTGCATTAACACATACACTTCTCCCCTAAATAGCCAAAGAGGTAGGAGCTGTTCTTTGCTCCATAAGGCTCAGAGAAATGAAGTCAGCTGTTCAAGGCCACACAAAAAATAAAGGATAAGGTTAGGATTCCAATCCAGGCCTAAATCATTGTACCATCCGTCCAGAAAGGGAAACTGAGGCCCAGCAAAGAAAAGGGATCTTCCTGGGTTCGCCACTAACTCATTCTGAAAGCCTGTACCCAAGACACTGCCCACTGGGACAAGTCCCTCCCACATGATTTCAGACACCATTCTCTCACTCTATGCTCCAGGGTAATCAACAAGTCCAACATCGATTGACCTCTATGTCCACAAATACTGGAGTTCTCCCAGCCTGTCTCTCCTCACCCCTCCGTGGCCAGGTCATGGCAGCCTGCTGACCACTCAGTGCCCTTCCCTGTGCCAACATCACTGAGAAACAAACTCCCCAAATGTCTGTCTCCCACCTTTTTAAGAAACAAGAAGGAAAAGGAGGGGCCAGGCCCAAGTGCAGGCTGGTGACCAGGATTAGCAGGATTGATATCTGCCCAGCTGGTGTTAATCCTCCTTCCCACCTCTTCCCCTCCAAAATCAACAAACAACTTTTCTCTCTTCACCTTGTTCTCTGAACTTTGCTCCCTCCACACAGGTCTCAGAGCTCAGCATCCCAGAACACTTTCAGGAAGATGTCAGTCCTGGGGGTGCCAACCTCACCCACCTCCCCTTGTCCAAAGTTGGTGACCCTGAGGACAGGTGCAACCCTCAAGGGTCCAAACATCAGAGCCTGTCCTGTGGCCATCTGGAGCCCCTCTCAGGATCTGGCTGAGGCTCATCTCAGGCCCACATAGGACCAATCTCAGCACCTGCCTCATGCTCACGTCAGAGCCCACTGGAACCAACCTCAGATCCTATATGGTGCCATTCTTATGCCCTCCTGAAGCAGGACACTCTTATGCCCTGAATGACACTTGAGACAACACACAGAGCCCTCTTGGCACCAAACATGACATTAATATTCTTCTGCTGTCAAGTTCAGTGCCAACTTCTTTCCCATCCTTGAGTACACCTGGGGGCAGTCCCAAAGCCAACACGATGCCTCCCCTCCCTGGCCGTACCTGAGGCTGATATCAGAACCTGCCAGTGTCATCCCTGTGTCCACTGCTGATGCCAGTCTCGGCACCCACCTCCTGCTAAGCCTGGCCCGCACTTGACTCCCAGGGTGATCTAGGCCAGTCAATGAAGGCGGATGAGGAGAGAGTTCACATCCCAGCTCCCTCACTTACTCCCTGTGTGACCTCACTCAAGAGGGTTTATGGAGTCCAGATCTGCTCATCTTCAAAATGAGGATGATGATGAACCAACCTCATTGTTACAAAGATTCAACCAGGTCATACACACCTAGACTTGATCTTCCCATATACAACCGTGCTCACCAAAGGGTAACTGTCCTGTTTACTAAGGAAGAATTTCCCTGAGGGAAGGACAGGAGGCTACTCATCCCTTCTCCACTCCCACCCACCCCAGGCTCTGCCTCTGTGCCTAACACTGGAGTTTACCCCAATCTCTTCTCTTATTGTTCCCTCTGCCTGCTAATAGTAGTAACCCCTGACAAAGCAGGAATCACCCTTAAAGGAGATTTAACTCACCCTCAAATATGATCTTCTCTTCCTAAATACTCCCTTTCCACTGGCAGGAAAATCAAATCCACAAAGTGGAACTAAGGACGCAGAGGAGGAGAGACGAGAGTTCAGGGCCACTCACGCATGTCCCCTGCCCACGGTCTGTTTTCTGTCCTCTGTAGACCCTTATATAAAATGAGAAACATAAATAACAATAATAATATTCATAGGAATGATACAATCAATCTAGTGGGTTTTCCTAAGGATCTGGGTTGGAAACCAGTGGAGGTCTATGTAAATTACAACCCTTGGGACACTTGAGTTTTTTCCACCATTTGGGGGTTGTTATTACTATTTCTCCAGACCTGGCCAATCCCTCAGCCAACTGATAACTCAAGGCACTCTTCTCCAAGTGTGGGGAAAGTTCCCCTGAAATACGGATCCGGTCTTCCACCCCTTTCCCAACCAGAGATGTGCAGTGGAGGTTCTATGGCACCCATCCTGGCCTCACTCTGAGGTTCCAGTGAGGATTCTGTGCATCAAGATACGGCTCTGGGCCAAAGCAAAATCGTCAGCCCCTGGGCTTTCTGGGAGGAGCTCCTGGGCTTTCTGGGAGGAGCTGCTGGGCTTGCTACACACTCCTCCTCCCAGAAACTCCACACCCACACCCTGGGTCTTCCTAGCCCGAAGTCTCTCAAGTCCATATGTCTGGAATCCCCTTTCCTGAGACCCTTAACCCTGCATCCTCCTCACCAGAAGACCCCCAATGCACAGCCACACTTTTGTCTCACCCTAATAAAACCCAGACCTTTGGATTTCTCTCCCCTGGAACCCCCAAATCCAAAACTTTGAGGTGTATTCTCACTCTCAGAACCCAAATCCAAAGTCCAGGTGCTCCCCTGTGCAAATATTCCAAACTCCTCAGTTCTACAGTTTATCTGTTGCCCCCTCCTAAATCCACAGCCCTAGGGCACCCTTCCCGAAGTACCACAGACTTAGTCGGGAGGCCCCCTCTCTGTTCAACTGCCCTGTGGTCCCCCTCCTCCTCCCTTGTTGGCTGTGTCCCAAGCTAGGCGGGATTCATGGTGGGGGGTGTAGTGGGGAGGTGAAATGAGGTGGTTATGTAATCAGCCAAAGTCCACCCCTCTTTTTCAGGCAGTATAAAGGCAAACCACCCCAGCCGTCACCATCGATCATCCCACTGCCACCATGCTGGCCTCAGGGCTGCTCCTGGTGGCCTTGCTGGCCTGCCTGACTGTGATGGTCTTGATGTCTGTCTGGCAGCAGAGGAACAGCAAGGGAAAGCTGCCTCCGGGACCCACCCCATTGCCCTTCATTGGAAACTACCTGCAGCTGAACACAGAGCAGATGTACAACTCCATCATGAAGGTGTCCCAAGGCAGGGAGATGGGTGGCACGGGGTGGGGGCTGCCCAGCTGGCTGGGGCTTTGTGGCGGGGATTGACCAGTGTGGACCAGAGTCTCAGGAAAGGGAGTTTTGGAGATTCATCATCAGGGTCGTAGCCAGGAAAGAAAGGATCTTGGGATGTCCAGCTCCCTGACTGTGAGAACCTGGGGACGAAGGATCCCAGTACTTGACATCTCCGTGCTGGGCCCATTCAGAGTGGGGGCTGCTCCCTCTAACCACTCCCACCCGCCTCCATCAGATCAGTGAGCGCTATGGCCCGGTGTTCACCATTCACCTGGGGCCCCGGCGGGTGGTGGTGCTGTGCGGATATGATGCCGTCAAGGAGGCTCTGGTGGACCAGGCTGAGGAGTTCAGCGGGCGAGGCGAGCAGGCCACCTTCGAGTGGGTCTTCAAAGGCTATGGTGAGGGGGTGCCCAAGAGGGGGAAGGTGGCCAAGAGAACACAATGGTCTCAGTGTCCCCAGCCTTCTCCCTGACTCTCCTGCCCCCTGGAGGCTATGGCAGAGACCCCGGTCTGGTTTTATCTCCCCATCTCCCTTCATTGTGGCCTCTCCCTGTGTGTCCCTCACCTGTCTCCAGCGTCCCTGTCCTGATTCCTCCCTGCCTCTTTCTGCCTCCATCTCCTTGTTCTCTCTCACTGGAGTCTCCTCTTTCCCCTCTCTCCATCTCTGAGGACATCTTGGGTTTCTGTTTTCCAACCCTGGTCCTCTGTCTTCATTTGTCTTTTTGTCACTCTCAGCTTCTGTGCTTCTCGGTGTTTCTCCTCTCTCCGCTTCCCTCTCCCACTTCTTCCTCTGTCTTAGGATTTCATGGTATTCAAACTTCCACATCTCCAGCCTCCATCTCCTGGTAACAGTCTCTCTTCCTTCCAGACCCTCTCTGTTTCTGTCTCCGTATTTCTTTCTCTCCTTCAGCTCGGCTTAAGAATCTTTCACCATTTTTATTTCCTCCTCCCAGATCTCCCCATATCTCACATCCCCTCCCTCCATCCTCTTCCTCCATCTCTCTTTCTCTTTCTCTCCCCCATTCCTTCCCTTCCTCCATGGAGTGTCCCCCTATTCCTCTGTTTCGCTGGGCATCTGTCTGTCTGGACTTTCTGCTTCTCTTCTGATTCTCTTATTCTTTCTACCCGGTCAGTCTCTCTCTCTCTCTCTCTCTCTCTCTCTCTCTTCTCTGACTGAGTTTGCAGCTCTCTTGGGCACTCGCGCTGAATCCATCTCTCTCCCACCCCACTCCCTCTGTGCTCCACCCTTGGGGAGCCCCCTGAAGCTGGTCTGCTCCTGCCCCCACCGCCCCCTGACCTCTCTCCACCCCCACGTTCACCTCCCCAGGCGTGGTTTTCAGCAACGGGGAGCGCGCCAAGCAGCTCCGGCGCTTCTCCATCGCCACCTTGCGGGACTTCGGGGTGGGCAAGCGCGGCATCGAGGAGCGCATCCAGGAGGAGGCGGGCTTCCTCATCGAGGCCCTCTGGGACACGCATGGTGAGCAGGGAACCCCGAGTGCGGGGACAAGAGCAGGAAAACGCCCAGGGCTAGGGACCCCCGCGCGCACGTTCTGCCTGAGGATGGGGACTCGGTGGGGAAAGGCCCCCGCACTTCCAGCCCTGGAGTCTGGCGCTGGGAATTTGGCTCAACAGGGCCCTGCCTCCCGGAATTCTGACTCTCCTCAGACCTCTGAGTTGACTCTCTCCCTGACCTTCTTCTCCGGCCACATCTGCAGGCGCCAATATCGATCCCACCTTCTTCCTGAGCCGCACCGTCTCTAATGTCATCAGCTCCATTGTCTTTGGGGACCGCTTTGACTACGAGGACAAAGAGTTCCTGTCTCTGCTGGGCATGATGCTGGCAATCTTCCAGTTCACGTCAACCTCCATGGGGCAGGTAACCGGCTGCAGACTGGCCCCTGACGCCCCTACTGCAACCTGTCAACTGCTCCCCTACCTGGAGACAGGTGCCCCAAACTCCCACTCCCCTCCAGACAGTGTCCCCTCAAAATCAGCCCCCAATATTGGACAACTGGGCAGTTGCAACAGAACCCAGGATGGGTGCCCAATACCCAGTTTCCAAGGATACCTGAAAAGCTCAACAGATGCTCCCCAGAACAGAGCCTGCCGGCAGGATGCAAGCCCTCAGCTCAGCTCTCTCACCTGGGCACGTGTTCCCATCCCCAACTTAACCGTAATTTGTAACAGGGGCTCCCTACCCTGTTCTTCTGAATATTTTATCACCTGGACAAGTGACTGCCTCAACCCACCTCCTGCATACCTGAACACCTGGTGCTGCAAAATCCAGCCCATCATAATCATTTCACATCTACACAAATGTCCCAAATTAGCCCACTGGAATATCTGGCCAAGTGCCCTCTACTTCGCCCACTTAAATACCTGAAAACATGGACAGCTGCCCTAACCAACACCCTAAACACATAAATATCTAGACAGATTATTCCCCAGACACCCAAATAAGTGTTCCCCAACCCTTTCCAATCACACACCCTACAGAGGTGCCCCCGATGCATCCCACTTGAATAGGTAAACACCTGAACAGGTATCCCCTCTACTTCAACATCTTCACCAGCCCCGCTTTAATACCTGAACACCTGAACAAAAGCCCCCAATCCAGACCCAATAAATATCTGGGTAGTTGTCTCCAACCAAGCCCATCTGAATGCCTAAATACCTAGACAGATGACACTCCCCTCATACCAGCCCCACCTGAATAACTAAACACTTGAAGAGGTGTCTGCCAACTCAATTCCACTTGAATATCTGAACACCTAGATGTGTGCTCCAATCCAGCCTCATTTAAATACCTGAAACCTAGATATATGCCTCAGTTCTTCTCACCTAAATTACTAGACCGTGGCCCTGGCACCTAATCCACGTGAAAACTTAGATATAGCTTCCCATCCAATCCCACTGAAATACCTAAACACCTGGACAGATGCCTTTAACTCAGTTCCTTCCTTGCTATGAAACAAGTCCCATTCCCATCAGCTCCTGGCCCCTGACAACTGTCCTTTCCTCCCATCCTCTCTCTGCAACCCCAGCTCTATGAGATGTTCTCTTCAGTGATGAAACACCTGCCAGGACCACAGCAACAGGCCTTTAAGGAGCTGCAAGGGCTGGAGGACTTCATAGCCAAGAAGGTGGAGCACAACCAGCGCACACTGGATCCCAATTCCCCACGGGACTTCATCGACTCCTTTCTCATCCGCATGCAGGAGGTACACCCCAGCAGCCAGTGCGGGGAGGTGCAAAGCCAGGCAGGGGGAAATCAGGCTGGGAGTGGGGCGGGCAGACAACACAGGCCCATTCAAATTAGCCCTCATCATAATAATCCTCACAATTGGCCAGGCGCGGTGCCTTACACCTGTAATCCCAGCACTTTGGGAGGCCGAGGTAGGTGGATCACCTGAGGTCAGGAAATCGAGACCAGCTTGGCCAACACGGTGAAACCCCCTCTCTACTAAAAATCCAAAAATTAGCTGCGCATGGTAGCGCCCAGTGGAGCAGAGGTTGCAATGAGCCAAGATCACGGCACTGCACTCCAGCCTGGGTGACAGAATGAGACCCTGTCTCAAAAAAAATTAATTCTTTTAAAAGTAATAAATGAGCTTGCATGGCCATGTGCATGTGCAGTTCCAGCTACTCAGGAGGCTGAGCCTAGAGGATTCCTTGAGCCCAGGAGTTCGAGTCCGGACTGTGCAACTTAGCAACACCAAGTCAGTATAAGAAAAAAAAAAAAAAATGACAGCTAAGTTGATAATTAAAGGACAGATGGTCAGCAAGGTAAAGAAGCTGAGAAGAGCATTTTGGGCAAAGCCAGCAGCTAGGGCAAGGGCTGGAAGCTAGAGCGAGTCTGGTAGATCTAGGGTCCCTCTTTCCATTTTTGGTCTGGACCAAAGAGAGGTAGATCCAAAGCAAAAGCCCTAGAAGGGCCCTGAGGGCAAGAAGAGTGAGGTTGGTCTAAAGCCCCCTCTCCCTGCAGGAGGAGAAGAACCCCAACACGGAGTTCTACTTGAAGAACCTGATGATGACCACGCTGAACCTCTTCATTGCAGGCACCGAGACCGTCAGCACCACCCTGCGCTATGGCTTCCTGCTGCTCATGAAGCACCCAGACGTGGAGGGTAAGGCTGGAGGGTGAGGGAAGTGGAGAGCCCCAGACCCTCAAAACTCCACTGACCCTGGTGCAATGTCCCCACCTGTCCCAGATCCCAGGTGGGACATGCTTTGCTGTCCACAGACAGGGCAATATTCAGCTGACAAGCATCAGCTGAGTCTCACTAGTTCATAAAATATTGAAAATCTCTGCAGTGATTGGTCAGTCACTTCTGTCCCAAGCCCACTGAGTGCCTCGCTACCCGCTCCTCCGGATCATCCCCTGAGTTCCTCTCTGTGCTTCCCCTGTGATTCTGGCACAGTCTGGTTAACAGGATTCTACTCCAACAATGAGAATGGCTGAGGTCTGTTATGAATGGTCTACCTCTGTATCATATGTGGAGACATGTCATCCACCCTGTTTTACCTATTCAGACTATCATCCCTGCCCTGAGACCCCTAGATACCTACACATTCCCCCTCCTCCCCAAGCCAAGGTCCATGAGGAGATTGACAGAGTGATCGGCAAGAACCGGCAGCCCAAGTTTGAGGACCGGGTCAAGATGCCCTACATGGAGGCAGTGATCCACGAGATCCAAAGATTTGGAGACGTGATCCCCATGAGCTTGGCCCGCAGGGTCAACAAGGACACCAAGTTTCGGGATTTCTTCCTCCCGAAGGTGCTATCCTCCCCACCCCCCAGACTACAGGGAGTTCCAGCCCCTCTCTGTGTCCGCAGCATCTCACCCCCATTAGAAGCTTTCTAGACCCTGTCCCACTCCCTCAATCAGTCCAAAAGGACTTCCCCCACCACCACATCCGTTCCACCTTCCCACTTAGAGACTCCTGAGTTCTGCATCTTCCCAGACTTTTTGTGTCAGGAGAATCAACCCCATGTTCCCAAACTTCCTGTCTTAAGAAACAGGAGCCCCCTTTCCATTAGGCCTTTTGCTTTAGGGACACAAGTCTCAGGTCCCCCAAACACCCTGCCTAGCAGGACATGGACCCCATGTCTCCCAAACTTCCTGTTTCAGAGACATGAACCTTCTATCCCCCAAAGCTCCTTTCTCAGAGGACCGCAACTCCTTCATGCCTGCCACTTCCGCTTATGTAGGGCACCCTAGTTCCCCCTCCAGCCCCTGTGTACTTTCACCAGTCCCCAACCTGCCTCATCACACACACCTTCCTCCTCCCTCCCAGGGCACCGAAGTGTTCCCTATGCTGGGCTCCGTGCTGAGAGACCCCAGGTTTTTCTCCAACCCCCAGGACTTCAATCCCCAGCACTTCCTGGATGAGAAGGGGCAGTTTAAGAAGAGTGACGCTTTTGTGCCCTTTTCCATCGGTAAGAGACTAACTACTGTTTACCGCCAGGCCACTGCTCACACCAGCAGGCGCCTCCCTCACCCAGCTCCCCTCTGTGCTGTGTAGTCTGGTATTTCTCCAGCTTGGAAGTTCCTGTTAGAATCTACCCTTGAGCCACCAACTGATACTTCCTTAACTACCAAGCACCCACTACCTGCGCCCAGGTAAAAGGAAAGGAAACATCTTCCCCCGTAGATTTATTTGTCTAGGGTCACACAGCAGATTCTTCGGATCCCTAAAAAGGAGATGAAGGCACAGAAGTCGTATTTGCAAGTGTATGGGGCAGGAAGGAACATCTAAACCTCCCATTGCTATACCTGGCATGGATCACCCCATCTATGATGGATGCCTGACATTATGCCTTTTTCAAAACCCATAGAAATGTACAACACAGATAAACTCTAATATAAACTATGGACTTTGGTTAGTAATAATATATTAATTTTGGTTCACCATTGTTATATCTCTTATAGAAAGAAACTGAGACTCAGGGAGGATCACAGCTTCCTCTGAAAGTCTCTCAGGCCATAATATTCCACCTCTCCTCCCTGGGAGAGCCGCAGCTGGAGGTCGGTAGTGGGGCGAGGCTGCACTGAGAGTGGGCTTCACCTCCACCCCTCCCGCCTCTCCTCCTCAGGAAAGCGGAACTGTTTCGGAGAAGGCCTGGCCAGAATGGAGCTCTTTCTCTTCTTCACCACCATTATGCAGAACTTCCGCTTCAAGTCCCCCCAGTCGCCCAAGGACATCGACGTGTCCCCCAAACACGTGGGCTTTGCCACGATCCCACGAAACTACACCATGAGCTTCCTGCCCCGCTGAGTGAGGGCTGCGCTGGTGCAGGTCTGGTGGGCGGGGCCGTGGAAAGGGCGGGGCTAGGGGCGGGGCTCGTGGGAGGGGCGGGGCTAAGAATGGGGACGGGATGGGGGAAAGGAAGCCGCGAGGTGGTTAGAGGGAAGAGAAGAAACAGAAGGGGCTTAGTTGACCTTGATAAGGTGCTTCCGAGCTAGGATGAGAGGAAGGGAAACCTTACATTATGCTATGAAGAGTAGTAATAATAGCAGCTCTTATTTCCTGAACCAGTACCCCCGTGTCAGCTTTGTACAAAAAGCGTTTGTTCACAAAGCGTTGCACGCTCACCTCACTTAATTGCCACAAACCTCTGCGAAGGGGAAAGCGTTCATGCCCATTTTACACGTGACAAAGCTGAGACTTAGAAAGTTGTCTATCTGATGTCTCACAAAACATGTGCCCAGAAAATCTTTGAACACAGATCTGTGCCCATAGCCCTCTAGAAAGATTCTTAAAAAGCACCCCTTCCAGGCCGGGTGCGGTGGCTCAAGCCTGTAATCCCAGCACTTTGGGAGGCCGAGACGGGCGGATCACGAGGTCAGGAGATCGAGACCATCCTGGCTAACACGGTGAAACCCCGTCTCTACTAAAAAATACAAAAAAACTAGCCGGGCGAGGTGGCGGGCGCCTGTAGTCCCAGCTACTCGGGAGGCTGAGGCAGGAGAATGGCGTAAACCCGGGAGGCGGAGCTTGCAGTGAGCTGAGATCCGGCCACTGCACTCCAGCCTGGGCGGCAGAGCGAGATCCCGTCTCCAAAAAAAAAAAAAAAGAAAAAAAAAAAAAAAAAAAGCACCCCTTCCTCACGTCAAACAGCTTAGTATAGCATCACATGGCCTGAACATCCCTGTCCTGGGGCTTTTTCCAGAGACCTAGTGAGTGGCTGTCCTGCCTTCACTGCCCACATGCCCACACTCTCACCTACTCAACATGCTTTGAATACCAGGGTGTAATCTGTGCTCACTACCAGGTAAGGCCGCTGTGGCCCATTCAGAGTCAGTCCGGGGACACAACGAGACATGAATGGACATACAGAGTCAGTCTATTAACAAATATTTTGCAGAGCAGAAGTTTTTAATTTTAATGATGTTCCATCAGTATATCCCTTAAGGAAGAAGTTGAAGGAGAGAACCACTTACAGAGAAAGATGAGAGAACTCTGGATCAGGACATACCATATGCATGTGTGTGATCATGTGCAGGTGTGCATGTGACCGCATATTCTCCTCCATGTATGCATGAAACACATTCCACTATGGGTTTCTGAAGGTGGGGCTCTCCGGATGGATCTGGTGTCTGTTGTAAGACCCAGCTAAGAGTTTCACAACCACTGCCCACTCTCAAAGAAGTTAGTGTATGGCCCCCTTAGAAGCTTCCTTACAGCCTTCATGAAAATTAACTCCAAGTTTATTATAGACCTAAATGAAAAATGAGTATCTATAAAACTTCCAGAAGATAATGTAGGAGAAAATCTAGATGCCCTCAAGTTTGGTGATGACTTATTAGATACAACACCAAAAGAACAATGCTTGAAAGAAGCACTTGATAACTTCTGTGTCATTGAAATTAAAAACTTCTTCTCTGAAAAAGAATTGTCAAGAGAATGACAATACAAGCTACAGACTGGGAGAACATATTTGCAGGGGACATACCTGATAAGGGACTTACATTCAAAATACACAAAGAACTGTTAAAACTCAACAATAGAAAACAACCCAATTAAAAAATGGGCAAATGATCTGAGCAGACACTTCGCCAAAGAAAATATACACATAACAAATAAATATAAGGAAAGATGCTCCATATCACATGTCAGTAGCCATTTCAAATTGAAACAATAATGATGTACCACTACCCACCTATTAGAATGGCTAAAGTCCAAAACTGACAACACCAAATGCTGACAAGGAGGTGGCTCAACAGGAACTGTCATTCATTGATGGTGGGAATGCAAAATGGCACAGCTACTTTGGAAGATAAATTGGCGGCTTCTTGCAAAGCTAAACATATTCTTACCATGTGTTACAGCAATCATGCTCTTCGGTATTAACCCCAAATAAGTTGAAAACAGATAGCCACACAAAAACTTCTGCACAGATGTTTATGGTAGCTTTACTCATAATTGCCAAATCTTGTAATCAACCAAGATGTTCTTCAACAAGTGAATGGATAAATGAACTGTGATACACTCATACAATGAAATATGGCAGGGCATGATCACTCACACCTGTAATTATAGCACTATGAGAGGCTGAGGAGGGCAGATCACTTGAGGTCAGGAATTCGAGACCAGCCTGGCCGACATGGTGAAACCCCATCTCTACCAAAAATACAAAAATTAGCCAGGAACGGTGGCATGCACCTGCAGTTCCAGCTACTTGGGAGGCTGAGGTGGGAGAATTGCCTGAACACATGAGGCAGAGCTTACAGTGAGCTGAGATGGAGCCACTGCACTGCAGCCTGGGAGACACAGTGAAATTTTGTCTCAAAAAAAAAAAACAAAAAAAAAAGAAGAAGAGGAAAAAAGAAAAGAAATATGATTCAGCAATAAAAAGAAATCAGACCACAGAAAGACATGGAAGAACCTGAAATGTGTGTAGCTAAGTGAAAGAAGCCCCTCTGAAAAGGCCACATACTATATGATTCCAACTATATGACAGTCTGGAGAAATGAAACTGTGAAGACAGTACAAAGATAGTAGTTGCCAGGAGTTTAGGGAGGAGGGAGGTGTTTGTTCTTCCCTTTGGGGTGACGAGTTCTTCCAGGCCCCAGGCAGGAACAGAGATGCTGTCCAGGAGCCAAGGCCTTAGCAATCTACCTGGTGCTCTAGTCTATTGCAACTGAGCTGGCACCTCAAATCAATCCGTGTGATACATCATATCAACAGAATGAAGAAGAGAAACCATATGATCATCTCAATTGATGCTGAAAATGCATTTGATGGAATTCAACATCCCTTCATAATAAAAGGCCTCAAAAAACTAGGTATAGCAGGAACATAGCTCAACATAATAAAAGCCATGAATGACAGACCCACAGCTAGTATCGTATTGAATGGGGAATAACTGAAAGTCTTCCTCTAAGATCTGGAACATGACAAAGATGCCCACTTTCATCACTGTTATTCGACATAGTACCAGAAGTCCTAGCTAGAGCAATTAGACAAGAGAAGGAAAAAAAAGGGCATCCAAATTGGAAATGAAGAAGTCAAATTATCCTTGTCTGTAGATGATATGATCCTCTATTTGGAAAAACCTAAAGGCTCCACAAAAAGACTATTAGAACTGATAAACAAATTCAGTAAAATTGCAGAATACAAAATCAACATACAAAAATCAGTAGCATTTCTATCTGCCAACAGCAAACAATTTGAAAAAGAAATTTTTAAAAATCCAGCCTGAGCACCATGTCGAAACCCCATCTCTACTAAAAATATTTTTAAAATTAGCTGGACCTAGTGGTGTGCACCTGTAATCCCAGCAACCTGGGAGGCCAAAGTAGGAGAATCTTTTCAGCCCAGGAGGTCTAGGATGCAGTGAGCCAAGGTCACATCACTGCACTCCAGCTCTACATGACAGAGCAAGACCTTATCTCAGAAAAAGGTAATCCCATTTACAATAGCTACAATACAATGAAATCCCTAGGAATTAACCCAAGAAGTAAAGGATCTCTATAATGAAAACAATAAAACACTGATAAAAGAAATTGAAGAGGACACCAAAAATTGAAAAAATATTTTGTGTTGATGGATTGGAAGCAGCAATATTGTCAAAATGTTCATACTACTTAAAGTAATCTACAGATTCAGTGTAGTTCCTATCAAAATATGAATGACATTCTTCATAGAAAACAGAAAAAGCAATTCTAAATTTAAACAGAACCACAAAAGATCTAGAGTAGCCAAAGCTACCCTAAGCAAAAAGAACAAAATTGGAGGAATCACATTATCTGACTTCAAATCATATTATAGAGGTATAGTAACCAAAACAGCAAGATACTAGCATAATAAGTTATGTAGACCAATGGAACATAATAGAGAGCCCAAAAACAACTTCATACATCTACAGTGAACTCATTTTCAACAAAGGTGCCAAGAATATTCATACATTGGGGAAATAACATTCCCTTCAATAAACGATGCCAAGAAAACTGGACATCCATATGCAGAAGAATGAATCTAGACCCCTATTTTTGACATACGCAAAAATCAAACCAAAATGGATCATAGACTTAAATCTATGATCTCAAACATGAAACTACTAAAAGAAAATATTGAGAAAGCTCTCTAGGACACTATGCTGGGCAAAGATTTCTCGAGTAATACCCAACAAGCACAGGCAACCAAAGCAAAAACAGACAAATGGGATCACATCAAGTTAAAAAGCTTCTGCACAGCAAAGGAAACAATCAACTAAGAGACAACCTACAGAATGGGAGAAAATATCTGCAAGTTATCCATCTGACAAAGAGTTATTGACAAAAATATATAAGAAGTTCAAACAACTCAATAGGAAAAAATCTAATAATCCAATTTAAAAATGAGTACAAGATCTGAATAGACATTTCTCAAAAGACATACTAATGACAAACAGGTTATTTGAGAAAGGGCTCGTATTAATCTGTTCTCACACTGCTATAAAGAAATACCTGATGGCACGGTGGCTCATGCCTGTAATCCCAGCACTGTGGGAGGCCAAAGTGGGCAGATCACCTGAGGTCAGGAGTTCGAGACCAGCCTGGCCAACATGGTGAAACCCTGTCTCGACTAAAAATACAAAAAAATTAGCCAAGTGTGGTGGTAGGCGCCTGTAGTCCCAGCTACTTGGGAGGCTGAGGCAGGAGAATTGCTTGGACCTGGGAGGCGGAGGTTGCAGTGAGCCGAGATCGCACCGCTGCACTCCGGCCTGAGAGACAGAGTGAGACTCCATCTCAAACAAAAGAAAAGAAATACCTGAGACTTGTATTAATCCGTTCTCACACTGCTATAAAGAAATACCTGAGACTGGGTAATTTACAAAGAAAAGAGTTTTAATTGGCTTACAATTTTGTAGGCGGTACAGGAAGCATTCTGGGGAGGCCTCAAGAAACTGCCAATCATGGCAGAAAGCAAAGGGGGAGTGAGGCATCTTAGATGGCGGGAGCAGGAGCAAGAGAGAGTGAGGAGGGAAGTGCTGTACATGTTTAAACAACCAAATCTCATGAGAACTCACTCACTATCACAAGAACAGCACCAAGAGGACAGTATGAAACCATTCATGAGAAATCCAGCCACCCTCCACCAGAGCCCACCTCCAACATTGGGAGCTACAATTCAACATGAGATTTGGTGGGGACACAGATCCAAACCATATCAGTGCTCATCATAATTATCATCAGAGAAATGCAAATCAAAGCTACAATGAGATGTCATCTCACCCTAGTTAAAATGGCTTTTATCCAAAAGACAGGCAATAACAAATGCTGGCAAGAATATGGATAACAGGGAACTCTCATACATATCTGTTGGTGGAAATGTAAAGCAGTACAACCACTATGGAGAACAGTTCGGAGGTTCCCCATAAAACTAAAAATAAAATTACCATATGATCCAGCAACCCCGGTGTATACGTCCATATTACCACATGATCCAGCAATACCACTGTATATATCCAAACAAAAGAAATCAGTATGTCCAAGATATATCCACATTCCCATGTTTACTGCAGCACTATTCACAGTAGACAAGATTTGGAAATAACCTGAGTGTCCATCAACAGATGAATGGATAAAGAAAATGTGGTACATTCACACAGGGGAGTATTATTCAGTCATAAAAAAGAATGAGATCCTGCGTTTACAACACAGATGTAACTGGAGGACATTATGTTAAGTGAAACAAGCCAAGCACAGGAAGACAAATGTCGCATGTTCTCACTCCTACGGGGGAGCTAAAAAAAAAAATTGAACTCATGGAGGTAGAGAGTACAACGATGGTTAGCAGAAGCTGAAAAGGGTAGTGGAGAAGGGAGGATAAAAAGGAGATGGTTAATGGGTACAAAAATACAGTTAGGTAGAAAGAATAAAATCTAGTGTTTGGTAGCACAATAGGGTGAATGTAGTTAACAATGATTTATAGTATATTTCAACATAACTGAGAGTGGAATTGAAATGTTCCTAAAACCAAGAAATGATAAATGCCTGAAGTTATGGATATCCCAATTTCTTTGATTCGATCATTACACATTGTGTGTATGTATCGAAATATCATATGTACTCCATAAACAGTACAAGTTTTATGAAAGAAAAAGAAAAGATTGGCCAGGGTGCGGTGGCTCACACCTGTAATCCCAGCACTTTGGGAGGCCAAGGCAGGCAGAACCACTTCAGCCCCGGAGTTCAAGACCAGTCTTGGCAATATGGTGAAACCCTGTCTTTATAAAAAATACAAAAAGTAGCTGGGCATGGTGATGTGCACCTGTAGGCCCAGCTACTTGGGAGGCTGAGGTGGGAGGATGGCTTGAACCTGGAAGGACAAGGCTGCAGTGAGCTGTGATCATGCCACTGCACTCCAGCCTAAATGACTGAGCGAGACTGTGTCTTAAAAAAAAAAAAAAAAAGAGGGGAAGGGAAGGGAAGGGAAGTGAGGGGAGGGGAGGGGAGGGGAGGGGGAGAGAAAAGAGAAAAGAAAACGGAGGGAGGAGGGAAGGGAAGGGGAGGGGAGGGGAGGGGAGGGGAGGGGAGGGGTGGGGAGGGGAGGGGAGGGGAGGGGAGGGGAGGGGAGGGGAGGGGAGGGAAGGGAAGGGAAGGGAAGGGAAGGGAAGGGAAGGGAAGGGAAGGGAAGGGAAGGAGGGAGGAAGGGAAGGAAGGAAAATATTCATCAACATGATACAGCAATGTTTAGTGAATTTTCCTGTACAGGTCTTACACTAAATGGAAGCCAAATGCAATGCTAGGTATGGCATTTTTTGTGTTATTGCTTATGGCATTTTTATTTTAATTTCCAAATAAAGAAGTGTGATCGATTTTTCCATTTTAAAAATCTTTGTCTACCCCAAGTTCACAAAGATTTTCTCCCATGCTTTCTTTTGAAGAATTCATAGTTACAGCTTTAACTTTTAAGTCTGAGTCATTATGAGTAAATTTTTAAATATAGTGTGAAATAAGAGCAAAAGCATATTTTTTCCTTAAGGAAATTCAGTTATTCCAACACTTTCGTTGACTTTCCTTTCTCCCATTGAATAGCTTTGGCACCTTAATCAAAAATCAGTTGATTATATAAGTGTCCATCTCTAGACCTTCTTTTCTATTTCATTGATCAGTATATGCCTACATGACTTTATTGAAAAATAAGGTGAGCCCTCTGAGTTTGTTACTCTTTTATAATTACTTTGACTAGTAGTTGTAAAAGATACACATCTTAGAATCTTATTTTATTTTATTTTATTTTATTTTATTTTATTTTATTTTAGAGACAGAATCTCGCTGTCACCAAGGCTGGAGTGCAGTGGCGCAAACTCAGCTCACTGCAACCTCTGCCTCTGGGGTTCAAGTGATTCTCCTGCCTCAGCCTCCCGAGTAGCTGGAATTACAGGCACTTGCCACCATGCCCAACTAATTTTTGTGTTTTTAGTAGAGACAGGGTTTCACCATCTTGGCCAGGCTGGTCTCAAGCTCCTGACCTCAGGTGATCTGCCCACCTTGGTATCCCAAAGTGCTGGAATTACAGGTGTGAGACACCGCGCCCGGCCACATCTTAGAATTTTAAAATCAGCTTATTAGCTTATATCAAAACAAAAAAAGCCTGCTGAAATTTTGATTGGGATTACAAATAATCTATTGATCAATTTCAGAAGAACTGACATCTTAACAATATTAAGTCTTCCCATTCATGGCCATGGTATATCTCTTTATTTAGATATTTAATTTCTCTCATCAATGATTTGTAGTTATGCTACTGCACAACTTTTATTAATTTTATCTTTAAGTAGTTTATGTTTTCAATGGTATTATAATAAAAGGCTTTCAATATCTCTTAAAATCTTAAATCCTGGCCACGTGCAGTGACTCATACCTGTAATCCCAACACTTTGGGAGGCCAAGGTGGGTAGATCGCTTGAGCTCAGAAGTTCGAGACTAGCCTGGACAACTTGGTAAAATACAGAAATACAAGAAAATTAGCTGGGTGTGGTAGTGCACACCTATGGTCCCAGCGACTCGGGAGGATGAGGTGGGAGGATGAGGTGGGAGGATCGCTTGAGCCTGGCAGGCAGAGGCTACAGTGAGCTGAGATTGTGCCACTGCACTCGAGCCTGAGTGACAGAGAGAGACCATGTTTAAAAAAATAAACAAATGAAAATATCTTAAATCCAGAGCCATACAGAGTTTTGTAATAAAAGATTCTTCTGTATTCACATTTAAGAACTACATTCTCCAATGGCTACAAATTTCTATTCTAAGAAGCTATCATTTCTTTTTTTTTTTTTTTTTTTTTTTTTTTTTTTTTTTTTTGAGACGGAGTCTCGCTCTGTCGCCCAGGCTGGAGTGCAGTGGCCAGATCTCAGCTCACTGCAAGCTCCGCCTCCTGGGTTCCCGCCATTCTCCTGCCTCAGCCTCCCGAGTAGCTGGGACCACAGGCGCCGCCACCTCACCCGGCTAATTTTTTGTGTTTTTAGTAGAGACGGGGTTTCGCCGTGTTAGCCAGGATGGTCTCGATCTCCTGACCTTGTGATCCGCCCGTCTCGGCCTCCCAAAGTGCTGGGATTACAGGCTTGAGCCACCGCGCCCGGCCAGAAGCTATCATTTCTTTTGATACCTATTGATCATGATGGGGAATGAAAATGGGTCCAGTGTGGTCTTGTCAATCCAGGAATTTTTCAGAGGAAGGATTTAATATTGGTTGAATGCCCAAAAATCCAGCTTACATGGGAGGAACAAAGGGAGTTTGGTTTAATCATCATAATCCCAAAACTAGCACAGAAAGCGGGTATGGCCTCAGACATCACCCAAGGTGCTGAAAGGAATCGCCTCCCAGCCACAACACACCTGCTCTTTCCTCTCCAAACCACTAATGCCCATCCCAACTCCAGATTTTTGAAAGGGTCAACTCCCACTTTTCAAAATCCTGTTTAAAGGATACTTCTGGCTGGGCATGGTGACTCACGCCTGTAATCCTAGCACTTTGGGAAGCCAAAGAGGGTGGATCACTTGAGGTCAGGATCAGCCTTGGCCAATATGGTGAAACTCTATCTCTACTAAAATACAGGAGTTTGAGACTAGCCTGGGCCTCAAGCCTTAAGCAATCCTCCCACCTCAGCCTCCCAAATTGCTGGGATTACAGGTGCGAGCCACTGTGCCCAACCTGCACTCTTAATTTATAGAAAGAGATAAGATAAATGAACTTGTATTAGAGAATCATTCAGAAATAAGTATTTCTATGCCATATGGTTCAAGGCAATATATTAAACATCTTCTAATTGCATTATAAAATTACTAAATATAACTATTCAAGGTGATTATGAAAATATGATTATTCTAAAAGGCTACACTTTTTAAAATACTTACAGATAAAATTATTGTAAAAATTAGGATTAGGGAGGAATTTCTGTTGTTTTATGTGTGTGTGGGTGTTTTGTTTTGTTTTGTTTTTGTTTTGCTATATCTGTAATGTTTTTAAAAAGTGATTTCTCCCCTAATTTTGAGCTGTGCAATTAATGTTTTGTTTGTTTGTTTGAGACGGAGTCTTGCTGTCTCACCCAGGCTGGAGTGCAGTGGAGTGATCTCAGTTCACTGCCTCCATCTGCTGGGTTCAAGCGATTCTCCTGCCTCAGCCTCCTGAACAGCTGGGGTTACAGGCATGTGCTAACAAGCCCAGCTAATTTTTTGTGTGTGTATTTTTAGTAGAGATGGGGTTTCACTATGTTGGCCAGGCTGGTCTTGAACCCCTGACCTCTGGTGATCTGCCCCTCCTCGGCCTCCCAGAGTTGTGGGACTACAGGCGTGAGCCACCACGCCTGGCCTAAAATCTTAAAAATAATAAAAGAAATGTTTAAATGCTATTTGTGACATTAATTGAAATCCGATCAGAGCCTGTGATGTAAGATACAAATACAACCTGCTCCACTCCTAAAAATAACAAGAAAGTAATACTACTAATAACTAGCAACCCTCGTGAGTGCTTATGTAGCAGGATTTGGAGTTCTGGCCTAGTTTTGCCGAAACTCCTTATTTAATCCTAGGCCCGTCTGTGAACAACAGTTTCCTGTTTTGTGATCTGGGGGGTGGTAATAATTACTGCCCTCTCCATCAAAAATGAGATCAGATCACACAGGGTGTAAAGAATTATCAGTGGCCACAGGGAAAACAACAGTTAACATGAGCTGAATGCCTACTATGTGTCACACACTGTTTTAAGCAATTTATACTTTTCTTTTCTTTTTTTTTTTTTTTGAGATGGAGTCTAGCTCTGTCACCTAGGCTGGAGTGCAGTGACACAATCTTGGCTCACTGTAACCTCTCTGCCTCCTAGGTTCATTTAGAAAATTGTCATTTGTCCATGTGACAGTTGATAATTATTCACATTTCATATGGGCAACCTGCCAGACAGGAGAAAGTACTTCCCATGTTAAAAGACATTTATTGGCCGGGCGCGGTGGCTCAAGCCTGTAATCCCAGCACTTTGGGAGGCCGAGACGGGCGGATCACAAGGTCAGGAGATCAAGACCATCCTGGCTAACCCGGTGAAACCCCGTCTCTACTAAAAAATACAAAAAACTAGCCGGGCAAGGTGGCGGGCGCCTGTAGTCCCAGCTACTCCGGAGGCTGAGGCAGGAGAATGGCGTGAACCCGGGAGGCGGAGCTTGCAGTGAGCTGAAATCCGGCCACTGCACTCCAGCCTGGGCGACAGAGCGAGACTCCGTCTCAAAAAAAAAAAAAAAAAAAAAAAGACATTTATTATCTTGTTTTGCTACCACAAAAGTTCAAAAAAAAAAAATTAAAACGAACAATGGACCAGGATACTGCAGTAAAGCATTTCAAAAATTATTAAATCAGTGGAAAATTACACACACAACAGGAATTCCTTATAATTCCCAAGGACAGGCCATAATTAAGAGAACTAATAGAACACTCAAAGCTCAATTGGTTAAAAAAAAAAAAAAAAGGAAAAGACAGTAAAGAGTGTAACGCTCCCCAGATGCAACTTAATCTAGCACACTATACTTTAAATTTTTTACACATTTATAGAAATCAGACCACTACCTCTGTAGAACAACAACTTAATGGTAAAAGGAACAGCCCACATGAAGAAAAACTGATTTGGTAAAAAGATAATAAAAATAAAACATGGGAAATAGGGAAGGTGATAACGTGGGGGAGAGGTTTTGCTTGTATTTCTCCAGGAAAAAAACCAGCTTCCAGTTTAGGTATCTACAACTTACAGATAATGCTGTCATCCACCAAGAAAGCAGAGCTGCCAACTTGGGCACAATTAAAGAAGCTGACACAGTTGGCTGAAAAAAGCCTAGAAAACACAAAGGTGACACAAACTCCAGAGAATATGCTGCTTGCAGCTTTGATGATTGTATCAATGGTGGTAAGTCTTCCCATGTCTGCAGGAGCAGCTGCAGCTAATTATACCCACTGGGCCTATGTGCCTTTCCCGCCCTTCATTCGGGCAGTCACATGGATGGATAATCCTATTGAAGTATATGTTAATAGTGCATGCGTACCTGGCCCCACAGATGACCGTTGCTCTGCCCATCCTGAAGAAGAAATGATGATAAATATTTCCATTGGGTATCATTATCCTCCTATTTGCTTAGGGAAGGCACCAGGATGTTTAATGCCTAGAAGCCAAAAGGTTGGTAAAAGTACCTACTGTCAGTGCCACCAGTAGATTTACTTATCACATGGTAAGTGGAATGTCACTCGGGCTACAAATAAATGATTTACAGGACCCTTCTTATCAAAGATCATTAAAACCTAGGCTTAAGGGGAAGCCTTGCCCCAAGGAAATTCCCGAAGAACCAAAAAGCCCAGAAGTCTCAGTTTGGGAAGAATATGTGGCTGATACTGCGGTGGTACTACAAAACAATGAACTCGGAACTAGTAGAGACTGGGCCCCTCGAGGCCAATTATATCATAATTGTATGGGCCAGACTCACTCATATTCACAGGCCCCAGCCATCTTGCCCATTAATCCGGCCTATGATAGTGATTTAACTGAAACACTGAACCAGATTTATAGAAGGTTAGAATCACCCTATCCATGGAAATGGGGTGAAAAGGGAATTTCATCACCTCGACCAAAGTTAGTTAGTCCTGTTACTGGTCCTGAACATCCAGAATTACGGAAGTTTACTGCGGCCTTGCACCACATTAGAATTTGGTCTGGAAATCAAGCCACAGGAACAAGAGATTATAAGCCATATTATACTTTCAACCTAAATTCCAGTCTGACAATTTCTTTGCAAAGTTGTATAAAACCCCCTTATATGCTAGTTGTAGGAAACAGTTATCAAACCAGATTCCCAAACTATAACCTGTGAAAATTGTAGATTTTTTCCTTGCATTGATTTGACTTTTAATTGGCAGCACCATATTCTACTAGTGAGAGCAAGAGAGGGCGTGTGGATCCTGTGTCCATGGACCAACCGTGGGAGGCCTCGCCATTCATCCATATTTTAATGGAAGTATTATAAAGGAATTCTAACTTGATCCAAAAGATTCATTTTTACTTTGATTTCAGTGATTATGGGCCTTATTGCAGTCACAGCTATTGCTGCGGGTGCTGGAATTGCTTTACAATCCTCTGTTCAAACTGCAAAATCTGTCCATGATTGGCCAAAGAATTTCTCAAAATTGTGAAAATCTGAGACCCAAATAGATCAAAAATTGGCAAACCAAATTAATGATCTTAGACAAACTGTCATTTGGATGAGAGATAGGCTCATGAGCTTGGAACATCATTTTCAGTTACAGTGTGACTGGAATACGTCAGATTTTTGTATTACACCCCAAGCCTATAATCAGTCTGAGCATTACCGGGACATGGTTAGACACCACCTACAAGGAAAAGATAATCTTACTTTAGACTTTTCAAAATTAAAAGAACACATTTTTGAGGCATCAAAAGCCCATTTAAATGTGGTGCCAGGAACTGAGGTAATCGTGAATGCTGCTGATGGCCTCACAAATCTTAACCCGGTCAGTTGGGTTAAAATCATTAGAAGTTCCACTATTGTAAATTCCATATTAATCCTTTTATGCCTGTTCTGTCTGTTGTTAGTCTACAGGTGTATCCAGCAGCTCTGAAGAGACAGTGACCAGCGAGAAAGGGCCATAATGACGATGGCGGTTTTGTCAAAAAGAAAAGGGGGATATGTAGAGAAAAGAGAGATCAGACTGTTACTGTGTCTATGTAGAAACGGAAGACATAAGAAGTTCCATTTTGATCTGTACTAAGAAAATTGTTTTGCCTTGAGATGCTGTTGATCTGTAACTTTAACTCCAACCCTGTGCTCACAGAAACACGTGCTGTATGGAATCAAGGTTTAAGGGATCTAGGACTGTGCAGGATGTGACTTGTTAACAATATGTTTGCAGGCAGTATGCTTGGTAAAGTCATCGCCATTCTCCGTTCTCGATTAACCAGGACACAATGCTCTGCGGAAAGCCACAGGGACCTCTGCCCAAGAAAGCCTGGGTATTGTCCAAGGTTCCCCCCACTGAGACAGCCTGAGATATGGCCTCGTGGGAAGGGAAAGACCTGACCGTCCCCCAGCCTGACACACATGAAGGGTTTGTGCTGAGGAAGCCTCTTGCGGTTGAGATAAGAGGAAGGCCTCTGACTCCTGCATATCCCTGGGAACAGAATGTCTCGGTGTAAAACCTGATCATACATTCATTCTATTCTGAGATAGGAGAAAACCGCCCTGTGGCTGGAGGCGAGATATGCTGGCGGCAATGCTGCTCGGTTACTCTTTGCTACACTGAGACGTTTGGATGGAGAGAAGCATAAACCTGGCTTAGGCACACATCCGGGCACAGTACCTTCCCTTGAACTTATATGTAACCCAGATTCCTTTGCTCACATGTTTTCCTGCTGACCTTCTCCCCACTATCACCCTGTTCTATTGCCGCATTCCATTAGCCGAGATAGTGAAAATAGTAATCAATAAATACTGAGGGAATTCAGAGACTGGGGCCGGTGTGGGTCCTCCGTATGCTGAGTGCCAGTCCCCTGGGCCCACTGTTCTCTCTCTATACTTTGTCTCTGTGCCTTATTTCTTTTCTCTGCCTCTCGTCCCGCCTGACGAAAAATACCCACAGGTGTGGAGGGGCTGGCCCCCGTCAGAGACAAGCCTGGGCAACATGGTGAAACCCTGTCTCTAAAACAAAATAAAAAAATTAGGCTGGGCGCGGTGGCTCAAGCCTGTAATCCCAGCACTTTGGGAGGCCGAGACGGGCGGATCACAAGGTCAGGAGATCGAGACCACAGTGAAACCCCGTCTCTACTAAAAATACAAAAAATTAGCCGGGCGCGGTGGCGGGCGCCTGTAGTCCCAGCTACTCAGGAGGCTGAGGCAGGAGAATGGCGGGAACCCGGGAGGCGGAGCTTGCAGTGAGCCGAGATCGCCCCACTGCACTCCAGCCTGGGCAACAGCGTGAGACTCCATCTCAAAAAAAAAAAAAAAAAAAAAAAAATTAGCTGGGCATGGTGGCGCACACCTATAGTCCCAGCTACTTGGGAGGCGGAGGCTGGAGAATCACTTGAACCCGGGAGGCGGAGGTTGCAGTGAGCCGGAATTAGGCCACTGCACTCCAGCCTGGGCAACACAGCGAGACTCCGTCATAAAAAAAAAAAAAAAAAAAAAAAGGAAAAATAAAAAAAAAGAATTAGCCAGGGTAGAGCTTGGGGAGGTGGAATAGCAGACAGAGCTGTGTGTGGGGGCCAGGTTGTGTGGGAGAGGTAGGGTTCCCTGGCAGGTGTGTGGCTGGGGCTCTGGGAAGACTGTTAGCTGGGTTCTGGAGCCAGAGGTGGACGTATGCAGTGGTGGACACGGTCGGAACAAGGCAAGACCAAGTGGGTGGAGGTGGGGAACGGTGGCTGACACCTGTAACCCCAGCACTTTGGGAGGCCGAGGTGAGAGGATTGTTTGAGCCCAGGAGTTGGAGACCCACCAGGACAACACAGCAAGACCCTGTCTCTACAAAAAATAAAAAGTTAGCTGAGTGTATTGAGTGTGGTGGTGCACGCCTGTACTCCCAGCTATTGATAAGGCTGAGGTGGAAAGATCTCTTGAGCCCAAGGGGCTGCAGTGAGCTGTGATTGCACCATTTTACTCCAGCCTGGGCGACAGAGTGACTCTGTCTCAAAAACAAACAAAAAACTAAGCAGAGCTGGGTTCAGTGGCTCACGCCTGTAATCCCAGCACTTTGGGAAACTGAGGCGAGTGGATCACTTGAGGCCAGGAGTTCGAGACCAGCCTGGCCAACTTGGTGAAACCCTGTCTCTACTGAAAATACAAAAATTAGCTGGATGTGGTGCTGTGCACCTGTAATCCCAGCTACTTGAGAGGCTGAGGCAGGAGAATCCCTTGAACTCGGGAGGCAGAGATTGCAGTGAGCCGACCGAGATCACACCACTGCACTCCAGCCTGGGTGACAGAGCCAGACTCCATCTCCAAAAAAACAAAACAAAAACAAAAACAAAAAAAACAACTAAGCGGGTGGGATGTGGGTCGGGATTCGGGCAGGCTGCGTGGACCTCATGGTCTGTGTGGGTGGGATCGGCCTCCGTGTGGGTTTGTGGGTTTGGCTTGGACTCCTGGGGTCAGCAGGAGGCTATCTCAGACCTGGGAGGCGGGGCAGTGGTTGGGGGGAGGCTGGAACACATGGGCACCTCCGCGCTGCTGTGTGGGTGGGCCTCACCTTGAACTTTCGGGTACTTCATGAGTGCCAGGAAGGCGTGGCGCAGCGTGGTGCCCACCGTCTCGGTGCCGCCAAAGAGCAGGTTATGTGTGGTCATCAGCAGGGTATCCATGTGGAAGTGGCTCAGCGGGTCCTCCTCCTGCCGGGGTGGAGGGGTGGGGATGTGAGCCAGGGATGGAGACCCCTTCCCTCTAGACCAGTAGGACTGCTGCTGGGGGCCCATTCAGTCCCAGCTGGGTTTAACTTTCTTTCCCTAGGAGAGCTGGGGAACGCAGAAGGGCAGGGCTGGGAAAATCTCAGCTGCAGGGCCTACAATTAACTTCTTAGAGCTTGAATGACTTCTTGTTTTTTGTTTTTTAAAAAATATGTTTTATGTATGTATGTATGTATTGTAGAGACTGAGTCTTACTATATTGTCCAGGCTGGTCTCGAACTCCTGGACTTAAGCCATCCTCCTGCCTCGGCCGCCCAAAGTGCTGGGATTACAAGGGTGAGCAACTGCGCCCTCCCGCGCCCTCCCCCGCCCCGCCCCGCCCCACCTCCTTTGATGACTTCTTAATGAGCTGTAATTGGAGGTGGCTGCGAGTGGCTCCTGGCTCCAGCCCAGCTGGGCCAGATGCTTCAGCTTCTCCAGGGAGAAGGTCCCCCAACCCTGCCCCATCTGGGGTCCCTGTGGGTTTGAGGCCGGGGCAGCAGAATTTCAGGTCAGACTAGAGGTGGGATTTCCAGGTAGGGATTACCTCTGCCGTCTTGGTGAGGAAGCAGTCGATGAAGTCCCGGGGAGATCTGGGGTCTAGAGAGGCCTAGTGGTCGTGGACGCTGTGGGCGATGAGGTCTCTCAGGCGCTTGAAGTTCTGGAAGATGCGTTGGTGCGGCCCGGGCACCCAGTCCAGGAGGCTCGGGAAGATGTTGTACAACTGGGGACCAGACAGAGTGGGAGGGTTTTGGAGGAGGACGAAGGGTGTTCAGGGGCGAACGGGTTCTGTGTGGATGAGGTAGGCAGGGACTGGGTCTCGAAGGGTAGCCAGGTTCTGGAGAGGCCGGGGTTGGGGTTGGGGTTGGGGCTGAGGGGGAGTGGGAAGGACGGAATGGCGGTCATAAATGCTCAGGGGAGGGGAGGGGGCGTGGCCGTGTAACTCTGGGCGGGGTCAGATGGGAGGGGCGGGCCCTGGGAGGGCCATTCGCAGCCCTTTCCCCGCCCACTGTTTCCTCTCCATTCCTAGGCCCTGCGGAACCCACACCCCGTCCCAGCTGGACTCACTTGGCTGACCTCGCCCCAGGGGCTGCTCATGATTTGGAAGTTGTCATTGATAAGGCGGATAATGGTGAGCAGACGCTCATCATCGTAGTGGAAGCAGCTGGCGAAGAGCACGGAACAGATAATGTTGGACACTGAGTGACTCAGCACAAACGTGGGGTCAAAGGGCTCGCCTGAGGGTGGGGAATGGAATGGATCAGGAAGACGCGATGTGCAGCCAACCGGACCTCATGCAGCAACACCATTAATTTGCACAACATCCGACTCAACCATGGCAACGTGTCTTGCGGTGCAGAGCACAGGCACATGGTCACAACATGCTGCTTAACAACACCCCAAAAGCATGTGTCAATGCCACAGACAGCACAGAACCCACAACTTCCTGCAGCACATCCACAGCAACAATACCCACCACAGAACCGGCTATTCTTGGCAACACAACACACAACACGCAACATAGCACAAGGCAATCATCAGGCATCACGGAACACAACAACACAGGGCAACAGAACACCCAGCGAATAGGATCACAGTAGATGCTAACACAGGACACTCGGTGACCTAACAACCAGCCCGGAAACATCCCAAGACACGGTAACCACACACCAACACATCATGCCAGCATACAGCTCCATAATCCTGCCACACAACACACACTAGTACACAGCAACCCAGCAGACAGCACCCAACACACGATGTGACATCACAACACGTACAATCAAGGCAGCAGAACAAAGGCCACACTATGCAGCAACGCAACAACGTTGGCAGCCAGCAGATGACACAACGCAAAACCACATGCAGCGCCTGACAACTCTACAATCTCACCCAGAAATAACACAACACCTAGCATCTGGCCGTCCAACAGCTGAACAGACCATAGTAAATACCGAACAGCACACTTCTTTCTTTCTGGGTTTTTTTTTTTTTTTTTTTTTTGAGATGAAATCTTGCTCCGCCGCCCATGCTGGAGTGCAGTGGCAGGATCTCGGTTCACTGCAACCTCTGCCTCCCGGGTTCAAGTGATTCTCCTGCTTCAGCCCCCGCAAGGAGCTGAGATCACACCTGGCTAATTTTTTTTTTTTTTCTGGTATTTTTAGTGGAGATGGGGTTTCACCATGTTGTCCAGGCTAGTCTCGAACTCCTGACCTCAAGTGATCCGCCCGCCTCGGCTTCCCAAAGTGCTAAGATTACACGCATGAGCCACCGTGCCAGGCCTAGTTTTTGTATTTTTTGTAGAGACAGGGTTTCACCATGTTGCCAAGGCTGGTTTCGAATTCCTGAGCTCAAGTGATCCACCACCTTGGCCTCCCAAAGTGCTAGGATTACAGGCGTGAGCCACCATGCCCAGCTGAAACAACACATTTCAACACAGCACCCAGGACGCAATAGCACAGCCCAGAAAACCAGATCTGGAGTTAGATGGACGCGGTTTGAATCCTCATTGGTCTCTTAGTCTTGGTGTGACTTGGCAAACTGACTTCCTTTCTCTGAGCCTCAGTTTTCTCATCTGTAAAATGGGTCTGATGGCACTTCTCTCATCATGGAGCTACTATAAGGAGTTAGTGAGTGTGTGACTGGGAGTCAGTGAAGGGCCTGACCCAGTGCGAGGCTGTTACAGATCATGGTGTCGTGGCGGGTTGTGATGGCCCCCAAAGATGTCCATGTCCTTATGCTTACAACCTGTGAATTTGTTACCTTACGTGGTAAAAAGGACCTTGCAGATGGGATTAAGTTGAGGATTCTGAGATAAGAAGTTTGCTCCAGACTATCTGGCTGGGCCTAATGTAATCACAGGGATCCTTTTTAGAAGGAGGCAGGAGGGACCGAGTAAGAAAAGGTAATGTAGGCTGGGTGCGGTGGCTCACACCTGTAATCCCAGAATATATTGGGAGGCCGAGGTAGGAGGACTGCTTGAGCCCTGGAGTTTGAGACTAGCCTGGACAACATAGCAAGACTCCCTCTCTACCCTCTCTATAAAAAAATTAAAAAGAAGGAGCTGAATGTGGTGGCACATGCCTGTATTCCCAGCTACTTGGGAAGCTAAGGTGAGAGAATCAGTTGAGCTCAGGAGGTCGAGGCTGCAGTGAGCCCAGACCATGCCACTGCACTGCAGCCTGGGTGCCGGAGTGAGATCCTGGCAAAAAAAAAGAATGAACGAACGAAAGAAAGAAACAAAGAAAGAAAAGGTGATGTGGTGATAGAAGGAGAGATTGAACATGCTATCCTAGCCTAGCTTTTGGACTTATCTGGTGCGGGAATGGGCCAGGGCTTGGATATCTCAAAATATCAGCTGACAACAGGTCAGTAAATATTCTGAGAAAATGAAAAATGGACAACCTGAACCCCAAGCCTTGCTTCCGCCTGAACGCTGACCCCAGACCAAAGTGCTGGGATAACAGGTGTGAGCAACCGCGCCTGGCCTATTTTCTACTTCTTGAGTCATCCACTCCAGTAGAGAAGATGGAAGGGATGGAAGACCTCCGGCTGTTCAAAGACCTTGCACCCAGAAGAAACTTGAATTTGGGGCACACAAGATGGGTTAGGAGGGTGAGGGAGTCCAGTCTAGCATAATGGTGAGTAATACGGGCTCTGGAGACAGGATGCCTTTTTTTAAATCCCAAATGTGTGACTTTCCACAAGTAATATCTCCTTGAGCCTCAGTTCCCTCTTCCATAATATGGGGATCGTGACAGCATTATCTGTCTCATGGTGTTACTATGAGAATTCATGGTGTTATGTGCCTGACACATAACAAGCCCTCAAGTATTAGTTTAATATTAGTCTTAATATTTTAAGGTTGATAGGAGTTGCTTTTGGTGCCAAGCCTTGCATTAAAGGATTTCCTACAGTATCATATTGAATCCTCATGGTGTATCTATCGTGATTGCTGTATGTTATATAGAGATTTTGTTAAAATACTCATGTGATAAAGGAGGAAACTGAAGGGCAGATTGGTTAAGTAATTTATCAAAGGAAATATAGATTGTAGGTGCTGGAACTGGAATTCTAACTCAGGTATGATTGACGTGGCCTCAAGTCTTCATCATCTCTCAAGAAAACCAGCTTTCTGCCCGGTGTGTTGGCTCACGCTTGTAATCCCAGCACATTGGAGGCCGAGGTGGGTGGATCACAGGAGGTCAGGAGTTCAAGACCAGCCTGGCCAACATGGTGAAACCCCGTCTCTACTGAAAACACAAAAATTAGCCAGACGTGGGGCAGGCACCTGTAATCCCAGCTACCCGGGAGGCTGAGGCAGGAGAATCCTTTGAACCCTGAAGGCGAAAGTTGCAGTGAGCCGAGATTATGCCACTGCACTCCAGCCTGGGCGACAGAGTGAAACTCTGTCTCAAAAAAAAGAAGAAAAGTAATGAGATGAATAAAATAAGGCCTAGAGCTAGTAAATGTCTCAGCTAGGCAGGTAGTAAAAGTCTCAACCAGGCAGTGGCAGAGCAGGATTCAAATTCAGGGCTGTTGTGATGCCCCCCAGGACTCTGAGCCTGAGTAACCTGTGGAGCAGGGAGAATACAGCGCCACCTGGTGGTAACATTGCGCCGCTTCTGGCCTGGAAGAACAGCAACTCACACAGCATTTACTATGTGCCAGTCATTATTCTAAGTGCTTTACTTAGATTTTTTTCTTCTTCTTCTTCTTTTTTGAGACGGAGTCCCACTCTTCGACCAGGCTGGAGTGCTGTGGCATGGTCTCGGCTCACTGCAACCTCTGCTTCCCGGGTTCAAGGGATTCTCCTGCCTCAGCCTCCCAAGTAGCTGGGATTACAGGGGCCTGCCACCACGCCCAGCTAATGTTTTGTGATTTTTTTAGTAGAGATGGCGTTTCACTATGTTGGACAGGCTGCTTTCAAGCTCCTGACCTCGTGATCCTCCGGCCTCAGCCTCCCAAAGCGCTGGGATGACAGGCGTGAGCCGCCGCGCCCGGCCGATTTAATTTAAATTACTTAATCCCTCCTCTTAACAACCCGCTAAGGCACGTAAGTTGTAATCGGCACCCCTTCCACTTTTCACCCATTTTTCTTTTCTTATTTCAATATTTTTGGGGGAACAGGTGGTTTTTGGTTACATGGATAATTTCTTTAGGGCTGATTTCTGAGATTTTGGTGCATCTGTCACCTGAGCAGTTTACACTATACCTAATGTGTAGTCTTTTATCCCTCACTCCCCTCCCACCCTTCCCCTCTGAGTCCCCAAAGTCCATTAGAACATTCTTATGCCTTTGCACCCTCATAGCTTAGCTCCCACTTATAAGTGAGAATATTCGATATTTGATTTTCCATTTCTGAGTTACTTCACTTACAATAATGGTCTCCACCTCCATCCAGCTTGCTGCAAATGTCATTATTTTGTTCCTTTTTATGGCTGGGTAGCTGAGCAGTATTCCTTGGTGAATATACAATTTTGTTTGTTTGTTTGTTTGTTTTTGTTTTTGTTTTAGACGAAGTCTCACTCTGTCACCAGGCTGGAGTGCAGTGGTGCGATCTCAGCTCCCTGCAACCTCCACCTCCCAGGCTCAAGCGATTCTCCTCCCTCAGCCTACAGGCGTGCACCAGCAATTTTTTGTATTTTTAGTAGAGACGGGGTTTCAGCATGTTAGCCAGGATGGTCTCGATCTCTTGACCTCATGATCTGTCTGCCTCGGCCTCGCTAAGTGCTGGGATTACAGGCGTGAAGGAGCCACTACGCCTGGTACTACATTTTCTTTATCCACTGGCTGGTCAATGGGCATTTAGATTTGTTCCATATTTTTGCAACTGCAAATTGTCCTGCTATAAACATGTGCATGCAAGTGTCTTTTTCATATAACAACTCATTTTCCTTTGGGTAGATACCCAGTAGTGGGATTGCTAGATCAAATGATAGTTCTATTTTTAGTTCTTTAAGGAATCACCATACTGTTTTCCATAGTGATTGTACTAGTTTACATTCCCGCCGGACGTGTAAAAGTCCGCTTCTCACCACATCCACGGCCAACATCTGTATGTTTTGATTTTTTAATTATGATCATTCTTGCAGGAGTAAAGTGGTATCTCACTGTGTTTTTAATTTGCATTTCCCTGATAATGAGTGATGTCGAGCATTTTTTTCATAGGTTTGTTGACCATTTGAATATCTTCTTTTGAGAATTGTCTATTCATGTCCTTCAGTTTTACTTTTCTTTGAAAAAACTGTTTTATCTGTGGATTATTTCAAACATACACTAGAGTAGATGTAAGAATATATTCATCATCCAGCTTCAACAATGATCAACTCATGGCCAATCTTGTTTCATCTATGCTCCCGACAATCCCCCTCCCTGCACCCCCAAAAATTGGGATTATTTTGAAGCAAAGTCCAGAGCTTGCATCAATTCACCTATAAATGTTTTCACCACGCATCTCTAAAATTATCCCCATTTTACCACTGGGGAAACTGAGGCATGATGAGATCACATAACTTAATCAAGGTCACTTTTCTGATGGGATTCAGAGCCAGGATCAAAAGCCCAGCTCCCTGGTTCCAGGGCCCTTGCCTTTAACTGTTGTGATGCCTCTGGAAACTTAGATGTGATTTTCTTTTTTGTTTTATTTTGTATTGTTTCTGTTTTTGGTAAAGACAGGGTTTCACTGTGTTGCATAGGCTGGTCTCAAACTCCTGGCCTCAAGCAATCCTCCTGCCTCAGCCTCCCAAAGTGCTGGGATTACAGGCATAAGCCACCACGCCCAACCATGAGTGAGTCTTAAGCCTGGCGTCACTCAGGCAACAAAGAAACTGCCATTTCATTTCAAAGTTGTCAAACTACTTCTCAAACCAACAGGTGGAGTATAAACCTTACGGATGAAAGTATTGCGTCATCAGCATTAAATTTACTATAGCTGATAAATATATATATATATAGCTGCAGTTATATCAGAAAATGTCCCTATTCTTAGGAAATACACTCCAAAGTATTTACAGGTAAAAGCTATGTTGTATGTAATTTACCCTAAGTGGTTCAGAAAAAGTACTGAATAGATATTGTTATGGTTTGAATGTTTTTATCCATGTTGGAATGTAATCCTCAATGCAACAGTATTGGGATGTGTGGCCTATGACAGGTGATTGGGTCAGGAGGGTTCCACCATCATGAATGGGATTAGGTACCCTACAAAAGGGCCTGATGGATGAACTTCACCTCTCTTGGTCTTCTGCCTTCCACCCATGTGAGGACACAAGGTTTCTCCCCTCTGGAGGATCCAACAACACGATGCCATCTTGAAAGGAGAAACCTGATCCTCACCGGGCACCGAACCTACCAGCTCCTCGATCTTGGACTCCCAGTCTCCAGAACTGTGGGAAATAAATTTCTATTATTTGTAAGTAGACCAGGTGCTATGACTCACTCCTGTAATCCTGGCACTTTGGGAGACTGAGGTGGGCAGATCACTTGAGGTCAGGTGTTCAAGACCAGCCTCGTCAACATGGTGAAACCCTGTCTCTATTAAAAATACAAAAATTAGCCAGGCGTGGTGGCAGGTGCCTGTAATCCCAGCTACTCTGGAGGCTGAGGCAGGAGAATCACTTGAACCCGGGAGGCGAAGGTTGCAGTGAGCCAAGATCATGCCATTTGCACTCCAGTCTGGGCAACAAGAGTGAAACTCCATCTCAAACAAATAAATAAGTTACCTAGTCTATAATATTTTGTTATAGTAGCATAAAACACAGTAAGATAGATAGATGATTGATTGATAGAATAGAACAAATCACACTGGGAATGGGTTAAAATGTTAACCTCAGGTGAATCTGCGTTAAGAGCATTTTTTTTTAACATTTTAATCTGGGCCTCGGCCAGACACAGTGGCTCACACCTGTAATCCCAGCACTTCGGGAGGCTGAGAAGGACGGATGACTTGAGTTCAGGAGTTCGAGACCAACCTAGCCAACGTGGTGAAAGCCCATCTCTACTAAAAATACAAAAATTAGCCAGACATGGTGGTGCACGCCTGTAATCCCAGCTACTTGGAAGGCTGAGGCAGGAGAATCTCTTGAACTAAGGAGGTGGAGGCTGTAGTGAGCCGAGATCACGCCACTACACTATAGCCTGGGTGACATAGCAAGATTCCATCTCAAAAAATAAATAAATAAATAATAATCTGGGCTGTGAGCAATGGCTCACACCTGAAATCCCAGCACTTTGTGGGGCTGAGGAAGGAGGATTGCTGGAGCCCAGGAGTTTGAGACCAGCCTGGGCAACGTGGCAGGAGGCGGTCTTTTCAACAAATTTTTTAAAACATTAGCCAGATGTGGTGGCATGCCTTACGGGCAAGAGGGGTGAGACTGGTCTAAAGCCCCCTCTCCCTGCAGGAGGAGAAGAACCCAAACACGGAGTTCTACTTGAAGAACCTGGTGCTGACCGCGCTGAACCTCTTCATTGCGGGCACCGAGACCGTCAGCACCACCCTGCACTACGGCGTACTGCTGCTCACGAAGCACCCAGAGGTGGAGGGTAAGGCTGGAGGGGGAGGGAAGAGGAGGTCCCCAGACCCTCAAAACTCCCCTGAGCCTGGTGCAATGTCTCCACCTGTCCCAGATCCCAGGACCCTGAGACGTGCCTTGCTGTCCAGAGACAGGGCAATATTCAGCTGACAGGAATCAGCTGAGTCTCACTAGCTATTAAAATACTGAAAATGTCTGCAGTGATTGGTCAGTCACTCCCGTCCCAAGCCCACTGAGTGCCCACTGCCCACTCCTCTGGATCATCCCCTAACTTCCTCTCTGTGCCTCCCCCGTGATTCTGGCACAACCTGGTTAACAGGACCCTGCTCCAACAATGCAAATGGCTGATGTCTGTTATGAATGGTCTACCTCCGTGTCGTTGGTGGAGCTGCGTTCTTCACCGCTTCCTCCTTGCCCCACAGGTGGCACTCAGCGGCCACGAGGCAGAGTTCATAGTCAGAGGGATGTTACCAAAGCCTGAGAGCTTGGGGGTGACATCGATGTCCGCAGGCGGCACCAGCGAGCGTGGAGAGAAGTTCTGCAGGATGGAGGTGAAGTAGAGAAAGAGTTCCATGCGGGCCATGGCCTCGCCCAGGCAGACGCGCTTTCCTGCAGGCACAGGGGAGGACAGAAGGAAGGGTCGCACCTGCACAGGTCATGGGGTGTCGGGGGTGTCTGGACTGACCACCCCACTGAGCCTCAGCTGCCTCATCAGCACCTCAGGGCTCATGACTGTGCCTGCTTTATAAAGGGGTGTTACACAGGCTTAGTGGGTGTCTATAGTTAGGCTCAGCTAGGACCTGCTACTTCTCTGATGGCTCTGATTCCATCCCATTCCAAGAGGGAATGGTTCTATAGGACCCATGAGTTTCAAGGTTGTGTTCATTTCAGTTCCTCAAGGGTTTGTCAAATGCCTATTACGTGCCAGACACTGGTGAGAAAAAAAGTGAAAACTCACCGTTAATAACACCTACTGTTTGTAAGCCGCTCTTCCAATTGTTTGGAGGGATGAATCCCTGTTTCACAGACGGCGGCTGAAGTGACTCACCCAAGGCCTCACCATTTCTAAAAGGTGGAGTGGAGTCCAGGTTCCCAACCGCTGCCCTGACTCCAGGATCCAAACAACATACACTTTTGTTGTTGTTTTTTGTTTGCTTGAGACCAGGTCTCACTCTGTCTCCCAGGCTGGAGTGCAGTGGCATGATCTTGGTTCACTGCAACCTCATCTCCCAGGTTCAAGTGATTTTTGTGCCTCAGCCTCCCGAGTAGCTGGGATTAGAGACGCAGGCCACCATGCCTGGCTAATTTTTGTATTTTTAGTAGCGATAGGGTTTCACCATGTTGGCCAGGCTGGTCTCGAACTCCTGGCCTCAAGTGCTCTACCTGTCTTGGCCTCCCAAAGTGCTGGGATTACAGGTGTGAGCCATTGTGCCCCACCAATATATACTTAAAATGTTGCTGCATAAAGATTTTTTGCCATGAGTAGGCAAATGACTGTCTGTTGGGCAAATTTGCCCTGCTGCTTGTGTTCATACAGCCTGCAAACTAGGAATGCTTTTGGCATTTTAAAATGGTTGGGGAAAAAAGACTTTTTTGTGATATATGAAGATAAAACAAAATTCAAATTTCATTGTCCGTAAACAGTTTTTCAGGCTCACACACATGCTCATTCATTTACATATTGTCTATGGCTGCTTTTGTAGATCAATGGCAAAGGTTCAGAGGCTATCTGCCTGGAAACATAGAAAATATATCTTATTTTCTTCTTAACAGCCAGTTGGTTTATGCCCTGTTTAGTGCTATTGCCATCCTAACTTTTTTTCTAATTATCAGGGATAATCGTTCCAATATTTACTAATTCTGGGATTCTAAAACTTTATGGTTCTAAGATATAACCTTCAAATTCACATTATGACTTTGACCTCAAATACAGACCAGTGGCTGAGGGGTGGATTTAGCACATGCCTGGGGGGAGTCAGACCAGAGAAACCTACCAGAGGAAAAAGGCACAAAGGCTCCATTCTTCTTGAAGCGGCCCAGCTCATCCGGAAAGTGCTGGGGATAGAAGGCTTCTGGCTAGCGGAAGTATTTGGGGTCTTTGAGGACAGAGCCAGGCAGGGGAAATACGTCTGTGCCCTGGGGTGAAAATGGGGGCAGTTAGGAGAAATCAGTGTTGGGCTACTGGAGTAGGGAACCAGGGGGAGAGACGAGTGCAGTGGAAGGGAGGCAATGAGGGGGCTACGCCACCTCGGGCAGAAGGTGACCTCGAAACTGAATGTCCCGGATGACGTTGTGGGGGACACCCATGGGCACGATATCTACCAGTCTCTGTATCTCTGTATTTCATGGATGACGGCATCTGTGTAGGGCATCTTGACCCGGTCATCCACACTTGGAAGCTGGTGTGGTCCAATCACCTGGTTAATCTCTTTGTGGATCTTAGCTGGAAGGGGCCAGAAAATATAGCGGAGAATGGCACACACACAAATAAAAGGGTGTTTTTGTTAGGGAAGCCAGGGCAAATCATGCATTCCAAGCTCCAGCAGAAAGAAATGTCAGATGCAAGCCATGCATGTTTGGTTGCTTCTTTTATTTTTTCTTTTTTTTTTTTGGACAGCCTGTCACCCAGGCTGGAGTGCAATGGCACAATCTCGGCTCACTGCAACCGCCACCTTCCAGGTTCAAGTGATTCTCCTGCCTCAGCCTCCTGAGTAACTGGGATTACAGGCACCTGCCATCCGCCCGGCTAATTTTTGTATTTGTAATACAGATGGAGTTTTACCATGTTGGTCAAGCTGGTCTCGAACTCCTGACCTCATGATCCACCCACCTCGGCCTCCCAAAGTGCTGGGATCACAGGCATGAGTCAAGGCACCTCGCCTGTTTTGTCACTTCTTTAACTTAACAACTGACACACTGGTGGTGCTCAATTATTCGTCAGACATCGGGAAACAGGCAGCTTGGAGTCTGGAACGCTGCCAGGACAATTGGTCTTTACTTAAAAGCATCAAAAAACCATGGTCCCAGCTTGGTTTTCATACATGGGTATTTTACAGAATGGGAAAGAGGCATGCTGGGTGACTAGGACAGGATCGACACAAATGGCAAGTGGTTACGTGACTGATTAAGATCACCACTGGTGGAGTTACTCCTCTTTGCATTTTAGGGATGAGTGACTTCACCTTCTGAACTTGGGTTTCATCATCTTCAAAATGAGTGTGATGGTTGGACAAGGTCATAGAGTTGTAAACATTACATAAATCTGGTGTACAAGGAACTAGGACAGTGCTTGGCACATAGAAGCATCCAATAAATATTTGATTTTCTTTTTTTTTTTTTTTTTTTTTTTTCAAGATGGAGTCTCGCTCTGTCCCCCAGGCTGGAGTGTAGTGGTGCAATCTTGCCTCACTGCAACCTCTGCCTCCTGGGATCAAATGATTCTGGTGTGTCAGCCTCCCAAGTAGCTGGGATTACAGGTGTGCACTACCACACCTGGCTAATTTTTGCATTTTTAGCAGAGACAGGGTTTCACCATGTTGGCCAGGCTGGTCTTGAAGTCCTGGCCTCAAGCAATTTGCCCATCTCTGCCTTCCCAAAGTGCTGGGATTACAGGTGTGAGCCACCGCACCCAGCCTGATTATTTAGACCCGTGAAAGATAACTCAGACAACGGAGCTAAGACTAGAAACGTTTGAGTGGAAGTGTGTTAGTGTCTCTCATCTGCACCAGGAGAAATCCTTTGGCTTGTTTTGAATTGTATTATTAAGGAGAGGGGCCAAAATTGGGAACTTTCCTTAAACAAGTAATGAGTTTCTCATTACTAAAGTTACTCAAATGGACCAGATCATAATTTATTGGAGACGGATTCTATTTAACTTTGGCAGGGTGGTTGGCTCAATAATGGCCATCAAAGATAATCACCTCCAAGTCCCTAAAACCTAATGCCTGGAAGGCTGTGTATATAAGGGTAACAAAAAGACAAGCGAGACTTTGAAAATGCCAGTAAATTAAGAATCTTGAGATGAAAAGATTAGCCTGGGTTGTCGAGATTGGCCCTCAATAGAATATTGTGTGTCTGCATAAGAGAGAAGCAGGAGAATTGGAGTTAGAAAAAAAAAGATGTGAGGCTGGGCGCAGTGGCTCACACCTGTAATCCCAGCATTTTGGGAGGCCAAGGCGGGTGGATTACCTGAGGTCAAGAGTTTGAGACCAGCCTGGCCAACATGGTGAAGGCCTGTCTCTACTAAAAATACAAAATTAGCTGGGTGTGGTGACACACGCCTGTAATCCCAGCTACTCAGGAGGCTGAGGCAGGAGAATCGCTTGAACCCAGGAGGCAGAGGTTGCGTGAGCTGAGATCACGCCACTGCACCGCAGCCTGGGCAACAGAGAAAGACTGTCTCAAAAAAAAAAAAAAAAGAAAAATAATATAAAAAAATATAAAATGTTGGCCAGGCTGCTCTCAAACTTCTGATCTCAGTTGATACACCCACCTCGGCCTCCCAAAGTGCTGGGATTACAGGACTGAGCCACGGCGCCTGGCCTATTGTGTTATTTTCTCATTGGCTTTATTGTCTATCGTATATGGAGACAGGAGGTGGGTAAACCAAACATGTCTGAGAGAGGACACAGTCAGAACAAAGGTCCTGTGGCAGGAACGTGCCTGGTGTGTTAGAGGAACAGCAAGGCAGAAGCCAGGGTGGATGGGATGGAGTGAACAACAGGGAGGATGGGAGGAGAAGAATGTAGGATGCCTTGTAAGTTTTGAACATGTAGGGACAGTAGGATATAGAATTTAAATTTCCAAGGGCAAAGATTCAAAAATATAAAAATATAAATATGCAAATGCATAAAACTCTAAGAAATGATGATATGGAAGTATTAACCTTCTAAATTGCTAAAGAGATATAGAAATAGAGATATATCTCTATACAAATTCAGAAGGTTAACACTTCTGCATCATCATTTCTTAGAGTTTTATACATTTGTAAATTTATATTTTTATGTTATTGAAACTTTGACCTTGGAAATTTAAATTCTATACCCTACTGTCCCTACACGTTCAAGTCTTTTAACTTTAACTTAAATGTTTAAAGTCTTACATTTAAAAACTTTAGCCGGGCGCGGTGGCTCACGCCTGTAATCCCAGCACTTTGGGAGGCCGAGGCGGGCGGATCACAAGGTCAGGAGATCGAGACCACGGTGAAACCCCGTCTCTACTAAAAATACAAAAAATTAGCCGGGCGCGGTTGTGGACGCCTGTAGTCCCAGCTACTCGGGAGGCTGAGGCAGGAGAATGGCGTGAACCCGGGAGGCGGAGCTTGCAGTGAGCCGAGATCGCGCCACTGCACTCCAGCCTGGGCAACAGAGCGAGACTCCGTCTCAAAAAAAAAAAAAAAAAACTTTAAATTTCTAAGTTTTTGAGATTCTAAGGTTCAAAACTACAGTTGTAACTCTCTGGCATGTATAAGGTGGAAGATTTTAAGTTTCCAAGTTCCTAAATTTTCCAAACTCCTGAAATTTCTAGATTCAAAGTCTGTTTTAAAGTTGTAACAGTTTATACTTTTACAGTCTCTATATTCATCTACAGATAAAAGTAAACGCTGTGAAATAATGCTTGTTTTTTTATGTTTTGTTTTGTTTTGTTTTGCCCTCAATGTTTGCAGATTGGTGGAAAGTTGCAGGGACTAGAGGTTGGGGAGATGAGAGGGAGGGACCAGTGGAAGAAGAGGAGGTACCTGGTGCATCTTGATGAGAAAGCAGTCAAAGAAGTCCCGAGGGTTTTGGGGGTCAAAGGATGCTTCGTTGATCTTGACCCTGGAGGCAATGAAGTCCTTGAGCTCTTCTATCAAGTAGTAGACGCGATTGTGTCTTCCTGGCAAATACTGCATGATTCCAGAGTACATGTCATATAGTTGTGGGAATAGGCAAGAGGACTTTGTCAGTGATGGGTGCCAGGGGCCCGCATGGGCTGAGCCTGGAGTTGGACAGCTGGGCTCAAAGTCCAGTGCTGGGTCTGAGAATCAGGTGAGGCCCTTTTGCTTCCCAGAAGTTGGGTCCTATTGAGACAGTAGTTCCCCCTTCACCTTGGTTTTGCCTAGCACCATTGCAGTTATGTGTGCAGTCAACTACAGTCTAAAAATATTACATATAATAAGATATTTTGAGACAGAAAGAGTACATTCACATAACTGTTGTTAGAATATAGTTATAATTGTTCTATTTTATTACTTATGAATGCCAGTCTCTTACTGTACTCAATTTATACATTGAATTTTATCATGATATGTATATATCAGAAAAACTTAGTATCTATAGAATTGGGTACTATCCATGGCTTGAGGCATCCACTGGGGGTCTTGAACATATCCCCCAGCAATGAGGGGGAACTACTGTACTAACTTCCCTGGGGTGTGGGGAGGATCAAGTGGGGTATAGGAAGGTGCTTAGTTAACTGGGGTTGGTGCGAGGACAGAGAGGTGGCTGCGTGGGCACCTGCGCCCAGGGAGTGCTCATCTCAGTGAAACTCTCATTGATCAACCGCAGCAGATTCAGGAACTGCTTGTCCTCATAGTCGAAGCGACTTCCAAAGACAACAGAACTGATGACGTTGGAAACGCTGCAGCTCAGCAGGAAGGTGGGGTCGATGGGGGCACCTGGGCAGTGGAAATTGTCTATGTTGGAGGTAATCGTCATGAATATGGGGTGTGGAGTCACAGTGATACATCTGAGTCCCAGCTCTACTACTTAATCGCATGTGTGAACCACTTCATTTTTGTGTTTTGGGTCAAGATTGGCCAATCGGCAAATTGGTTTGGGAACTATTTCACTGATTCATGAGGATTCAATATCATTATCTGTATAAAATAATTAGCACAAAGCCTGGCATACAGTAAGCACTCAAGAAAACCTAGTTGAGCTTAATCATTATTTTTTATTATTATTACTTAAATGTGTTGATGTTAGAGACTCACATATTTGGGGAAAAGTGGAATAAGGGACACATTATAAAAGTTCCTGAATTCTGTTTAGCTCTACCGATTATTCCATTTGGGTAATTAAAAAATCCTTCCCGGCCAGGCGTGGCGGCTCATGCCTGGTAATCCCAGCACTTTAGGAGGCCGAGGTGGGCAGATCACGAGGTCAGGAGTTGGAGAGCAGCCTGGCCAACATGGCGAAACCCCATCTCTACTAAAAATACAACAATTAGCCAGGCGTGGTGGCAGGTGCCTGTAATCCCAGCTACTCAGGAGGCTGAGGCAGGAGAATCACATGAAGCTGGGAGGTGGAGGTTGCAGTGAGCTGAGATCATGCCACTGCACTCCAGCCTGGGCAACAAGAGCAAGACTCTGTCTCAAAACAAAACAAAACAAAATCTTTCCCTTGCCCTCACCTACACCTTCTGTAAAACAAGATCAGTCGATCTGGGAAGAATTTCTCTAGAATAATGCACATATTCACAAATACACAATTTTATGAATAATGTCTGGGGTACATGGGCATTTGAAACGTTTATATAGACCTGTTAATCACTCATGTAGACCAGGCAAGGAGCCTCGGATGTAGAGAAAATGTGTCTCTATTTCTACCTCTTATCTATTTTTCTCTGGTTTTTTTGTTTTTGTTTTTGTTTTTGTTTTTTTCAGCCTCTGTGTCTTTTCTCTATAAACCCCAGTGTTTCTAGACCTTATTTTTTGGTGGGACTGAACTCTTTTAAAATCACAACGAAATGAGTATAGAGTTTCAGATTTGCAAGATAAAAAAGTTCAAAAGATTTTTTTCACAACATGAATATACTTAACAGTACTGAACTGGACACTTAAAATGCTGAATATGGTAAATTTTATGTTATGTATTTTTTTACCACAATACAGATAGACAAATGTAATGAAATTTGAGCCTGTCTTCAGGAAAAGTCACAAAGTCACATGTCATCAAAATCTGCATAGGATATCAACAGCTCACAGACCCCCTGAGATCCACTGATTAAAGTTTCTAGAGAAGTGGTCTCTAAGGGTCTTCCATGTTAACTGTTTTGTTGTTGTTGTTGTTTTAAGAGACACAGTCTCACTGTGTCTCCCATACTGAAGTGCAGTGGCACCATCATAGCTCACTGCAACCTTGAACTCCTGGACTCAAGCAACCTCCGGCCTCAGCCCCACAAGTGGCTGACACTACAGGCCTGTGCCACCATGCCCAGCTCATGTAAACTCTTAATACGGAAGAAATCTCAGTGGATTCTTAATATTTTCCCTCTTCTTCCATTCCAGAGCTTCCCCCACGAAAGCCCATTTTCTTATGACTGAGAGCTCCATAACCACCCAGTCACCTAGTGGCCCTCCCCCTTGTGGCCCCCATACCCTTGGTCTTCCGGAACTCCTCCAGTAGGTAGCTGGCCTCCTCCTGAATTCGCTCCTCAATGCTCTTCTTTCCCATCCTGAAGTCCCAAAAGATGGTCAGGGAGAGGCGTCGGAGAATCCTCCATCGTTCTCCATTGGCCAGAGCTACACCTGCCAAGATCTCAGTCTCAGGCTTCTGCCTCCCTCCCCTTGCTGTGTTCAACTCGGTGCTACACAGTGATGGGGAAAGATTATGAAAGCTCTAGACTGTGCTGTCCAGGAAGCCATCCTCAACCTTCAAGGCTCAATCAAGAGAGTAAGGTTCCCTCTCTGCAGGATCCTCGGGAAAAAAAAAAAAAAAGTTCAGACTGAGGTGGAGGAAAAGGGAATCAGTGCAGGAGTGATAGGGGAGATCAAACAGTGTTTTTTACAGGAAGGAGAGGTGGAATTGGATGAATAAAAAAATAACTGAGTGAATGATGGTTGGAGAGTGAATAGAGAGATTGATAGATGTATGAATGATGAAAGCATTAATGAATGGATGGAATGATAAATAGATGAATAAATAGAAAGTTAATTGACCAATACATAGATAATAGAGTGAAAGATTTTTATAGAAAGAATAATGAATGGAATTTCTGATGAATATGGATCAATGTACAGAGGAAGAAAAGGTAATAGATAAATAGATAGATAGATAGATAGATAGATAGATAGATAGATAGACAGACAGACAGACAGACAGACAGCATGTGGTGAGCCTGCTTGGAATTGAAGGATGTGGGCAGTTAGAGATGGATGCATGAGAGAAAGAGATCTACCTAAGTGAAGGAGGCAGAGACCTATGGGTTAAGTATGTGTATAAGTATAGGAAGATGAGAAATAAGGTTGGCTATGAGGGCTATGAGGGCTGGCTATGGGTGCCTAAAGAATATCACTAATCCCCCGGGCTTGGTGGCTCACACCTGTAATCCCAGCATTTTGGGAGGCTGAGGCGGGCAGATCACCTGAGGTTGGAAGTTCGAGACCAGCCTGACCAACATGGAGAAACCCCATCTCGACTTAAAATACAAATTATCCCAGTGTGGTGGTGCATGCCTGTAATCCCAGCTACTCGTGAGGCTGAGGCACGAGAATCGCTTGAACCCAGGAGGCAGAGGTTGTGGTGAGCCGAGATCATGCCACTGCACTCTAGCCTGGGTAACAAGAGTAAAGCTCTGTCTCAAAAAAAAAAAAAAAAAAAAAAAAAAAAATATATATATATATATATATATATGTATATATCACTAATCCATTAAAAATAAGAGCAGAAAATAACACAAAAAACAGTTTAGAGTCAGATGGCATAGGCTCAAAATAAAACGATCATACCACTTACTGTGTGACATTATCTAACCTTTATCTTAGCTTTTTCTTTTCTTTTCTTTTCTTTTTTTGACAGAGTTTCACTCTTGTTGCCCAAGCTGGAGTACAATGGTGCGATCTCAGCTCACTATAACCTCTGCCTCCAGGGTTCAAGCGATTCTCCTGCCTCAGCCTCCTGAGCACCTGGGATTACAGGCGTGCACCACCATGCCCAGCTAATTTTTTTTAATTTTTAGTAGAAATGGGGTTTCACCATGTTGGCCAGGCTGGTCTCGAACTCCTGACCTCAGGTGATCTGCCCACCTCAACCTCCCAAAGTGCTGGGATTACAGGCGTGAGCCACCACCCCTGGACTGTCTTAGCTTTTCATTGACAACATTAGTATAATGTTACAGCTCTCCTAAGGGAGTCAATGCAGTAGTCATGTAGAGTACTTACTTACCGAAGAACCTGGCATAGAGGGAGTACATTGCAGTCATTTCTGGTTTTATTGTTTTTGTTGTTGTTGCTACCTACCATGACCTTGGAAGTTTTGCTCTATTGAAGTCCATTCTCCATGGCCATTGAACTCATCCGTTTGGTCGATCAAGGCTTCCTTCACTGCTTCATGTCCACATAAAACCACCACAGGCCAGAGACCCATGTACACAGTGAACAAAGAGCCGTATTTCTCCCTGAGCTTGGAGTGAAGGAAAACACAAGAGGAGGGGCTGATTGGAGTACCACATATAGGCCAATAGGATTTTAGAGGATGGTGATTTCCAGGGGATATAAACATGGTACTAAGGAATCAAAGTAAATCTGGGCTTGGAAGGACTACTGGGAAACAGGCACGGAAGTCTTGGCTTCTGTCATCCTAGGCAAAAGCTCATCCCTCCCCACAAGACTTACTGTTCTCATCTATAAAATAATGGACCTGGATTCGATAAATTCCAAGATTCATACTTCTCTCTCTGAAATGTTAAATTTCTAGAATCTGAAGACGTCATGATACCAAGTCTCAAAGCGCTAAGACAACCTGATTCAAAGAATCCTGTGTTTAAAAAATATAATGTACTGTGATTCCAAAGTCCTGAGATCATGAAAGTCTTATTTCAATGCACTGAGAATGTGTGTTTCCAACATTTCAGGATTCTGGAATTTCAGAATTCTAAGATTTGCAAAGTCTGTGCTTCTGAGAGTCTATCTTTAGAAGGCATAAGGTTCTATGTGAATCTGGCTACAGGATTAGTTCCTCTAAGCCCTGTTAGAGGAGACAGACACACTCACCTTCATGAAAGACTAAAACGTAGCGTCAGTTCGAACTTGCAGCAGGTTCCCCAGGAAAGGAATTGGTGTAGGACCTGGGGGCAGCTTTCCTGCCTTATTCATTCATTTCCAGGCAATGAGGACGAGCAGGCAAGACAAGCAGAGTGCCAGAAAGATGGTGACAGCCCCTCCCAGCTCCATGGTGCCAGGTCAACAGGTTCTGTCCTGGGCACCAGATCCTGCCTAAATAGGTCCTGGGAGATCAGCTTATACCGAAATCTGAACACCCTGGGATTCAAGTTTTCCAGGTTTGAATGTCATCGGGGAAGAGATTGCTTTATATGGGGGGTGGTTATATAACCTATAATCTCCCATCTGAATAAGGGTAAATTGAATTCACACAGGGAAATCCTCTGGGGCCATTCCCCTTTCTTCATATTTCCAGTCTGCCTCTTCTTCTCTCTCAGCTCAACAGAACTGAACAGAATTTCTTGGTGGGGTGTGAAGAGGCAGATTATTCTCTTTTTAGGCTATTGATTTTAGGATCCAGACAATCTGGGTACAAGTGGTAGCTCTGTCTTCTCTTCACTGGGCAAGTCACTTAACCTCTGCGACTTGTTTCACCATCTATCAAATAGGGAAACTTTATTTTATTTTATTTTATTTTATATTTTATTTTATTTTATTTTTGAGACAGATTCTCACTCTGTCACCCAGGCTGGAGTGTAGTGGCGTGATCTCATTTCACTACAACTTCTGCCTCCCGGGTTCAGGCAATTCTCATGCCTCAGCCTCCCAAGTAGTTAGGACTACAGGCGCATACCACCATGTCCAGCTAATTTTTGTATTTTTCTAGAGATGTGGTTTCACCATGTTGGCCAGGCTGGTCTCGAACTCACGGCCTCAAGTGATCCATCCCCCTCAGCCTCCCAAAGTGCTGGAATTACAGGCGTGAGCCACCGCAGCTGGCAGACCATGTTGTTTTAGAAAGTCTTGATAGACAACAAGGAAAACTCTTTCTTCATTATTTAATTAAAGATAACCCTAATTAATCAGTTATTAAATTGTTTAAATTGACACATAATAATCGTACATATTTGTGGGGTACAGTGTGATGTTTTCATACATGTGTGCAATGTATAACAATCAAATTCAGGTAATTATTATATCCATTACTGAGACATTTGTCACTTGGTTTAACCCAAGAAGTGGAGGTTGCAGTGGGCCAAGATTGCACTATTGCATTCCAACCTGGGTGACAGAGCAAGACTCTGCTCAAAAGAAAAAAAAAGCTGTTCATCCTGTCATCTATCCAACTTCTTTCCCTTCACTGAACTCTAAGTCCTGCCATTTTCCTGGTAGGGAGGAACTTCATGGCCATGGATGTGAGTTATCCAAACACTCAGAAGAAAAGAATCTTGACTTTCTTCTCTTCTTTGACCTTCTTCACCCTATTTCAGCCAACATTCCCACAGCCACCCCCAATCCTTGTCATCACTCTGAAATGTCAAACACAGACATTTCATTCTCTGACCACAACCTCTACTGCTTCATTGCCAATGGCCTGAGGGGTATACTGGCCAGCTAGGTCTTTGGTTAAGGTTCCAAAGAGTGCAAACACTATAGAAGGTCAAGTCTCCCTCCTATTAAAAGACTTTTTTTTCTAACATTTTGAAATCTTTTGCTACATGTTTACACAGAAGTATTTGAAGAAACACAAAAGATTACAAGCAGTTTTTCTAATGTTTCATAAAGAAAAACAAGCGGGACCTGGCAGTTCAAAGTGGTGGTTAACAGCACGAAATTTACATTCACAGCCAGGCGTGGTAGCTCACGCCTGTAATCCCAGCACTTTGGGAGGCCGAGGTGGGCGGATCACCTGAGGTCAGGAGTGTGAAACCAGCCTGACAAACATGGTGAAACCCCGTGTCTACTAAAAACACAAAAATTAGCTGTGCGCGGTGGCGGTAATCCCAGCTACTCGGGAGGCTGGGGCTGGAGAATCACTTGAACCCAGGAGGCAAAGGTTGCAGTGAGCCAAGGTCGCGCCACTGCACTGCAGCCTGGGCAACGAGAGCAAAAGAACAAAACTCCAACTAAAAAAAAAAAAAATTTATGGTAACCCAAGACCATACTAAGACTCTACCCTCATTAGCTGTGGAATGCAGAACCAAGTCACTTACGACCAACTTTTGGGTCCTTACCTAACTCATTTGCTAAATGGAGATGATAAAACCAACCTCACAGTCTTGCGATGAGGAGTTTAATTAAGATTATGCTCATAAAAAGCTTCCTGCAGTTCTGGGGTTTTCTTCAAGCAGATAAATGGAGCTGGGCTAGGACTGTTTTAATCCAAACACAGACGAGCACAGGAAAATATCAGCTGTTCACATGTATGCAACATGGCCCACAAGCCTGCACAGACACCTGAATGCACACATGAAAACATCCACATACTTACATGTAGTCACCCAGTTGTGAATGCATACACACAAATATGAATATGCAGCATACATCTTGTTTCACACAGAAATGCACATCGTAGACACCCCTAAATCATGTGTGCACACATGCTGTATGCAGAGACACACACAAAAGTTGGCAAACATTGAGAAACAGTGGCACACCCCGTCAGGCACACACACACATGTGCATGTGTAGACATAAGTTGGAATGGATACCCATTATCAAACACAAACATACACCCCACAAAGCCTGGTGCACACATAAATTCGTGTATCAACAGGGACATACTGAAACATACATGCACATAGACACTACAAGCATGCACCCAGAATGACACACAGACAGTTGTATAAATGAGGATAAACATGGCAGAGGCATCCAGGAGAACCCAATGGACAAAATGGCATAAAATATAAAGATGCAGGAGCACTCAGGGTGATTGAGGGGAACACTAACTTGCAGGGAAGGAGAAAGAGAAAGATAGAAAGACGGGATCCAAGACATGGGTAGACAGACAGGTGGGCAGAGTCCTGTGCAGGGCTCCAGGGCCAACCAGAATAACCTGAGAGTCTAATGCTGGCCTGTGCTTCTGCAGATACTGCTGAACTCAGCACCACGCTCCAGGAGGCCGTGAAGGATTAATTTCCTATTCAAAACTCCATGGGGTAAATCTTGGCTGTGCTGAGGAAGACATGGGGAAAGAGGTTCCCAAAGACTCTGTCCCTTTCCTCCTTCCCAAAGGAAAAGATTTGGGAGCTTTAGACTAGAGAATGTAAAAGCAGGGAAGGTGCTTAGGGAACATCTCATCCATCCACTTCATCCTACAGATTAAAGAGAACAACTACTATTCGTTGAGTACTTACTGCCATGTCCTCATCTGCATTAACACATACACTTCTCCCCTAAATAGCCAAAGAGGTAGGAGCTGTTCTTGGCTCCATAAGGCTCACAGAGATAAAGTCAACTGTTCAAAGCCAAAAGAAGGGATAAGGTTAGGATTCCAATCCAGGCCTTAATCATTGTACCATCCATCCAGAAAGGGAAACTGAGGCCCAGCAAAGAAAAGGGATCTTCCTCGGTTCGTCACTAACTCACTCTGAAAGCCTATACCCGAGACACTGCCCACTAGGACAAGTCCACCCCACATGATTTCAGACACCATTCTCTCACTCCACGCTCCAAGGTAATCAACAAGTCCAACATCGATTGACCTCTATGTCCACAAATACTGGAGTTCTCCCAGCCTGTCTCTCCTCACCCCTCCATGGCCAGGTCATGGCAGCCTGCTGACCACTCAGTGCCCTTCCCTGTGCCAACCTCACTGAGAAACCAACTCCCCAGATTTCTGTCTCCCACCTTTCTAAGAAACAAGAAGGAAAAGGAAAGACCCAGGCTTGGGGCAAGCCCAGGTGCAGGCTGGTGACCAGGATTAGAGGGATTGATGTCTGCCCAGCTGGTGTTAATCCTCCTTCCCACCTCTTCCCCTCCAAAATCAACAAACAACTTTCCTCTCTCCGCTTTGTTCTCTGAACTTTGCTCCCTCCACACAGGTCTCAGAGCTCAGCATCCCAGAACACTTGGAACAAGATGTCAGTCCTGGGGGTGCCAACCTCACCCACCTCCCCTTGTCCAAAGTTGGTGACCCTGAGGACAGGTGCAACCCTCAAGGGTCCAAACATCAGAGCCTGTCCTGTGGCCATCTGAGGACCCTCTCAGGGTCTCGCTGAGGCTCATCTCAGGCCCACATAGGACCAATCTCAGCACCTGCCTCATGCTCACGTCAGAGCTCACTGGAACCAACCTCAGATCCTATATGGTGCCATTCTTATGCCCTCCTGAAGCAGGACACTCATGCCCTCAATGACACTTGAGACAACACACAGAGCCCTCTTGGCACCAAACATGACTTTAATATTCTCCTGCTGTCAAGTTCAGTGCCAACTTCTTTCCCATCCTCGCGTACACCTGGGGGCAGTCCCAAAGCCAGCACAATGCCTCCCCTCCCTGGTCGTACCTGAGGCTGATATCAGAACCCGCCAGTGTCATCCCTGTGTCCACTGCTGATACCAATCTCGGCACCCACCTCCTGCTAAGCCTGGCCCGCACTTGACTCCCAGGGTGATCTAGGCCAGTCACTGCAGGCGGACGAGGAGAGAGTTCACATCCCCACTCCCTCACTTACCCCCTGTGTGACCTCACTCAAGAGGATTTATGGAGTCTAGATCTGCTAATCTTCAAAATGAGGATGATGATGAACCAACCTCATTGTTACAAAGATTCCACCAGATCATACACACCTAGACTTAATCTTCCCATATGCGACCGTGCTCACCAAAGGGTAACTGTCCTGTTTACTAAGGAAGAATTTCCCTGAGGGAAGGACAGGAGGCTACTCATCCCTTCTCCACTCCCACCCACCCCAGGCTCTGTCTCTGTGCCTGACACTGGAGTTTACCCCAATCTCTTCTGCGATTGTTCCCTCTGCCTGCTAATAGTAGTAGCCCCTGACAAAGCAGGAATCACCCTTAAAGGAGACTTAACTCACCCTCAAATATGATCTTCTCTTCCTAAATACTCCCTTTCCACTGGCGGGAAAACCAAATCCACAAAGTGGAACTAAGGACGCAGAGGAGGAAAGACGGGAGTTCAGGGCCACTCACACATATCCCCTGCCCACTGTCTGTTTTCTGTCCTCCGTAGACCCTTATATAAAATGAGAAACATAAATAACAATAATAATATTAATAGGGATGATACAATCAATCTAGTGCGTTTCCCTAAAGATCTTGTTGGAAACCAGTGGAGGTCTTTGTAAATTACAACCCTTGGGACATGAGATCTTTCCACCATTTGGGGGTTGTTATTACTATTTCTCCAGACCTGGCCAATCCCTCTGCCAACTGGTAACTCGAGGTACTCTCCTCCGGGTGTGGGGAAAGTTCCCCTGAAATATGGCTCTGGTCTTCCACCCCTTTCCCAACCAGAGATGTGCAGTGGAGGTTCTATGGCACCCATTCTGGCCTCACTCTGAGGTTCCAATGAGGATTCTGGGCATCAAGAGACAGCTCTGGGCCACAACAAAATCAAGTCAGTACCCGGGCGCAGTGGTGAGCTGTGGGCTTTCTGGGAGGAGCTGCTGGGCTTGCTACACACTCCTCCTCCCAGAAACTCCACACCCACACCCTGGGTCTTCCTAGCCCCAAGACTCTCAAGTCCATATGCCTGGAATCCCCCCTCCTGAGACTCTTAATCCTGCATCCTCCTTACCAGAAGACCCCCAAATGCACAGCCACACTTCCATCTCACCCTAATAAAACCCAGACCTTTGGATTCCTCTCCCTGGAACCCCCAAATCCACAACTTTGGGGTACATTCTCATTCTCAGACCAAAAATCCAAAGTCCAGGTGCTCCCCTGTGCAAATATTCCAAACTCCTCCGTTGTACAGTTTATCTGTTGCCCCTTCCTTAATCCACTGCCCTAGGGCATCCCTCCTGAAGTACCACAGATTTAGTCTGGAGGTCCCCTCTCTGTTCAGCTGCCCTGGGGTCCCCCTCCCCTCCCTTGCTGACTGTGTCCCAAGCTAGGCGGGATTCATGGTGGGGGGTGTAGCGGAGAGGTGAAATGAGGTGATTGTGTAATCAGCCAAAGTCCACCCCTCTTTTTCAGGCAGTATAAAGGCAAACCACCCCAGCCGTCACCATCGATCATCCCACTGCCACCATGCTGGCCTCGGGGCTGCTCCTGGTGGCCTTGCTGGCCTGCCTGACTGTGATGGTCTTGATGTCTGTCTGGCAGCAGAGGAACAGCAAGGGAAAGCTGCCTCCGGGACCCACCCCATTGCCCTTCATTGGAAACTACCTGCAGCTGAACACAGAGCAGATGTACAACTCCATCATGAAGGTGTCCCAAGGCAGGGAGATGGGTGGCACAGGGTGGGGGCTGCCCAGCTGGCTGGGGCCTTGTGGCAGGGGATTGACCAGTGTGGACCAGAGTCTCAGGAAAGGGAGTTTTGGAGATTCATCATCAGGGTCCTAGCCAGGAAAGAAAGGATCTTGGGATGTCCAGCTCCCTGACTGTGAGAACTTGGGGACGAAGGATCCCAGTACTTGACATCTCCGTGCTGGGCCCATTCAGAGTGGGGGCTGCTCCCTCTAACCACTCCCACCCGCCTCCATCAGATCAGTGAGCGCTATGGCCCGGTGTTCACCATTCACCTGGGGCCCCGGCGGGTGGTGGTGCTGTGCGGATATGATGCCGTCAAGGAGGCTCTGGTGGACCAGGCTGAGGAGTTCAGCGGGCGAGGCGAGCAAGCCACCTTCAACTGGGTCTTCAAAGGCTATGGTGAGGGGGTGCCCAAGAGGGGGAAGGTGGCCAAGAGAACTCAATAGTCTCAGTGCCCCCAGCCTTCTCCCTGACTCTCCTGCCCCCTGGAGGCTATGGCAGAGACCCCGGTCTGGTTTTATCTCCCCATCTCCCTTCATTGTGGGCTCTCCCTGTGTGTCCCTCACCTGTCTCCAGCGTCCCTGTTCTGATTCCTCCCTGCCTCTCTCTGCCCCTTATTCTCTCTCCTCCTTCTCTCTCACTGGAATCTCCTCTTTTCCCTCTCTCTCCACCTCTGAGGACATCCCGGGTTTCTGTTTTCCAACCCTGGTCCTCTGTCTTCATTTGTCTTTTTGTCACTCTCAGCTTCTGTGCTTCTCGGTGTTTCTCCTCTCTCCGCTTCCCTCTCCCACTTCTTCCTCTGTCTTAGGATTTCATGGTATTCAAACTTCCACATCTCCAGCCTCCATCTCCTGGTAACAGTCTCTCTTCCTTCCAGACCCTCTCTGTTTCTGTCTCCGTATTTTTCTCTCTTCTTCAGCTCAGCTTAAGAATCTTTCACCATTTTTATTTCCTCCTCCCAGATCTCCCCATATCTCACTTCCCCTCCCTCCATCCTCTTCCTCCATCTCTCTCTCTCTTTCTCTCCCCCCTTCCTTCCCTTCCTCCATGGAGTGTCCCCCTATTCCTCTGTTTCTCTGGGCATCTGTCTGTCTCAACTTTCTGCTTCTCTTCTCATTCTCTTTTCTTTCTACCCAGTCTCTCTCTCTCTCTCTCTCTCTCTCTCACTCTGAGTTTGCAGCTCTCCTGGGCACTCTCGCTGAATCCATCTCTCTCGGAATCCATCTCTCTCCCACCCCACTCCCTCTCTGCTCCACCCTTGGGAAGCCCGCTGGGACTGGTCTGCTCCTGCCCCCGCCGCCCCCTGACCTCTCTCCACCCCAATGTTCACCTTCTCAGGCGTGGCGTTCAGCAACGGGGAGCGCGCCAAGCAGCTCCGGCGCTTCTCCATCGCCACCTTGCGGGACTTCGGGGTGGGCAAGCGCGGCATCGAGGAGCGCATCCAGGAGGAGGCGGATTTCCTCATCGAGGCCCTCCGGGGCACGCATGGTGAGCAGAGGGGACCCCGAGTGCGGGGGCAAGAGCAGGAAAACGCCCAGGGCTAGGGACCCGCGCGCGCGCGTTCTGCCTGGGGATGGGGACTCGGTGGGGAAAGGCCCCCGCACTTCCAGCCCTGGAGTCTGGCGCTGGGAATTTGGCTCAACAGGGCCCTGCCTCCCGGAATTCTGACTCTCCCCAGGCCTCTGAGTTGACTCTCTCCCCAACCCTCTTCTCCGGCCACATCTGCAGGCGCCAATATCGATCCCACCTTCTTCCTGAGCCGCACCGTCTGTAATGTCATCAGCTCCATTGTCTTTGGGGACCGCTTTGACTATGAGGACAAAGAGTTCCTGTCACTGCTGCGCATGATGCTGGGAAGCTTCCAGTTCACGTCAACCTCCATGGGGCAGGTAACCGGCTGCAGCCCGGCCCCTGACGCCCCTACTGCAACCTGTCAACTGCTCCCCTACCTGGAGACAGGTGCCCCAAACTCCCACCCCCCTCCAGACAGTGTCCCCTCAAAATCAGCCCCCAATATTGGACAACTGGGCAGTTGCAACAGAACCCAAGATGGATGTCCAATACCCAGTCTCCAAGAGCACCTGGATAGCTCAACAGATGCTCCCCAGAACAGAGCCTGCCGGCAGGATGCAAGCCCTCAGCTCAGCTCTCTCACCTGGGCACGTGTTCCCATCCCCAACTTACTGTAATTTGTAACAGGTGCTCCCTACCCTGTTCTGACTATTTTAACATCTGGACAAGTGACTGCCTCAACTGGCCTCCTGCATACCTGAACACCTGGTGCTGCAAAATCCAGCCCATCATAATCATTTCACATCTACACAAATGTCCCAAATTAGCCCACTGGAATATCTGGCCAAGCGCCCTCTACTTCGCCCACTTAAATACCTGAAAACATGGACAGCTGCCCTAACCAACACCCTAAACACATAAATATCTAGACAGATTATTCCCCAGACACCCAAATAAGTGTTCCCCAACCCTTTCCAATCACACACCTTACAGAGGTGCCCCTGATGCATCCCACTTGGATAGGTAAACACCTGAACAGGTATCCCCTCTACTTCAACATCTTCACCAGCCCCGCTTTAATACCTGAACACCTGAACAAAAGCCCCCAATCCAGACCCAATAAATATCTGGGTAGTTGTCTCCAACCAAGCCCATCTGAATGCCTAAATACCTAGACAGATGACACTCCCCTCATACCAGCCCCACCTGAATAGCTAAACACCTGGACAGGTGTCTTCCAACTCAACTTCACTTGAATATCTGAACACCTAGATGTGTGCTCCAATCCAGCCTCATTTGCATACCTGAAACCTGGATATATGCCTGAGTTCTTCTCACCTAAATTACTAGACCGTGGCCCTGGCATCTAACTCACGTGAAAACTTAGATATAGCTTCCCATCCAACCCCACTGAAATACCTAAACACCTGGACAGATGCCTTTAACTCAGTTCCTTCCTTGCTATGAAACAAGTCCCATTCCCATCAGCTCCTGGCCCCTGACAACTGTCCTTTCCTCCCATCCTCTCTCTGCAAACCCCAGCTCCATGAGATGTTCTCTTCGGTGATGAAACACCTGCCAGGACCACAGCAACAGGCCTTTAAGGAGCTGCAAGGGCTGGAGGACTTCATAGCCAAGAAGGTGGAGCACAACCAGCGCACGCTGGATCCCAGTTCCCCACGGGACTTCATCGACTCCTTTCTCATCCGCATGCAGGAGGTACACCCCAGCAGCCAGTGCGGGGAGATGCAAAGCCAGGCAGAGGGAAATCAGGCTGGGAGTGGGGCGGGCAGAAGACACAGGCCCATCAAATTAGCCCTCATCATAATAATCCTCACAATTGGCCAGGCGCGGTGGCTAACACCTGTAATCCCAACAATTTGGGAGGCCGAGGCAGGTGGATCAGCTGAGGTCAGGAATTCAAGACCAGCCTGGCCAACATGGTGAAACCCCCTCTCTACTAAAAATCCAAAAATTAGCTGCGTATGGTAGCGTCCAGTGGGGCAGAGGTTGCAGTGAGCCAAGATCACAGCACCACACTCCAGCTTGGGTGACAGAATGAGACCCCGTCTCAAAAAAAAAAAAAAAAAAAATTAATTATTTTTTAAAAAGTAACAAGTGAGCCTGCATGGTCGTGTGCATGTGTAGTTCCAGCTACTCAGTGAGGCTCAGGAGGCTGAGGCTGGAGGATTCCTTGAGCCCAGGAGTTCGAGTCCGGCCTGTGCAACTTAGCAACACCAAGTCAGTATAAGAAAAAAAAAAATTGACAGCTAAGTTGATAATTAAAGGACAGATGGTCAGCAAGGTAAAGAAGGTGAGAAGGAAGAGCATTTTGGGCAAAGCCAGCAGCCAGGGCAAGGGCTGGAAGCTAGAGCGAGTCTGGTAGATCTAGGGTCCCTCTTTCCACCTTTCATCTGGACCAAAGAGAGGTAGATCCAAAGGAAAAGCCCTAGAAGGGCCCTGAGGGCAAGAGGAGTGAGGTTGGTCTAAAGCCCCCTCTCCCTGCAGGAGGAGAAGAACCCCAACACGGAGTTCTACATGCAGAACCTGTTGATGACCGCGCTGAACCTCTTCATTGCAGGCACCGAGACCGTCAGCACCACCCTGCGCTACGGCTTCCTGCTGCTCATGAAGCACCCAGAGGTGGAGGGTAAGGCTGGACGGGGAGGGAAGTGGAGAACCCCAGACCCTCAAAACTCCCCTGAGCCTGGTGCAATGTCCCCACCTGTCCCAGATCCCAGGACCCTGAGACGTGCTTTGCTGTCCAGAGACAGGGCAATATTCAGCTGATAGGAATCAGCTGAGTCTCACTAGTTGGTAAAATGTTGAAAATGTCTGCAGTGATTGGTCAGTCACTCCTGTCCCAAGCCCACTGAGTGCCCTGCTACCTGCTCCTCCGGATCATCCCCTAAGTTCCTCTCTGTGCCTCCCCTGTGATTCTGGCACGGTCTGGTTAACAGGATTCTACTCCAACAATGAGAATGGCTGAGGTCTGTTATGAATGATCTACCTCTGTATCATATGTGGAGACATGTCATCCACCCCGTTTTACCTATTTGGACTATCATCCCTGCCCTGAGACCTCTAGCCACCCAAACGCTTTCCCCATCCTCCCCCAGCCAAGGTCCATGAGGAGATTGACAGAGTGATCGGCAAGAACCGGCAGCCCAAGTTTGAGGACCGGGTCAAGATGCCCTACATGGAGGCAGTGATCCATGAGATCCAAAGATTTGGAAACGTGATCCCCATGAGTTTGGCCCGCAGGGTCAACAAGGACACCAAGTTTCGGGATTTCTTCCTCCCGAAGGTGCTACCCTCCCCATCCCCCCAGACTATGGGGACTTCCAGCCCCTCTCTGTGTCCCCAACATCCCACCCCCATTAGAAGCTTTCTAGACGCTGTCCCACTCCCTCAATCAGTCCAAAAGGACTTCCCCCACCACCACATCCATTCCACCTTCCCACTTAGAGACTCCTGAGTCCTGCATCTTCCCAGACTCTTTGTATCAGGAGAATCAACCCCATGTTCCCAAACTTCCTGTCTTAAGAAACAAGAGCCCCCTTTCCATTAGGCCTTTTGCTTTAGGGACACAAGTCTCAGGTCCCCCAAACACCCGGCCTAGCAGGACATGGACCCCATGTCTCCCAAACTCCCTGTTTTGGAGATGTGAACCTTCTATCCCCCAAAGCTCCTCCCTCAGAGGTCCCCAACTCCTCCATGCCTGCCACTTCCCCTTACCTGGGGCACCCTAGTTCCCCCTCCAGCGCCTGTGTACTTTCACCAATCCCCAACCTGCCTCATCACATACACCTTCCTCCTCCCTCCCAGGGCACCGAAGTGTTCCCTATGCTGGGCTCCGTGCTGAAAGACCCCAAGTTCTTCTCCAACCCCCAGGACTTCAATCCCCAGCACTTCTTGGATGAGAAGGGGCAGTTTAAGAAGAGCGATGCTTTTGTGCCCTTTTCAATCGGTAAGAGACCACTGTTTGCCGCCAGGCCACTGCTCACACCAGCAGGTGCCTCCCTCACCCAGCTCCCCTCTGTGCTGTGTAGTCTGGTATTTCTCCAGCTTGGAAGTTCCTGTTAGAATCTACCCTTGAGCCACCAGCTGATACTTCCTTAACTACCAAGCACCCACTACCTGCGCCCAGGTAAAAGGAAAGGAAACATCTTTCCCCATATTTATTTGTCTAGGGTCACACAGCAGATTCTTCAGATCCCTAAAAAAGAGATGATGGCACAGGAGTCGTATTTTCAAGTCTATCCTGCAGGAAGGGACATCTAAACCTCCCATTGCTACACCTGGCATGGATCATCCATCTCTGATGGATGCGTGCGTGACATTATGCCTTTTTCAAAACCCATAGAAATGTACAACACAGAGTAAACCCTAATATAAACTATGGACTTTGGTCAGTAATAATATATCAATATTGGTTCACCATTGTTATATCTCTTATAGAAAGAAACTGAGGCTCAGGGAGGATTAAAGTCTCCTCTGAAAGTCTCTGAGTTCATAATATTCCACCTCTCCTCCCTGGGAGAGCCGCAGCTGGGGGTCGGTAGTGGGGCGAGGCTGCACTGAGAGTGGGCTTCACCTCCACCCCTCCCGCCTCTCCTCCTCAGGAAAGCGGAACTGTTTCGGAGAAGGCCTGGCCAGAATGGAGCTCTTTCTCTTCTTCACCACCATCATGCAGAACTTCCGCTTCAAGTCCCCCCAGTCGCCCAAGGACATCGACGTGTCCCCCAAACACGTGGGCTTTGCCACGATCCCACGAAACTACACCATGAGCTTCCTGCCCCGCTGAGTGAGGGCTGCGCTGGTGCAGGTCTGGTGGGCGGGGCCGTGGAAAGGGCGGGGCTAGGGGTGGGGCTCATGGGAGGGGCGGGGCTAAGAATGGGGACGGGATGGGGGAAAGGAAGCCGCGAGGTGGTTAGAGGGAAGAGAAGAAACAGAAGGGGCTTAGTTGACCTTGATAAGGTGCTTCCGAGCTGGGATGAGAGGAAGGGAAACCTTACATTATGCTATGAAGAGTAGTAATAATAGCAGCTCTTATTTCCTGAACAAGTACCCCCATGTCAGCTTTGTACAAAAAGCGTTTGTTCACAAAGCGTTGCACGCTCACCTCACTTAATTGCCACAAACCTCTGCGAAGGGGAAAAGCGTTCATGCCCATTTTACACGTGACAAAGCTGAGACTTAGAAAGTTGTCTATCTGATGTCTCACAAAATGTCTAAGTGCCCAGAAAATCTTTGAACACAGATCTGTGCCCATAGCCCTCTAGAAAGATTCTTAAAAAGCACCCATTCCTCACTAAAACAGCTTAGTATAGCATCACATGGCCTGAACATCCCTGTCCTGGGGCTTTTTCCAGAGACCTGGTGAGTGGCTGTCCTGCCTTCACTGCCCACTTGCCCACACTCTCACCTACTCAACATGCTTTGAATACCAGGGTGTAATCTGTGCTCACTACCAGGTGAGGCCGCTGTGGCCCATTCAGAGTCAGTCCGGGGACACAACGAGACATGAATGGACATAGTCAGTCCATTAACAATTCTTTTGCAGAGCAGAAGTTTTTAATTTTAATGACATTCTGTCAATATATCCCCTAATGAAGAAGTTGAAGGAGAGAACCACTTACAGAGAGTGATGAGAGAACTCTGGATCAGGACATACCATATGCATGTGTGTGATCATGTGCAGGTGTGCATGTGAGCATATGACTACATATTCTCCTCTGTGTATCCATGAAACACATTCCACTATGGGTTTCTGAAGGTTGGGCTCTCCTGATGGATCTGGGGTCGACTGTAAGACCCAGCTAAGAGTTTCACAGTCACTGCCCACTCTCAAAGAAGTTAGCGTATGTCCCCCTTAGAAACTCCCTTACAGCCTTCACGAAAATTAACTCAAAGTTTATTGTAGACCTAAATGAAAAATGAGTATCTATAAAACTTCTAAAAGATAATGTAGGAGAAAATCGTGATGACTTTAAGTTTGGTGATGACTTACTAGATACAACACCAAAAGAACAATGCTTGAAAGAAGCACTTGATAAGTTCTGTGTCATTAAAATTAAAAACTTCTGCTCTGCAAAAGATTTGTCAAGAGAATGAGAATACAAGCTACAGACTGGGAGAACGTATTTGCAGGGGACATACCTGATAAAGGACTTACATTCAAAATACACAAAGAACTGTTAAAACTCAACAATAGAAAACAACCCAATTAAAGAATGGGCAAGCAATCTGAGCAGACACCTCACCAAAGAAAATATACACATGGCAAATAAGCATAAGGAAAGATGCTCCATATAATATGTCAGTAGCCATTTCAAATTGAAACAGTAATGATGTACCACTACCCACCTATTAGAGTGGCTAAAATCCAAAGCTGACAACACCAAATGCTGACAAGGAGGTGGCTCAACAGAACTGTCATTCATTGATGGTGGGAATGCAAAATGGCACAGCTACTTTGGAAGACAAATTGGCGGTTTCTTGCAAAGCTAAACATATTCTTACCATGTGTGACAGCAATCATGCTCTTCAGTATTAACCTAAATAAGTTGAAAACAAATAGCCACACAAAAACTTCTGCACAGATGTTTATAGCAGCTTTACTCGTAATTCAAATCTTGTAATCAACCAAGCTGTTCTTCAACAAGTGAATGGATAAATGAACTGTGATATGTTCATACAATGAAATATGGCAGGGCGTGATGGCTCACACCTGTAATTATAGCACTCTGGGAGGCAGAGGCAGGCAGATCACTTGAGGTCAGGAATTCAAGACCAGCCTGGCCAACATGGTGAAACCCCATCTCTACCAAAAATACAAAAATTAGCCAGCCATGGTGGCATGCGCCTGCACTTCCAGCTACTTGGGAGACTGAGGTGGAAGAATTGCCTGCACCCATGAGTTACAGTGAGCTGAGATGGAGCCACTGCACTCCAGTCTGGGAGACACAGTGAGATTTTGTCTCAAAAAAAAAGAAAAAAGAAAAGAAATACTATTCGACAATAAAAAGAAATCAGGCTACAGAAAGACATGGAAGAACCTGAAATGTGTGTAGCTAAGTGAAAGAAGCCCCTCTGAAAAGGCCACATACTATATGATTCCAACTATATGACAGTCTGGAGAAATGAAACTGTGAAGACAGTACAAAGATAGTAGTTGCCAGGAGTTTAGGGAGGAAGGAGGTGTTTGTTCTTCCCTTTGCTGTGGCGAGTTCCTCCAGGCCCCAGGCAGGAAGAGAGATGCTGTCCAGGAGCCAAGGCCTTAGCAATCTACCTGGTGCTCTAGTCTATTGCAACTGAGCTGGCACCTCAGATCAATCCGTGTGATACATCATATCAACAGAATGAAGAAGAGAAACCATATGATCATCTCAGTTGATGCTGAAAGTGCATTTGATGGAATTCAACATCCCTTCATAATAAAAGCCATCAAAAAACTAGGTATAGCAGGAACATAGCTCAACATAATAAAAGCCATGAATGACAGACCCACAGCTAGAATCATATTGAATGGGGAATAACTGAAATTCCTCCTCTAAGATCTGGAATATGACAAAGATGCCCACGTTCACCACTGTTATTTGACATAGTACCAGAAGTCCTAGCTAGAGCAATTAGACAAGAGAAGGGAAAAAAAGGGCATCCAAATTGGAAAAGAAGAAGTCAAATTATCCTTGTCTGTAGATGGTATGATCCTCTATTTGGAAAAACCTAAAGGCTCCACAAAAAAACTATTAGAACTGATAAACAAATTCAGTAAAATTGCAGAATACAAAATCAACATACAAAAATCAGTAGCATTTCTATCTGCCAACAGCAAACAATTTGAAAAAGAAATTTTTAAAAATCCAGCCTGGGCAACATGTCGAAACCCCAGGTCTACTAAAAATATTTTTTAAATTAGCTGGACCTGGTGGTGTGTGCCTGTAATCCCAGCCACTTGGGAGTCTGAAGTAGGAGAATCTCTTGAGCCCAGGAGGTCTAGGCTGCTGTGAGCCAAGATCACATCACTGCACTCCAGCTCTGTATGACAGAGCAAGGCTTTATCTCAAAAAAAGGTAATCCCATTTACAATAGCTACAATACAATGAAATACCTAGGAATTAACCAAAGAAGTAAAGGATCTCTATAATGAAAACTATAAAACACTGATAAAAGAAATTGAAGAGGACACCAAAAATTGAAAAGATATTCTGTGTTCATGGACTGGAAGAAGCAATATTGTCAAAATGTTCATACTACTCAAAGCAATCTACAGATTCAATGCAATTCCCATCAAAATACCAATGACATTCTTCACAGAAATAGAAAAAAACAATTCTAAAATTTAAACAGAACCACAAAAGAGCTAGAGTAGCCAAAGCTACCCTACGCAAAAAGAACAAAATTGGAGGAATCACATTATCTGACCTCAAATCATATTATAGAGCTATAGTAACCAAAACAGCAAGATACTACCATAATAAGTTACGTAGACCAATGGAACATAATAGAGAGTCCAAAAACAACTTCATACATCTACAGTGAACTCACTTTCAACAAAGGTGCCAAGAATATTCATACATTGGGGAAATAACAGTTCCTTCAATAAATGATGCCAAGAAAACTGGACATCCATATGCAGAAGAATGAATCTAGACCCCTATTTTTGACATACGCAGAAATCAAACCAAAATGGATCATAGACTTAAATCTATGACCTCAAACATGAAACTACTAAAAGAAAACATTGAGAAAGCTCTCCAGGACATTGCGCTGGGCAAGATTTCTCGAGTAATACCCAACAAGCACAGGCAACCAAAGCAAAAACAGACAAATGGGATCACATCAAGTTAAAAAGCTTCTGCACAGCAAAGGAAACAATCAACTAAGTGAAGAGACAACCTACAGAATGGGAGAAAATATCTGCAAGTTATCCATCTGACAAAGAATTATTGACAAAAATATATAAGAATCTCAGGCCGGGCGCGGTGGCTCAAGCCTGTAATCCCAGCACTTTGGGAGGCCGAGACGGGCGGATCACGAGGTCAGGAAATCGAAACCATCCTGGCTAACACAGTGAAACCCCGTCTCTACTAAAAAATACCAAAAACTAGCCGGGCGAGGTGGCGGGCGCCTGTAGTCCCAACTACTTGGGAGGCTGAGGCAGGAGAATGGCGTAAACCCGGGAGGCGGAGCTTGCAGTGAGCTGAGATCCGGCCACTGCACTCCAGCCTGGGTGACAGAGCAAGACTCCGTCTCAAAAAAAAAAAAAAAAAAAAAAAAAAGAATCTCAGACAATAGGAAAAAATCTAATAATCCAATTTTAAAATGAGTAAAAGATCTGAATAGACATTTCTCAAAAGAAGACATACTAATGGCAAACAGGTATATGAGAAGGTGCTTGTATTAATCCATTCTCACACTGCTATCAAGAAATACCTGATGACGCAGTGGCTCATGCCTGTAATCCCAGCACTGTGGGAGGCCAAAGCAGGCAGATCACCTGAGGTCAGGAGTTCGAGACCAGCCTGGCCAACATGGTGAAACCTTGTCTCGACTAAAAATACAAAAAAATTAGCCAAGCGTGGTGGTGGGTGCCTGTAGTCCCAGCTACTTGGTAGGTTGAGGCAGGAGAATTGCTTGGACCTGGGAGGTGGAGGTTGCAGTGAGCTGAGATCGCACCACTGCACTCCGGCCTGGGGGACAGAGTGAGACTCCATCTCAAACAAAAGAAAAGAAATACCTGAGACTTGTATTAATCCGTTCTCACACTGCTATAAAGAAATACCTGAGACTGGGTAATTTATAAAGAAAAGAGTTTTAATTGGCTTACAGTTTTGTAGGCGGTATGGGAAGCATTCTGGGGAGGCCTCAAGAAACTGCCAATCATGGCAGAAAGCAAAGGGGGAGTGAGGCATCTTAGATGGCGGGAGCAGGAGCAAGAGAGAGTGAGGAGGGAAGTGCTGTACACTTTTAAACAACCAAATCTCATGAGAACTCACTCACTATCACAAGAACAGCACAAAGAGGACAGTATGAAACCATTCATGAGAAATCCAGCCACCCTCCACCAGAGCCCACCTCTAACATTGGGAGCTACAATTCAACATGAGATTTGGTGGGGACACAGATCCAAACCATATCAGTGCTCATCATAATTATCACCAGAGAAATGCAAATCAAAACTACAATGAGATGTCATCTCACCCTAGTTAAAATGACTTTTATCCAAAAGACAGGCAATAACAAATGCTGGCAAGAATGTGGATAACAGGGAACTCTCATACATATCTGTTGGTGGAAATGTAAAGCAGTACAACCACTATGGAGAACAGTTCGGAGGTTCCCCGTAAAACTAAAAATAAAATTACCATATGATCCAGCAACCCTGGTGTATACGTCCATATTACCACATGATCCAGCAATACCACTATATATATCCAAAGAAAAGAAATCAGTATGTCCAAGATATATCCACATTCCCATGTTTACTGCAGCACTATTCACAGTAGACAAGATTTGGAAACAACCTGAGTGTCCATTAACAGATAAATGGATAAAGAAAATGTGGTACATTCACACAATGGAGTATTATTCAGTCATAAAAAAGAATGAGATTCTGCATTTACAACACGGATGTGGAGGACATTATGTTAAGTGAAACAAGCCAAGCACAGGAAGACAAATGTCACATGTTCTCACTCCTACGGGGGAGCTTAAAAAAAAAAATTGAACTCATGGAGGTAGAGAGTACAATGATGGTTAGCAGAAGCTGAAAAGGGTATTGGAGAAGGGAGGATAAAAAGGAGATGGTTAATGGGTACAAAAATACAGCTATATAGAAAGAATAACATCTAGTGTTTGGTAGCACAATAGGGTGAATGTAGTTAACAATGATTTGTAGTATATTTCAAAATAACTGAGAGTGGAATTGGAATGTTCGTTCCTAATACAAAGAAATGATAAATGCCTGAAGTTATGGTTATCCCAATTTCTTTGATTCGATCATTGCAAATTGTGTGTATGTGTCAAAATATCACATGTGCTCCATAAATAGTACAACTTTTATGAAAGAAAAAGAAAAGGTTGACCGGGTGCGGTGACTCACACCTGTAATCCCAGCACTTTGGGAGGCCAAGGCAGGTAGGACCACTTGAGCTCAGGAGTTCAAGACAAGCCTTGGCAAAATGGTGAAACCCTGTCTTTACAAAAAATACAAAAATTAGCTAGGCATGGTGATGTGCACCTGTAGGCCCAGCTACTTGGGAGGCTGAGGTGGGAGGATGGCTTGAGCCTGGGAGGACAAGGCTACAGTGAGCTGTGATCGTGCCACTGCACTCCAGCCTAAATGACCGAGCGAGACTCTGTCTTTTAAAAAAAAAAAAAAAAAAGAGAGAGAGAGGTAAGGAAGGAAGGAAGGAAGGAGGGAAGCGAAAGGAATGGAAGGGAAGGGAAGAAGGAGGGAGGGAGGAAGCAAGGAAGAAAGGGAAGGAAGGAAAAAATTCTTCAACATGATACAGCAATGTTTAGTGGGTTTTACTGTGTAGGTCTTACACTAAATGGAAGCCAAATATAATGCTAGGTATGGCATTTTTTGTGTTATTGCTTATGGCATTTTTATTTTAATTTCCAAATAAAGAAGTATGATCGATTTTTTCATTTTAAAAATCTTTGTCTACCCCAAGGTCACACAGATTTTCTCCTATGCTTTCTTTTGAAGATTTCACAGTTACAGCTTTTACTTTTAAGTCTGAGTCATTATGAGTAAATTTTTAAATATAGTGTGAAATAAGAGCAAAAGAGGCCGGGCGCGGTGGCTCACGCCTGTAATCCCAGCACTTTGGGAGGCCGAGGCGGGCGGATCACAAGGTCAGGAGATCGAGACCATGGTGAAACCCCGTCTCTACTAAAAATACAAAAAATGAGCCGGGCGCGATGGCGGGCGCCTGTAGTTCCAGCTACTCGGGAGGCTGAGGCAGGAGAATGGCGTGAACCCGGGAGGCGGAGCTTGCAGTGAGCCAGGATAGTGCCACTGCACTCCAGCTTGGAAGACAGAGCGAGACTCCGTCTCAAAAAAAAAAAAAAAAAAAAGAAATAAGAGCAAAAGCATATTTTTTCCTTAAGGAAATTCAGTTATTCCAACACTTTCGTTGAAAGACTTTCTTTTCTCCCATTGAATATCTTTGGCACCTTAATCAAAAATCAGTTGATTATATAAGTGTCCGTTTCTAGACATTCTTTTCTATTTCATTGATCAGTATATGCCTACACTACTTTATTGTAAAATAAGGTGAACCCTCTGAATTTGTTACTCTTTTCTAATTACTTTGGCTAGTAGTTGTAAAAGATATACATCTTAGAATTTTTTTTTTTTTCGAGACAGAGTCTCGCTCTGTTGCCCAGGCTGGAGTGCAGTGGCACGAACTCGGGTCACTGTAATCTCGGCCTTCCAGGTTCAAATGATTCTCTTGCCTCAGCCTCCCAAGTAGCTGGGATTGCAGGTGCCCGCCACCATGCCCAGCTAATTTTTGTACTTTTAGTAGAGACAGAGTTTTGCCATGTTGGCCAGGCTGGTCTCAAACTCCTGACCTCAGGTGATCCAGCCCTGCCTCGGCCTCCCAAAGTGCTGGGATTACAGGCATGAGACACTGTGCCTGGCCACAGCTTAGAATTTTAAAATCAGCTTATTAGTTTATACCAAAACAAAAACGGCCTACCGAAATTTTGGTTGGGATTACAAATAATCTGTCGATCAATTTCAGAAGAACTGACATCTTAACAATATTAAGTCTTCTAATTCGTGGGCATGATATATCTCTTTATTTAGATATTAATTTCTCTTGTCAATGATTTGTAGTTATGCTATTGCATAACTTTTGTTAATTTTACCTTTAAGTATTTTATGTTTTCAATGGTATTATAATAAAAGGCTTTCAATATCTCTTAAAATCTTAAATCTTGGCCGTGCACAATGACTCACACCTGTAATCCCAATACTTTGAGAGGCTAAGATGGGTAGATCGCTTGAGCTCAGAAGTTTGAGCCTAACCTGGGCAACTTGGCCATGTTATAATAAATATAAAAAATACAAAAATACGAAAAATTAGCCGGGCATGGTAGTACATGCCTGTGGTCCCAGCTACTCAGGAGGATGAGGTGGGAGGATCAGTTGAGCCTGGGAGGTGGAGGCTGCAGTGAGCCAAGATCATGCCACTGCACTCCAGCCTGAGTGACAGAGAGACCTTGTCTAAAAAAAATAAATAAAAAATAACAAAATCTTAAATCCAGAGTCATATAGAATTTTATAATAAGAGATTCTTCTGTATTCTCTTTTTAAGAACTACGTTCCCCAGTGGCTGCAAATTTCTATTCTAAGAAGCTATCATTTCCTTTGATACCTATTGATCACGACAGGGAATGAAAATGGGTCCAGTGTGGTCTTGTCAATCCAGGAATTTTTCAGAGGAAGGATTTAATATTGGTTGAATGCCCAAAAATCCAGCTTACATGAGAGGAACAAAGGGAGTGTGGGTTAATCATCATAATCCCAAAACTAGCACAGAAAGTGGGCATGGCCTTAGACATCACCCAAGGTGCTGAAAGGAATTGCCTCCCAGCCACAACACACCTGCTCTTTCCTCTCCAAACCACTAATGCCCATCCCAACTCCAGATTTTTGAAAGGGTCAACTCCCACTTTCCAAAATCCTGTTTAAAGGATACTTCTGGCTGGGTGTGGTGGCTCATGCCTGTAATCGTAGCACTTTGGGAAGCCGAAGAGGGTGGATCACTTGACGTCAGGAGTTCAAAACCAGCATGGCCAACATGGCGAAACTCCATCTCTACTAAAAATACAAAAAATTAGCCGGGCATGGTGGTGCACATCTGTAATCCCAGCTACTTGGGAGGCTGAGGCAGGAGAATCGCTTGAATCCAGGAGGCAGAGGTTGCAGTGAACTGAGATGGTGACACTGCACTCCAGCCTGGGCAACACAGCAAGACTCTGTCTCAAAATAAAATAAAATATACTTCTGAGTGTGTTGCTTGTATCTGTGTGTATGGGGAGGTGTGTATGCATGTGTATGTCTGTTTCTGGGATCCTTCTAATCTCAGTAGTAGTAGCTTTTGTCTCCTTGGGATTTTATATATATGATAATATCAGCTATGAATAAAAGTTTTATTTCCTCCTTTTCAATTTGTACTGATTTCTCTTTTGTACTTTACAGCAATGGCTATATTGTTTAATATAAATGGTGAGAGCTAATATCACTGTGTTTGTTGTGTATGCAGAACCAGTCAGCCAAGAAAGTACCTGTTAAGTACGATACTTTAGACAGTTAAGAATACAAAGTATTTTTTTTCATTCATTTAGCATCCTTTTGGTATGTTTGTCTTTGAGGGAGTGGTAAGTGGGTATGGGAGCTAGTATAGAGGATTAAATGTGTAGGAAGTTATGACTTTTTATCCACTCATATATATATGGGAGAGAAAAGGCTATATTCTATTATAGAGTAATGCAATTCTTATTTTCAATTGTTTGTTTTGCATAGAAAATTTCTAAAAATTAAAATAATACTCTCCATAAACTAACATTCTTCTGCAATTTTTTTTTTTTTTTTTTTTTTTTTGAGACAGAGTTTGCTCTGTTGCCCAGGCTGGAGTGCAGTGGTATGATCATGGCTCCCTGCATCCTTGAACTCCTAGGCTCAAGTGATCCTCCCACCTCAGCCTTCTGAGTGGCTGACTGTAGGCATGTGCCACCACATCCAGCTAATTTTTTTTTTTTTTTTTTTTTTTTTTTTTTTTTTTAGACGGAGTCTTGCTCTGTGCCCCAGGCTGGAGTGCAGTGGCGCGATCTCGGCTCACTGCAAGCTCCGCCTCCCGGGTTCACGCCATTCTCCTGCCTCAGCCTCCCAAGTAGCTGGGACTACAGGCGCCCGCCACCTCGCCCGGCTAATTTTTTGTATTTTTTAGTAGAGATGGGGTTTCACCGTGTTAGCCAGGATGGTCTCGATCTCCTGACCTCGTGATCCGCCCGTCTCGGCCTCCCAAAGTGCTGGGATTACAGGCTTGAGCCACCGCGCCCGGCCTTTTTTTTTTTTTTTTGAGATGGAATTTCACTCTTGTCACCCAGGCTGGAGTGCAATGGCCTGATTTCAGCTCACTGCAACCTCCACCTCCCGGGTTCAAGTGATTCTCCTGCCTCAGCCTCCGAAGTAGCTGGGATTACATGTGCCCCACCACCACACCCAGCTAAATTTTTGTATTTTTAGTAGAGACGAGGTTTCACTATGTTGCCCAGGCTGGTCTCAAACTCCTAACCTCAGGCAATCCACTGCCCACCTTAGCCCCCCAAAGTACTGGGATTACAGGTGTGAGCCGCCACGCCAGGCCTAATGTTGCTGATTGTTTCATTTTGATTTGTTTCATTTTGTTTTGTTTTGTTTTGGTAGAGACAAGGTCTCACCATTTGCCCATGCTAGTCTCAAACTCCTGGCCTCAAGCCTTAAGCAATCCTCCCACCTCAGCCTCCCAAAGTGCTGGGACTACAGGTGCGAGCCACCGTGCCCAGCCTGCACTCTTAATTTATAGAAAGAAATAAGATAAATGAACATGTATTAGAGAATAATTCAGAAATATGTATTTCTATGCCATATGGGTCAAACCAATATATTAAACATCTTCTATTTGCATTATAAAATTACTAAATGTAACTATTCAAGGTGGTTATGAAAATATGATTATTCTAAAAGGCTACACATTTTTCTTAAATATTTATAGATAAAATTATTGTAACACTAGAACTGGGGAGGAATTTCTGTTGTTGTTTTTGTGTGTATGGGTTTTGTTTTGTTTTTGTTTTTGTTTTGCTATATCTGTAATGTTTTTAAAAGGTGATTTCTCCCCTAATTTTGAGCTGTGCAATTAATGTTTTGTTTGTTTGTTTGAGATGGAGTCTTGCTCTCTCACCCAGGCTGGAGTGCAGTGGCGTGATCTCAGTTCACTGCCTCCACCTCCTGGGTTCAAGCGACTCTCCTGCCTCAGCCTCCTGAACAGCTGGGGTTACAGGCATGTGCTAACAAGCCCAGCTAGTTTTTTGTGTGTGTATTTTTAGTAGAGATGGGGTTTCACTATGTTGGCCAGGATGGTCTCGAACCCCTGATCTCTGGTGATCTGCCCCCATCGGCCTCCCAAAGTGCTGGGATTACAGGCGTGAGCCACCGCGCCTGGCCTAAAATCTTAAAAATAATAAAAGAAATGTTTAAATGCTATTTGTGACATTAATTGAAATCCAATCAGAGCCTGCGATGTAAGATACAAATACAACCTGCTCCACTCCTAAAAATAACAAGAAAGTAATAACACTAATAACTAGCAACCCTCGTGAGTGCTTATGTAGCAGGATTTGGAGTTCTGGCCTAGTTTTGCCGAAACTCCTTATTTAATCCTAGGCCCGTCTGTGAACAACAGTTTCCTGTTTTGTGATCTGGGGGGTGGTGACAATTACTGCCCTCTCCATCAAAAATGAGATCAGATCACACAGGGTGTGAAGAACTATCAGTGGCCACAGGGAAACCAACAGTTAACATGAGCTGAATGCCTACTATGTGTCACACACTGTTTTAAGCAATTTATACTTTTCTTTTCTTTATTTTTGAGATGGAGTCTCGCTCTGTCACCTAGGCTGGAGTGTAGTGGCACAATCTCGGCTCACTGCAACCTCTGCCTCCTGGGTTCAAGCAGTTGTCCCTGCCTCAGCCTCCCAAGTAGCTGGGATTACAGGCACCTGCCACCACGCCCAGCTAATTCTTGTATTTTTTAGTAGAGACGAGGTTTTGTCATGCTGGCCAGGTTGGTCTTGAACTCCTGACCTCAGGTGATCCGCCCACCTCAGCCCCTCAAAGTGCTGGGATTACAGGCGTGAACCACCACACCCAGCTGCAATTTATACTTTTCATTTAGGATTTTTTTACTTAATCCTGACAAAAATACCAAGTGGCTGGTGGTCTTCTCACCTTCACTTTAAAAATGGCAGTCTGGCTCCAAGACACTTCCTCTCAGCCATGTGAGGCTGGAAGGCTGACATAGGCTATTTGTTGAATCACATGTCTCATCCACCGAGGTCCCTCCCAGCAGAGTCTGTGACATAAGAGAAATACTACATGCTCCAGCTCTAAAAATAACCCATTAATAGGGCCTAATAACAAACAACTTTGTTGAGTGCGTATTTTGTGCCCAATCTGAATAAGAAAGACAATAATTAACTTTTTTTTTTTTTTTGAGATGGAGTCTCACTCTGTCACCCCAGGCTGGAGTGCAATGGCGCGATCTCAGCTCACTGTAACCTCCACCTCCTTGGTTCAAGCAATTCTCCTGTCTCAGCCTCCCGAGTAGCTGAGACTACAGGTGTACAACACCACACTTGGCTAATTTTTGTATTTTTTAGTAGAGACAGGGTATCACCATATTGGTCTGGCTGGTCTTGAACTCCTGATCTTAGGTGATCCACCCGCCTCGGCCTCCCAAAGTGCTGGGATTACAGGCGTGAGCCACCACGCCCAGCCCAACTTTTTTTTTTTTTTTTTTGAGACAAGGTCTTGCTTTGTCACCCAGGCTGGAAGGCAGTGGCATGATCATAGCTCACCATAGCCAGGACATCTTGGGCTCAAGCAATCCTTCCACCTCAGCCTCCCAAGTAGCTGAGACCACAGGCTAATTTTTTTAATCTTTTATAGAGACAGGGTCTCACTACGTTGCCCAGATTGGTCTGACTCCTGGGCTCAAGCAATTCTCCTGCCTTTGCAGCGGGATAATTTAGGAATCAGAGAGACCGAAGGGTTGAGGAAGATTTATTATTATTATTTAGGTGCACCGGCCCAGTCAGATTAATATTCAAAAAGACTGAGCCCCGAACAAAGAGTCCAGTTGCCTTTTAAGCATTTCATGGGGTGGGGGGAGATCCGTGCAGGGGAAAGCATATCACAGAAGTGAGAAACAAAGACAGTTATTCAATTGAGACATGCATTACATCATTTCTTACTTTTCAAGGAACAACATGTTTTATGACTTGAGATTATCTGTCTAGTGACCTTGCAGCTGCACAGCTAGAGAAAGAGTCTTCACAATGCCTGAGAAAGGTAGAGATAAGGCTCACTAGCCACAGAAAAACAGGCAGTTAATTTTAAAGGACTCCAGCTCTTCCTCTTCCTCAGGGGGAATCGGGTTTTCTTACATACAACTGAGTTTTTGCTTACACATTCTTTAATTTGTTTTAATTCCTGTTCCACCTTGGCCTCCCAAAATGCTGGGGTTACAGGCATGAGCAACCATACCTGGCAATAGTTAACTTTTTTAAAAGTAAAAATTTTTTTTCTTAAAGTTCAAACTATCTTTAATTTTGACGTATTTATTTTGGAAAAATAAATTCTGACATTAAAACATTGTAAATGTTTCATGAATAACTTGTACAGTATATTTTTTAAATGCTTATCTGAAACTAGAGCTGCTTGCCCTTCCTCTAGTCTCTTATTTATCATGATCACTCAAAAAATAAAATAAATAATTGAGAATTGACGTGTTGGTTTTTTGGTATCAGTTACTGTGAAAGTTACTCTTGGGGGTAATATTTCATCTTTGAATCAAGCCATATCACAGATAAGACAAATGGAAACTGTCTTTATCTTGAACTGGAAAGTGGAAAATCGGCCCTGCCACTCATCAGCATGAGTGAACAGTTACAGGTGGATCCAGATGTAAAGTCAACAGGAAGCAACATTTCTCCCAAAAACATGCTGCAGCTGTAAACTGTCACAATCTTCTTTGTTGTATGACTCTTATTTTATTACTCGCTGAGAAATTTTGGTCTCTAAAATCATAGACTATCAGAAACTTGGATGTTTGAAATTATAAAGATCAGAATGAAATATCCCACTCTTGATCAAGATCCTGAAGCAGTTCTTCAAAGAATTGTAAAAGGTGGCCAGGTGTGGTGGCTCATGCCTGTAATCCCAGCACCTTGGGAGTCAGGAGTGGGTGGATCACCTGAGGCCAGGAGTTTGAGATCACCCTGGCCAACACGGTAAAACCCCATCTCTACTAAAAATACAAAAATTAGTCAGGCATGGTGGCAGGCACCTGTAATCTCAGCTACTCAGGAGGCTGAGGCAGGAAAATCACTTGAACCCAGGAGGCAGAGGTTGCTGTGAGCCGAGATGGTGACACTGCACTCCAGCCTGGGTGACAGAGTGAGACTTCGTCTCAAAAAAAAAAAAAAAAAAAGGAAGAAGAAGAAGAATTACAAAAGGAGATGAAACATGGCTTTACCAGTACAATCCTAAAGATAAAGCACAATCAAAGCAATGACTACCAAGAGGGAGAAGTGGACCAGTCAAAGCAAAAGTGGACCAGTTAAGGGCAAAGGTTAAGAGCAACTGTTTTGGGGGATGCTCAAAGCATTTTGCTTATTGACTTTATGGAGAGCCAAAGAGCAGTAACATCTGCTTATTATGAGAATGTTTTGAGAAAGTTAGCCAAAGCTTTAACAGGAAAGTGCCCAAGAAAGCTTTACCATCAAGTCCTTCTCCACCATAACAATGGTCCTGCTCATTCCTCTCATCAAATGAGGGCAATTTTACAAGAGTTTCCATGGGAAATCGTGAGGCATCCACCTTACAGTCCTAATTTGACTCCTTATGACTTCTGTTTCCCAATCTAAAAAAAAAAAAAAAAAAAAAAAACTATAAAGACATTCATTTGTCTTCAGTTAATAATGTAAAAAAGACTGCATTGATACGGTTAAATTCAAAGGACTGTCAGCTCTTTATTTTCTCAGTTTTGCACTTGCTGCCTCACCTCTCATGATTGCCTCACCAGCCACCTGCTGTCAGTTGACCAACTCCTCTTCCTTATCCCTCCCTAATTCATGTTTTCCCACACGTAATTACTTTTGTTCTCTGCTGTTTAAGCCGGGAATTCGGGAGAGATATTTCTTCCCTAACTTTAATTGATTGGAGAGATGTATATGAGACTGATCTCCTGTTCTCCTTGGCTGTAGTACCTGAATAAGGCCTTCTACCCTGGCAATAGTTGTTGTTTTTTTTTTAAGTAAACAAGAAATTGACCATCCCAGTTTTAGTTTCTTTTTTTTTTTTTTTTTTTTTTTTTTGAGACGGGGTCTCGCTCTGTCACCCAGGCTGGAGTGCAGTGGCCGGATCTCAGCTCACTGCAAGCTCCGCCTCCCGGGTTCACGCCATTCTCCTGCCTCAGCCTCCCAAGTAGCTGGGACTACAGGCGCCCGCCACCTCGCCCGGCTAGTTTTTTGTATTTTTTAGTAGAGACGGGGTTTCACCGGGTTCGCCAGGATGGTCTCAATCTCCTGACCTTGTGATCCGCCCATCTCGGCCTCCCAAAGTGCTGGGATTACAGGCTTGAGCCACCGCGCCCGGCCAACCATCCCAGTTTTAAAACTTGAGAAACTTAGATTCGTCTTATCTGAGTTCCTTTCTCAGGAAACCAATCACCAGGCCTCCCAGGTAATATCAAGGAACTGAAACTGACCAGATCACCGCTTCTGGACAAGGAGATGCCAGACAGCTCTCATGTGAACTAATAGAGCAAGAACTCACTCATCGTACCATGGGGATGACACCAAGCCGTTCATGAGGCATCTGTCCCCATGACCTGAACACGTCCCACACTAGGACTCACCTCCAACATTCGGGATCAAATTTCAACATGGAGACTTGGAGGGGACAAACACCCAAATAATATCACTATCAACACAGCCTTTCCAACCCAAAATACCTGCTGGCTCAGAAAACACCACCTAGTTTGGTATAATTCCACCCCACTCCCATATATACTGTGGCACCATCCTTACCCACCCATTGGAACATTGCCCTTGTCACATCCTTTCAACCCTTGCATGGGCTCTTTCTCCTCCCAATCTGACTGAATGGTTCTTCCATTATTCATTCAATAAGTATTTAACATGCTGTGTGTACTGCCAACTTTAATACTTGCAACAAATTTGTGAGGCAAGGATTGTTTACCCTATTTCAGAGAAAAAGAAGGCTGTCAGAGGAGGACATGAGAAGAATGTATTCAACTAGTCAGCCAGTCCACAAACACAAACGCATGCCTCGCTCGTGTCTGTGGAAGACTGGGCAATGCTGGTCACATATCACTGACCAAGATAGGACTAGACTCTCCATCTGAGTTTATTTAACCAGAGAGTGACAGCAGGCTAGGGTGGAGGAAGAACAGGGGGGCCAGAGTAAGCCCTTAACCAAACCTGCCAGATCATTAGCTTTCTGTAATGGATAACTTCTTTTTTTTAGTTTAATTTTACTATTTTATTTTATTTTATTTTATTTTATTTTATTTTATTGAGATGGGGCTGGCTCTGTCACCCAGGCTGGGGTGTAGTGGCATGATCTCAGCTCACTGCAACCTCTGTCTCCTGGGCTCAAGCTGTCCTTCCACTTCAGCCTCCCAAGTAGCTGAGACTACAGGCATGTGCCACCATGTCCAGCTAGTTTTTGTATTTTTAGTAGAGACAGAGTTCCGCCATGTTGCCCAGGCTAGTCTCAAACTCCTGGGCTCAAAGCCTCCCTGGGATTACAGGCGTGAGCCACTATGCCCGGCCCCTTCCTCCATCTGCAAAACCAAAAAACGCAAATTGGCCGGGCATGGTGGCTCACGCCTGTAAACCCAGCACTTTGGGAGGCTGAAGTGGGCAGGTCACAAGGTCAGGAGATGGAGAACATCCTGGCCAACACGGTGAAACCCCGTCTCTACTAAAACTGCAAAAATTAGCTGAGCTTGGTGGCGTGTGCCTGTGGTTTCAGCTACTCAGGAGTCTGAGGAAGGAGAATCGCTTAAACCCGGGAGGTAGAGGTTGCAGTGAGCCGAGATTGTGCCACTGCACTCCAGCCTGGCAACAGAATGAGACTCTGTCTCAGAAAAAAAGAAAAAAAAAAGAAAAAGGAAAAGAAAAGAAAACGCAAATCTTTTTTCTGAACCTTTTCCATCATTACATTATTCTTTTCATTTTTCTCTCTCTCTCTCTCTGTCTCTGTCTCTCTCTCTCTTCCTTCTCTCTCTTTCCATGGCTTGAGAAAGGTTCTGCACTTCTTAGGAATTATGATTGACTTCCTGGATGAACTGGAATAATCTTCTCATCTCAAGATTCATACCTTAGTAACATCTCCTAAGGACCTTTGCCATACAAGGTAAGCCATTCCCAAGATTGGGGTGTGTACATCTTTAAGGGTGGGGCATTATTCTCCCTACCACATCATACAACCAAGAAATACCATTATTGGTCCCATTTGTTTCTATTTCTTCAAGATTCATTCTTAGTAAATTGCATGTTTCTAAGAATGTACCCATTTCTTCTAGGTTATTCAATCTGCTGGTATGTAACTGTAGACATTTTAAGTAAAGTATGCTTATTAATGTGAAACATAATTTTCAGAAATTCTACTTGATATTGTTTGGATCTGGGCCCCTGCCCCAATCTCATGTTGAATTGTAATCTCTAATGTTGGAAGAGCGGCCTGATGGGAGGTGATTGGCTCAGGGGGGCGGATATCCCCCTTGCCGTTCTTATGACAGTGAGTCCTCATGAGATCTGGTTGTTTAAAAGTGTGTAGCAACTCCCCCTTCGCTCTCCTTCCTCCTTCTCTAGCCATATAAGATGTGCCTGCTTCCCCTTCACCTTCCACCATGATTGTAAGTTTCCTGAGGCCTCCTCAGCCATGCTTCCTGTACAGCCTGCAGAACTGTGAATCAACTAAACCTCTTTTCTTATAAATCACCCAGTCTCAGGTAGTTCTTTACAGCAATGTGAGAACAGATTAATACACTACTCCTAGGCTGGGGGCAATGGCTCACGCCTGTAATCCCAACACTTTGGGAGGCAAAGGGGGGTGGATCGCCTGAGGTCAGGAGTTCAAGACCAGCCTAGGAAACATGGTGAAACCCTGTCTCTACTAAAAATACAAAAATAAGCCAGGTGTGGTGGCGTGCACCTGTAATCTCAGCAACTTGGGAGGCTGAGACAGGAGAATTGCTTGAACTCAGCAGAGGTGGAGGTTGCAGTGAGCAGAGACCATGCCACTGTACTCCAGCCTGGGCAACAGAGTGAGACTCCATCTCAAAAAAAAAAGTCATGTCTGTTGGCCAGAAATACGAACATCCACAATAGAAAGTTACTGTCTCTCCCTCAGTTTCCAGGCCTGTAACAGTTCACAGTTTGGGAGTCTCTTGACTGAAGTAGAGGTTGGGTCCCCTTGTTTTTGCTTCAGACACCAAAGACTATCAAAGCCCTCAGAATCCAGCTGCCACAGAAGTTTGACTGTTAGTGTGCCCTCAAAATTTGTACGTTGAAGTCCTAATCCATAATGTGATGGTATTTGGAGCTGGAGCATTTGAGTAGTAATTTGGTCATAACGGTGGTGACTTCATGAATAGAATTAGTGCCCTTGTAAGAAGAGATGGGAGCCTGGCACGGTGGCTCATGCCTTTAATCCCAACACTTTGGGAGGCTGAGGCAGGAGAATCACTTGAGCCCAGGAGTTCGAGACCAACCTGAACAATTCCAATGGTGAGACTCCGTGTCTACAAAAATTTAAAAATTAGCCAGATGTGGTGGGATGTGCCTATAGTTCCAGGTACTCAGAAGGCTGAAACAAGAGGATTGCTTGAGCCTAGGAATTCGAGTTGGCCGTGAGCTATGATTGTGCCAGTGCACTCCAGCCTGGGGTGACAAGGAGAAATCTCATCTCTAAAAAAGACAGAGAGAGAGACATGAGAGAGATGATCTCTCCCTCTACCTCTCCGCCATGTGAGGATACAGCAAGAAGGTGGCTGTCTGCAAACCAGGAAGAGTGCTTTCACCAGGAACCAAATTGGCTGGCACTTTGATCTTGGTGCCCCCAAAATTGTAAGAAATAAATTTCTGGCCAGGCAAGGTGGCTTATGCCTGTAATCCTAGCACTTTGGGAGGCTCAGGCAGGTGGATCACCTGAAGCCAAGAGTTCAAGACCAGCCTGGCCAACATGGTGAAACTGCAACTCTACTAAAAATACAAAAATTAGCCAGGTGTGGTGTTGGAGGCCTGTAATACCAACTACTCAGAAGGCTGAGGCAGGAGAATCACTTGAACCCAGCGGGTAGAGGTTTTAGTGAGCCGAGATCATGCCACTGCACTCCAGCCTAGGTGACAGAGCAAGAGTCCATCTGAAACAAAACAGAAGGAAGAAATTTCTGTTGTTTAAGTCACTCATCTATGGTATGTGTTATAGCAGCAGGAGCTCACTAAGACACTAACCTTTCTAAGATCCCCAGATCCCTAGGACTCTTGGAAGACCAAGAGACCTTCAGAGCACAATAAAAGTGTCCATGACTTTAAGTCCTTTAATTCTTTCCACTACAGCAAAGAAATGGAAACATATTGGCATTTTCTGATACCCTTGGATTTCAGTTAGCTTCTTCAAGCCTGCACAGAGTTCTTCTCCTCCCTTATAGCAGGTAGTCCACAGATTCTGTAGATTCCTCCCCTCTGAAATTCCAGAGATAATCCAGTATCCATCAGAATGTCTTGAGATCCTTGGATTCCTATGGGACCATCCAGCCTCTCCAAGATCTGTGGATCCCTAGTAACCGCTCAGACTCACAAAATCTGTGAAATCCCAGAAGTTTCAGGACTTGCCTTCATTCCAGATTCCTGAGAATCCCCAGGCACACTTAGATAGCTACAATCCCTTCTGCATATGTCTCCAATATGCAGCTTCTACTAGGGCCCTGGATCCTTCAGACATCGCAATTTCCACATAAACCCGGTTCCAGGTCTTCCTCCTCTATTTCCCCAACTAAAGTCTATAAGGAGATCGCTGAATTTATAGGGCCCAGAACACAAACTTGAGGATCAACCAAGATTTCCATGAAGTCTGTTATCAAAGAAGTTCAGGGATTTTAGGACAATGAATTGCAGTGCAGAGTCTGCAAGAACACTAAAGCTGAAGATTGGCCAAGCACAGTGGCTCACACCTGTAATCCCAGCACTTTGGGAGGATGAAGCGGGTGGATCCCTGACGTCAGGAATTCAAGACCAGCCTGACCAATAGCATGAAACCCCGTTTCTACTAAAAACACAAAAATTAGCCGGGTGTAGTGGCTTGCACGCCTGTAGTCCCAACTACTCGGGAGGCTAGGACAGGAGAATTGCTTAAACCCAGGAGGAAGAGGTTGCAGTGAGCCGAGATCACGCCACTGCACTCGAGCCTGGGTAACAGTGAGACTCCATCTCAAAAAAAAAGTAAATACATAAATAAAAATTAAGCTAAAGATTTCCTCATTACCAAGGTACTAAGGTAAGGTCCCGGAATCCTCCAATCACCATGTTGCATCTTCCTCCACAGCCTAGAATCTCCATGTTCATCCCAAACTTCCTCCCTCAGGACCTCGCAACAATACGCATTTCCAAAGCCTCCTACAACAGAGGCCACCAAACTCCCATGTACAGCAAATACCCACGTCCTGACCTCAAAACCCTTTCCTAATGGACCCAAATGGCCATGTTCCCCTACGCAGTCTCACTCAAGACAGAATTAGTGTGCAGGTGTCAGCCCCTTGTGATAGACAAGCAGAGGAAGAGCAGCAGTGGATCTAAGAACGGGTGAATGTCCACCACATATCCCAATTGTGTGGGCTTGGACTCCAGGATATCATCTTCTTCCTGGACCCTTGATTTTCAAGAAAGGAATAAATATGGAGGATCAAGAGGGGAGGCACAAGGAGGACAAGGAAGATCTTAGGGACCTAGAAATAAAAACAGCAGCTTCAAGGTGTTGAGCTTCCCTGTGCCTGATGTTGTGCAAAGCACAACTTTTCATGGAGTATGCTATGCAGTCTTTAGAAATCCGTGTTAAAGGTTTTATGATCGTCCACATTTTACATGTGAGCAAACCGAGAGTCAGAACCATTAAGGTTCAACCACCGAAAGTACCTAGCACAGATGTAGTAGTCAGATCTGTTTGACTCTAGAGGCTCTGCTTTTTTTTTTTTTTTTTTTTTTTGAGACAGTCTCACTCTGTCACCCAGGCTGAGAGTGCAGTGGCACAATCTCGGCTCACTGCAACCTCTGCCTCCCGGGTTCAAGTGACTCTCCTGCCTCAGCCTCCCGAGTAGGTAGGATTATAGGCACCTACCACCACACCTGGCTAACTTTTGCATTTTTAGTAGAGATGGGGGTTTCACCATGTTGACCAGGCTGGTCTTAAACTTGTGACCTCAAGAGATCCACCCACCTCGGCCTCCCAATGTGCTGGGATTACAGGCGTGAGCCACCACGCCCGGCCAAGGCTATGCTCTTAACTACACTTATTCCCCTTCCTGCCCTTTCCCCTCAATCTGCAGACAGGGTACTAAGACCAACCGGGAAGAAATTCAAACTCCAGGGCACTTCATGTTTCATAATAAACCACAGAGCTCAAGTTTCAAACATTTTCCAATATGTGTTGGCAGCTTAGATGTCATTTGTTGACTCTTCTACCAAGGACAGGTTGGGGGAAGGTAATAAGAAGCCCTAAAGCTGTGTCTGGTTTTGTAATAAGCACGTGAGTCCATAAAACCATAAAACCAAATGCCTGCATGAGATGGTAATCGTCCACGTGCTCTCTCCCTTGGAAAGAGGCTGAAACCTTTGACTCAGCGATTCTTCAACATCAGGAATTTAGCAGATGTTCAAACCACAGTCTCTTTTTTTTTTTTTTTTTTTTTTTTTTTTTGAGACAGAGTCTCGCTCTGTCACCCAGGCTGGAGTGCAGTGGCCGGATCTCTGCTCACTGCAAGCTCCGCCTCCCGGGTTCACGCCATTCTCCTGCCTCAGCCTCCCGAGTAGCTGGGACTACAGGCGCCCGCCATCTCGCCCGGCTAGTTTTTTGTATTTTTTTTAGTAGAGACGGGGTTTCACCGTGTTAGCCAGGATGGTCTCGATCTCCTGACCTCGTGATCCGCCCATCTCGGCCTCCCAAAGTACTGGGATTACAGGCTTGAGCCACCGCGCCCGGCCCAAACCACAGTCTCTAAATCAAAACTTGAGCTATTAAGATGACTGGGTGTGAAATCATGGCCTCTTGTTTTGTTCGTTGTTTGGGGTGGGTTTTTTGGTCTTTTTGAGACAGTGTCTTCCTCTGTCACCCAGGCTGGAATGCAGTGGCGCAATTGAAATTCACTGTAGCCTTGACCCCCTGGCTCAGGCAATCCTCCCACCTCAGCCTCCCAAGCAGCTGGGACCACAAGTGCGTTCTGCCACACCCTAGTAGTAGAAAAATTTTTAAATTTTTTTTTGTAGAGATGATGTCTCACTATATGGCCCAGGCTGGTATCCACTCCCGCCTCAGCCTCCCAGAGCAATCCTTACTCTCAGTTACGGTTCGTGGAACTATAAATTGGTACGGCTTCAGAGGACAGTAATGTGAATGCTTTTGTCTAAATTAAAAAAGAGCATACTCTTGGATTCAGTTAACTCCACTTGTAGTAATGTCTCCTACGATGTACATGAAAGTGTGCAAAATCACCCAGATTCATCAAAGAACTGTTTACATACTGAAAAATGGGAAATCAAAATGTGCACCAAGATATTGGTTAAACAAATTATGATGCATTCATTTGATAGACTTTGACCATCAGAATCCCAGCAGAAAAATATGAGCGCTTAATGGAGGGACTTTTTTTTTTTTTTTTTTTGGAGACGGAGTCTCGCTCTGTCACCCAGGCTGGAGTGCAATGGCACAATCTCGGCTCACTGCAAGCTCCACCTCCCGGGTTCATGCCATTCTCTTGCCTCAGCCTCCCAAGTAGCTGGAACTACAGGCACTCGCCACCACACCCGGCTAATTTTTTGTATTTTTAGTAGAGACGGGGTTTCACCGTGTTAGCCAGGAAGGTCTCAATCTCCTGACCTCGTGATCTGCCCGCCTCGGCCTCCCAAAGTGCTGGGATTACAGGTGTGAGCCACCGCGCCTGGCCAATGGAGGGACTTTTTACAAAGTCGAGGGCAGTGTGAAGGAAACCTATAAGATGTTGAAGCACTCTATGGCTTACAATAAGGAGAAGCCATCATCGTCCCTAGGTTGAAAAGTGCAGTGAGAGGGAGCAGTATCTGAAACCGAGACTGATTGTATAGGGGTAAAAGAGAACCCCCAGCAGGAGGGCATGGTTCTGGCAGAGGAATACAACCACTGCTATCACACAGCCAAGCAAAATAATCTGACATTGCTCTTCTCTCAACCTTCCCTTGGCCAAACCCAAAAATTTTTTTAATGTAGAGGTGAAGGGACCATGGGTGGTACAGTTTATAGAGGCCGCCCTTCTAAAAGACAGGTCGGCCGGGCGCGGTGGCTCACGCCTGTAATCCCAGCACTTTGGGAGGCCGAGACGGGCAGATCACGAGGTCAGGAGATCGAGACCATCCTGGCACGGTGAAACCCCGTCTTTACTAAAAAATACAAAAAACTAGCCAGGCGAAGTGGCGGGCGCCTGTAGTCCCAGCTACTCGGGAGGCTGAGGCAGGAGAATGGCGTAAAACCCGGGAGGCGGAGCTTGCAGTGAGCCGAGATCCAGCCACTGCACTCCAGCCTGGGCGACAGAGCGAGACTCTGTCTCAAAAAAAAAAAAGACAGGCCATGGTGGAGAGTGGAGATGGTAGGGCAAATAGAATACCCACCCACCTCGGCCTCCCAAAGTGCTGGGATTACAAGCGTGAGCCACCGCGCCCGGCCTCATTATGCCCCTCTTAACCAAGTTCTAGGGTAAGGGAAAAGTTGCTTACAGGGTTGGTGTGTATCCAACACTGCACCCTCCCTTTAGAAGTAGGGGGTAGATGCCAAGGGAAACTGGAGCTATATAATGCCATCATCAAGCCTTCAGCCCTCTTCCAGGCCTGCCCCAACCGGCCTTTCCAGAACTGAAACAACAGCACGGGCACCACCTTCATCCCACCATATGCCTGGGACCTAGGGTGTCAAATTCCCCAGGACCTCCAAACACTTCCTCCTCTGCCCCTCTGGGAACAGGAATCCTGGTGCACACCCATGAACCTGTAGGGGTACCCACACCTCTACCTCCCAGACCCTTGACCTCAGGGGCTGTCCACCCAGCCTAGCCCCTGGCACCAGAGCCCTGGCCCAGCTCAATATGCCCTTGCGACCTGGCCAGGAGGTAGGTACCTAAGGCCAGTTTCTTTTTTTTTCTTTTTGAGACCAAGTCTCACTCTGTTGCCCAGGCTGGAGTACAGTGGCATGATCTCAGCTCACTACAACCTCTGCCTCCTGGGTTCAAGCGATTCTAGTGCCTTAGCCTCCTGAGTAGCTGGGACTACAGGGAGTGAAAACATGACACAGCCACTTTGGAAGCAAGTTTGGAAGTTTCTTATAAATATACACTTATCATAGGACCCAGCAGTCACACTCACAGATATATCCAGATACATGAAACATAGATCCCTATAAAGACATATGCATATACACCAAGAATAATACATATTATTTATAAACACACTCACTGACTCCTTATAGTAGCTCCATGATGAGAGAAGTGCCACCAGACCCATTTTACAGATGAGAAAACTGAGGCTCAGAGAAAGGAAGTCAGTTTGCCAAGTCACACCAAGACTAAGAGACCAATGAGGATTCAAACCGCGTCCATCTAACTCCAGATCTGGTTTTCTGGGCTGTGCTATTGTGTCCTGGGTGCTGTGTTGAAATGTGTTGTTTTGGCCAGGCATGGTGGCTCATGCCTGTAATCCTAGCACTTTGGGAGGCCAAGGTGGTGGATCACTTGAGCTCGGGAATTCGAAACCAGCCTTGGCAACATGATGAAACCCTGTCTCTACAAAAAATACAAAAACTGGGTCTGGCACAGTGGCTCATGCGTGTAATCTTAGCACTTTGGGAAGCCAAGGCGGGCGGATCACTTGAGGTCAGGAGTTCGAGACTAGCCTGGACAACATGGTGAAACCCCATCTCTACTAAAAATACAAAAAAAAAAAAAAATTGCCGGATGTGATCTCAGCTCCTTGTGAGCCTGAGGCAGGAGAATTGCTTGAACCCAGGAGGCAGAGGTTGCAGTGAACCGACATCGTGCCACTGCACTACAGCATGGGTGGTGGAGCGAGATTTCGTCTCAAAAAAAAAAGAAAGAAAGAAATGTGCTGTTCGGTATTTACTATGGTCTGTTCAGCTGTTGGACAGCCAGATGCTAGGTGTTGTGTTATTTCTGGGTGAGATTGTAGAGTTGTCAGGCGCTGCATGTGGTTTTGCGTTGTGTCATCTGCTGGCTGCCAACATTGTTGCGTTGCTGCATAGTGTGGCCTTTGTTCTGCTGCCTTCATTGTATGTGTTGTGATGTCACATCGTGCGTTCGGTGCTGTCTGCTGGGTTGCTGTGTACTAGTGTGTGTTGTGTGGCAGGATTATGGAGCTGTATGCTGGCATGATGTGTTAGTGTGTGGTTACCGTGTCTTGGGATGTTTCCGGGCTGGTTGTTAGGTCACCGAGTGTCCTGTGTTAGCATCTACTGTGATGCTATTTGCTGGGTGTTCTGTTGCCCTGTGTTGTTGTGTTCCGTGATGCCTGATGATTGCCTTGTGCTATGTTGCGTGCTGTGTGTTGTGTTGCCAAGAATAGCCGGTTCTGTGGTGGGTATTGTTGCTGTGGATGTGCTGGAGGAAGTTGTGGGTTCTGTGCTGTCTGTGGCATTGACACATGCTTTTGGGGTGTTGTTAAGCAGCATGTTGTGACCATGTGCCTGTGCTCTGCACCGCAAGACACGCTGCCATGCTTGAGTCGGATGTTGTGCAAATTAATGGTGTTGCTGCATGAGGTCCGGTTGGCTGCACATCGCGTCTTCCTGATCCATTCCATTCCCCACCCTCAGGCGAGCCCTTTGACCCCACGTTTGTGCTGAGTCACTCAGTGTCCAACATTATCTGTTCCGTGCTCTTCGCCAGCTGCTTCCACTGCGATGATGAGCGTCTGCTCACCATTATCCGCCTTATCAATGACAACTTCCAAATCATAAGCAGCCCCTGGGGCGAGGTCAGCCAACTGAGTCCAGCAGGGACGGGGTGTGGGGTCCCCAGGACCTAGGAATGGAGAGGAAACAGTGGGCGGGGAAAGGGCTGCGAATGGCCCTCCCGGGGCCCGCCCCTCCCATCTGACCCCGCCCAGAGTTACACGGCCACGCCCACTCCCCTCCGCTGAGCATTTATGGCCGCCATTCCGTCCTTCCCACTCCCCCTCAGCCCCAACCCCAACCCCGGCCTCTCCAGAACCTGGCTACCTTTGGAGACCCAGTCCCTGCCTACCTAATCCACATAGACTCCGTTCTCGCCTGAACACACTTCGTCCTCCTCCAAAACCCTCCCACTCTGGTCCCCAGTTGTACAACATCTTCCCGAGCCTCCTGGACTGGGTGCCCGGGCCGCACCAACGCATCTTCTAGAACTTCAAGCGCCTGAGAGACCTCATCGCCCACAGCGTCCACGACCAGCAGGCCTCTCTAGACCCCAGATCTCCCCGGGACTTCATCGACTGCTTCCTCACCAAGACGGCAGAGGTAATCCCTACCTGGAAATCCCACCTCTAGTCTGACCTGAAATTCTCCTGCTGCCCCGGCCTCAAACCCACAGGGACCCCAGATGGGGCAGGGTTGGGGGACCTTCTCCCTGGAGAAGCTGAAGCATCTGGCCCAGCTGGGCTGGAGCCAGGAGCCACTCACAGCCACCTCCAATTACAGCTCATTAAGAAGTCATCAAAGGAGGTGGGGCGGGGCGGGGGGGCGGGGCGGGGTGGGGGGGCGGGGCGGAGGGGGCGGGGCGGGGGCGGGGCGGGGGCGGGGGCGGGGCGGGGCGGGGGAGGGCGCGGGGGGCGCAGTTGCTCACGCTTGTAATCCCAGCAGCCGAGGCAGGAGGATCGCATGAGTCCAGGAGTTCGAGACCAGCCTGGACAATATAGTAAGACTCAGTCTGCAATACATACATACATACATAAAACATATTTAAAAACAAAAAAAACAAACACACAAGAAGTCATTCAAGCTCTATCCAAGAAGTTAATTGTAGGCCCTGCAGCTGAGATTTTCCCAGCCCTGCCCTTCTGCGTTCCCCAGGTCTCCTAGGGAAAGAAAGTTAAACCCAGCTGGGACTGAATGGGCCCCCAGCAGCAGTCCTACTGGTCTAGAGGGAAGGGGTCTCCATCCCTGGCTCACGTCCCCACCCCTCCACCAGGGCAGGAGGACCCACTGAGCCACTTCCACATGGATACCCTGCTGATGACCACACATAACCTGCTCTTTGGCGGCACCGAGACGGTGGGCACCACGCTGCGCCACGCCTTCCTGGCACTCATGAAGTACCCGAAAGTTCAAGGTGAGGCCCACCCACACAGCAGCGCGGAGGTGCCCATGTGTTCCAGCCTCACCCCAGAGCAGGGAGCCACAGCCCCGCCTCCAGCCCCGCCTCCCAGGTCTGAGATAGCCTCCTGCTGACCCCAGGAGTCCACAGCCAAACCCACAAACCCACACGGAGGCCGATCCCACCCACACAGACCATGAGGTCCACGCAGCCTGCCCGAATCCTGACCCAGATCCCACCCGCTTAGTTGTTTTTGTTTTTGTTTTGTTTTTTGGAGACGGAGTCTCGCTCTGTCACCCAGGCTGGAGTGCAGTGGTGTGATCTCGGTCGGCTCACTGCAACCTCTGCCTCCCGAGTTCAAGGGGTTCTCCTGCCTCAGTCTCTCAAGTAGCTGGGATTACAGGTGCACACAACCACATCCAGCTAATTTTTGTATGTTTAGTAGAGACAGGGTTTCACCAAGTTGGCCAGGCTGGTCTCGAACTCCTGGCCTCAAGTGATCCACTCGCCTCAGCCTCCCAAAGTGCTGGGATTACAGGCATGAGCCATTGCACCCAGCTCTGCTTAATTTTTTGTTTGTTTTTGAGACAGAGTCACTCTGTCACCCAGGCTGGAGTACAGTAGTGCAATCACAGCTCACTGCAGCTCCTTGGGCTCAAGAGATCTTCCCACCTCAGCCTTATCAATAGCTGGGAGTACAGGCGTGCACCACCACACTCAATACACTCAGCTAACTTTTTATTTTTTGTACAGACAAGGTCTAGCTGTGTTGCCCTGGCGGGTCTCCAACTCCTGGGCTCAAGCAATCCTTTCACCTCGGCCTCCCAAAGTGCTGGGGTTACAGGTGTCAGCCACTGCTCCCCACCTCCACCCCCTTAGTCTTGCCTTGTTCCGACCGTGTCCACCACTGCATAGATCCACCTCCGGCTTCAGAGCCCAGCTAACAGTCCTCCCAGAGCCCTGCCCCAGAGCCCCAGCCACACACCTGCCAGGGAACCCTACTTCTCCCACACGGCCTGGCCCACACACACAGCTCTGTCTGCTATTCCACCTCCCCAAGCTCCACCTCTGGGTATATCCCCTGCTCTGCCCCTGATCTCCAGCCCTCCTGCACAGTTCACCCACTCGATCCACTGTCCAGCCAGCAGGGTCCCAAAACTGCTCCTGAAATCCCATCAGGTCCTGATTCCAGGACTCCCGGAAGCCCCGCCCACACAACCCAATGCCCAGGGCCTTGCACAAGCCAACCTTTTGCCCTCACTGACGCACTTCCTCCCAGGCCCTGGCTAATTATTATTCCCCCCCCTTTTTTTTTTTATTTTAAGACGGAGTCTTGCCCGGCGCGGTGGCTGAAGCCTGTAATCCCGGCACTTTGGGAGGCTGAGACGGGCAGATCACGAGGTCAGGAGATCAAGACCATCCTGGCTAACACGGTGAAACCCCGTCTCTACTAAAAAGAATACAAAAAACTAGCCGGGCGAGGTGGCGGGCGCCTGTAGTCCCAGCTGCTTGGGAGGCTGAGGCAGGAGAATGGCGTGAACCCGGGAGGCGGAGCTTGCAGTGAGCCCAGATCACGCCACTGCACTCCAGCCTGGGCGACAGAGTGAGACTCCATCTCAAAAAAAAAAAAAAAAAGACGGAGTCTCGCTCTGTCGCCCAGGCTGCAGTGCAGTGGCCCGATGCCGGCTCACTGCAACCTCTGCCTCCCGGGTTCAAGCGATTCTCCTGCCTCCACCTCCCAAGTAGCTGGGACCATAGGTGTGCGCCACCATGCCCAGCTAATTTTTCTATTTTGTTTTAGAGACGGGGTTTCACCATGTTGCCCAGGCTTGTCTCTGACAGGGGCCAGCCCCTCCACACCTGTGGGTATTTCACGTCAGGCGAGACGAGAGGCGGAGAAAAGAAATAAGGCACAGAGACAAAGTATAGAGAAAGAACAGTGGGCCCAGGGGACCGGCATTCAGCATACGGAGGACCCGCACCGGCCCCAGTCTCTGAATTCCCTCAGTATTTATTGATTACTATTTTCACTATCTCGGCTAAAGGAATGCAGCAAGAGAACAGGGTGATAGTGGGGAAAAGGTCAGCAGGAAAACATGTGAGCAAAGGAATCTGGGTTACATATAAATTCAAGGGAAGGTACTGTGCCCGGATGTGTGCCTAAGCCAGGTTTATGCTTCTCTCCATCCAGACGTCTCAGTGTAGCAAAGAGTAACCGAGCAGCATTGCCGCCAGCATATCTCGCCTCCAGCCACAGGGCGGTTTTCTCCTATCTCAGAATAGAATGAATGTATGATCAGGTTTTACACCGAGATATTCTGTTCCCAGGGATATGCAGGAGTCAGAGGCCTTCCTCTTATCTCAACCGCAAGAGGCTTCCTCAGCACAAACCCTTCATGTGTGTCAGGCTGGGGGACGGTCAGGTCTTTCCCTTCCCATGAGGCCATATCTCAGGCTGTCTCAGTGGGGGGAACCTTGGACAATACCCAGGCTTTCTTGGGCAGAGGTCCCTGTGGCTTTCCGCAGAGCATTGTGTCCTGGTTAATCGAGAACGGAGAATGGCGATGACTTTACCAAGCATACTGCCGGCAAACATATTGTTAACAAGTCACATCCTGCACAGTCCTAGATCCCTTAAACCTTGATTCCATACAGCACGTGTTTCTGTGAGCACAGGGTTGGAGTTAAAGTTACAGATCAACAGCATCTCAAGGCAAAACAATTTTCTTAGTACAGATCAAAATGGAACTTCTTATGTCTTCCTTTTCTACATAGACACAGTAACAGTCTGATCTCTCTTTTCTCTACATATCCCCCTTTTCTTTTTGACAAAACCGCCATCGTCATTATGGCCCTTTCTCGCTGGTCACTGTCTCTTCGGAGCTGCTGGATACACCTGTAGACTAACAACAGACAGAACAGGCATACAAGGATTAATATGAAATTTACAATAGTGGAACTTCTGATGATTTTAACCCAACTGACCGGGTTAAGATTGGCAAGCCATCAGCAGTGTTCACGATTACCTCAGTTCCTGGCACCACATTTAAATGGACTTTTGATGCCTCAAAAATGTATTCTTTTAATTTTGAAAAGTCTAAAGTAAGATTATCTTCTCTTCCTTGTAGGTGGTGTCTAACCATGTCCCGGTAATGCTCAGACTCATTATAGGCTTGGGGTGTAATACAAAAATCTGACGTATTCCAGTCACACTGTAACTGAAAATGATGTTCCAAGCTCATGAGCCTATCTTTCATCCAAATGACAGTTTGTCTAAGATCATTAATTTGGTTTGCCAATTTTTGATCTATTGGGTCTGAGATTTTCACAATTTTGAGAATTATTTGGCCAATCATGGACATATTTTGCAGTTTGAACAGAGGATTGTAAAACAATTCCAGTAGCCGCAGCAGTAGCTGTCACTGCAATAAGGCCCATAATCACTGCAATCAAAGTAAAAATGAATCTTTTGGATCTAGTTAGAATTCCTTTTAATACTTCCATTAAAATATGGATGAATGGCGAGGCCTCCCACGGTTGGTCCATGGACACAGGATCCACACGCCCTCTCTTGCTCTCACTAGTAGAATATGGTGCTGCAATTAAAAGTGGAATCAATGCAAGGAAAAAAATCTACAATTTTCACAGGTTATAGTTTGGGAATCTGGTTGATAACTATGTTTCCTACAACTAGCATATAAGGGGGTTTTATACAACTTTGCGAAGAAATTGTCAGACTGGAATTTAGGTTGATAGTATAATATGGCTTACGATCTCTTGTTCCTATAGCTTGATTTCCAGACCAAATTCTAATGTGGTGCAAGGCCACAGTAAACTTCCATAATTCTGGATGTTCAGGACCAGTCACAGGACTAACTTTGGTTGAGGTGATGAAATTCCCTTTTCACCCCATTTCCATGGATAGGGTGATTCAAACCTTCTATAAATCTGTCCAGTGTTTCAGTTAAATCACTATCATAGGCCGGATTAATGGGCAAGATAGATGGGGCCTGTGAATATGAGTGAGTCTGGCCCGTACAATTATGATATAATTGGCCTCGAGGGCCATCAGTAAACACCATCAGAACATTTTCTTTTTTTTTTTTTTTTTTTTTTTTGAGACGGAGTCTCGCTCTGTCACCCAGGCTGGAGTGCAGTGGCCGGATCTCAGCTCAGTGCAAGCTCTGCCTCCCGGCTTCACGCCATTCTCCTGCCTCAGCCTCCCGAGTAGCTGGGACTACAGGCGCCTGCCACCTCGCCCGGCTAAGTTTTTGTATTTTTAGTAGAGACGGGGTTTCACTGTGTTACCCAGGATGGTCTCGATCTCCTGACCTTGTGATCCGCCCGTCTCGGCCTCCCAAAGTGCTGGGATTACAGGCTTGAGCCACCACGCCCGGCCAGAACATTTTCTAAAGGTTTACATTTGGCAATTTTAGGTAAAATCCAAGTAGTCAATTTAAAAACTGGAAGATTTTTGGTTTTGGGTATTGATTGTCAATAATTCCCACAAAATCAGTAAGACCAATCTGCCAAGCACCAGAATTGATAAAGGCTTGTCTAACCTGTTCTTGTTTAAAGGAACGATGATTTTGTCTGGGTCACTTCCACACAATTTTATTATTTGTAGTTTTGCCTGACCAATTAATGTAGTTATTTGATCCAAGCACAATATAAAGTCTTAATTGTACTGTGAGGAAGGACAACCACTCCACAGGATCAGTATTTGAACAATGATGCCTGTTGGAGGATGTGCAGTAGCAAAAATCAAAAGTTGGAGTGGGGCCAAGGATTTACTTATGCTGATTGAATTTTTTCTTTAACTAATTAAATTTCTTTAGTTGCCTCTGGAGTTAATGTTCTTTTACTGTTTAATTCCGGGTCCTCTCTTAAGATAGAGAACAAATTTGACATGGCATAAGTAGGGATGCCTAGAGTTGGCCGAATCCAGATTAATATCTCCTAGCAGCTTTTGAAGTCATTTCATGTTTTTAATGTGTCTTTTCTTATTTATATTTTTGGTGGTTTAATTTTCTTTTCCTCTACCTGCATTCCCAAGTAATGGAAAGGAGTAGAGGCTTGAATCTTATCAGATGCTATTGTCCGTTCTGCGTTGGCAACCTCTGTCTACAGAAATGTGTAACAGTCAATTAATTTGTCTCTCGTTTCTGCAGCACATAAAGTATCATCAACATAATGAATGATGTAACAGTCTGAAAACTTATCTCTAACTGGTTGAAGAGCTTGAGCTACAAAAGTCTGACAAATAGTTGGACTATTAAGCGTTCCCTGAGGTAACACTTTCCACTGAAACCTGGTGGCTGGTTCTTTATTATTTATGGCCGGTATAGTAAAGGCAAAACTTTCAAAATCATGTTTTGCCAGAGGAATGGTAAAAAAGCAATCCTTCAGATCAATCTTTTTTTTTTTTTTTTTGAGATGGAGTCTCGCTCTGTTGCCCAAGCTGGACTGCAGTGGCACAATCTCGGCTCACTGCAAGCTCCGCCTCCCGGATTCACACCATTCTCCTGCCTCAGCCTCCCTAGTAGCTGGGACTACAGGTGCCCGCCACCACACCCGGCTAATTTTTTGTATTTTTAGTAGAGAGGGGTTTCACCGTGTTAGCCAGAATAATCTAGATCTCCTGACCTCGTGATCTGCCCGCCTCAGCCTCCCAAAGTGCTGGGATTACGGATGTGAGCCACCACACCCAGACTCAGATCAATTATAATTAAAGGCCAGTCTTTGGGGATCATGGCCAGAGAGGGCAACCCGGGTTGGAGAGCCCCCATGAGTTGAACTACAGCATTAACAGCTCTTAAGTCGGTCCGCATGCGCCATGTGCTGGATTTGTTTTGAATTTCAAACACTGGAGAATTTTAAGGAGAGAAAGTGGGTGAAACATGCCCTTTTTTAAATAGTTCTTTTAATTATTTTATGTAGCGCCCCCAACTTTTTCTTAGGGAGCAGCCACTGTTCAACCCAGACAGGACACTGCCGGGTGAGTCTGAATTGCTCTTTTACCATAATGAACTGCAGGTTGTGCAATAATGGGCGCAGTGAGCCAAGTCGCAGCGAGCGGGGTTTCGGGCTCCCTCCCCCAGCTTTCACTCCACTGAGGAGGAGGTGGCCATTGTGGTTTTAGCACTGATGGCCCCAATGGTTCTGGATCTTCTCCTCTCAATTTTAATGTTTCAGGATATTACCTCCTGTAATTGATTGTAGTCAACATTTTGAGTTGACCCAGCCTTTACAGACTCTGCTACATATTTACAATGTGAACTTTCCGGGATTTTGTCCCTGCCTCTTCTTCAGAATCTATTATACAGCTTTCAGGGGCATCAGAAATTGAAATGCTATCTTCTCTTCTTTGAAATAGCGTAATTAGATTTTCTATAGAAGCTCTAATTCCCCCTCTTCTTAAAAGAATTTTAATAAAGCTGAGATAAGAGGCATATTTACTTTCAGTTTGTCCCATTGTTACCCTGGGTTCCTCCAAGCGCACAAGCTTACTGCAAGGCTGACCACGGACGTACTCGGGAATCTCTCATCCACTTGTCCTCAATGCTCATTTTCTTAGCGTACCCTCACCTTAAAGAAAGGCACCATGTGAAGGGGGCCAGCCCCTCCACACCTGTGGGTATTTTTCGTCAGGCGGGATGAGAGACGGAGAAAAGAAATAAGGCACAGAGACAAAGTATAGAGAAAGAACAGTGGGGTCCAAGGGACTGGTGCCATACAGAGGACCCGCACCGGCCCCAGTCTCTGAGTTCCCTCAGTATTTATTGTTTAGTAATTTCACTATCTCGGCTAAGGGAATGCGGCAGGAGAGCAGGGTCATAGAGGGGAGAAGGTCAGCAGGAAAACATGTGAGCAAAGGAATCTGGGTTACAAATAAGTTCAAGGGAAGGTACTGTGCCCGGATGTGTGCGTAAGCCAGATTTATGCTTCTCTCTGCCCAAACGTCTCAGTGTAGCAAAGAGTAACCGAGCAGCATTGCCGCCAGCATATCGCCTCCAGCCACAGGGCAGTTTTCTCCTATCTCGGAATACGATTGGGTTTTACACTGAGACATTCTGTTCCCAGAGACATGCAGGAGTCAGAGGCCTTCCTCTTATCTCAACCACAAGAAGCCTCCCTCTTTTACTAATCCTCCTCAGCACAGACCCTTTATGGGTGTCGGACTGGGGGACAGTCAGGTCTTTCCCTTTCCATGAGGCCATATCTCAGGCTGTCTCAATGAGGGGAAACCTTGGACAATACCCAGGCTTTCTTGGGCAGAGGTCCCTGTGGCTTTCCACCATTCATTGTGGCCCTGGTTAATCGAAAATGGAGAATGGCGATGACTTTTACCAAGCATACTGCCTGTAAACATATTGCTAACAAGGCACATCCTGCACAGTCCTAGATCCCTTAAACCTTGATTCCATACAGCACATGTTTCTGTGAGCACAGGGTTGGGGCTAAAGTCACAGGTTAACAGCATCTCAAGGCAAAACAATTTTCTTAGTACAGATCAAAATGGAACTTCTTATGTCTTCCTTTTCTACATAGACACAGTAACATTCTGATCTCTCTTTCTTTTCCCTAGAATCTCAAACTCCTGGGCTCAAGGGATCCGTCCGCCTGGGCCTCCCAAGTTCTGGGATTACAGGCATGAGCCACCCAGCGGGCCAGCTCTAGCTAATTCTCACATGCGCCCCAAGTGGCGCCCCGCGCTTGGAGGCTTTGACTAGACCCCTCCCCACACAAGCACACACCTCTTCCCAGCCTGGTTGCCCTGTTGCGCCTCTGATATCCTTGACCCCTCCTCCCCCACCCCTTCCAGCCCGCATGCAGGAGGAGATCGACCTCGCAGTGGGAGGCGCCCGACTGCCAGCGGCGCTGGAGGACCGCAGTACCATGCCTTACACAGACCCGGTGATCCACCAGGTGCAGCGCTTTGCAGACATCATCCCCATGAACTTGCCGCACCGCCTCACTCGGGACACAGCCTTTCCTGGCTTGCTGATACCCAAGGTATGCTAGGCCTGGCAAATGACATCAGGCAACCTAAGAGGAAGCATCGCAGGCTCTTGCAACTCGCAAGGAGTATCCCAGGCACTAGCAATCAACACCCCAGGCCTTAGCAACTGGCATCCCAAGCCCTAGCTACAGACATCTCAGACCCTTAAATCCAGAAGCTGGGGCCTTTCCCAGAACCCCATCTCATATCATAGTGGACTAGACCCATGACAAATCCCCTTCCTAGAAACCCTCCCTGGAAGCCCTGGGGTCTGGAACTTCATCTTGAGGATCCCCTGTGCCTAAACGCTATTCTCAGGGACCCCTCCTTTTTCCAGAAACCCCATATCTGCTCCCACAAAGGATGGGGGTTTCCCACATCCCTGCCAAAGTCCCCAATAACACAGCATATAGCACCCATCACTTGGAATCCTAGATACACACACTTCTCTGGCCCCTGATTGAGTCCTATACCCCACCCACCCACCCCTTATCAAGTCCCCGGGACACCCAGCCCGATAAAATGGAAACTAGTTTGGGAGCCTCCCAGCCCTCCTACACTGCTAACTCCACCTCCTCACCCACACAGGGCACCGATATCATCACCCTCCTTAACACCGTCCACTACGGCCCCAGCCAGTTCCTGACACCCCAGGAGTTCAACCCCAAGCATTTTTGGATGCCAATCAGTCCTTCAAGAAGAGCCCAGCCTTTATGCCCTTCTCAGCTGGTAAGGGCAGGAAGCAGAGTCTTTCTGGCCCAATTTCTACCGACATTCCTCATCCTAATTCCACCTGCCAAATCCTCTCACTCCTTCCTTCCACCCAGTCTCAGCTTTGGATGTACAGACATTCATTCCTCCTCTCAACTCTGCTCCTATAAGCAAGTAGTGACTAAAATCCTCGTGAAGCGAGGTAGGGAGGTTGATTAATAATTTAACTTGGGGCTGGGCACAGTGGCTCACACCTGTAATCCCAGCACTTTGGGAGGCTGAGGTGGGCGGATCACCTGAGGTCAGGAGTTCGAGACCAGCCTGACCAATATGGTGAAACCCCGTCTCTACTTAAAATACAAAAATTAGCTGGGTGTGGTGGTGGGCACCTGCAGTCCCAACTACTCCGGAAGCTGAGACAGGAAAATCGCTTAAACCCGGGAGGCGGAGGTTGCAGTAAGCCGAGATTGCACCATTGTACTCCAGCCTGGGTGACAGAGCGAGACTCTGTCTCAAAAAAAAATAATGATAATAATTTAACAGCCAGGAGCGGTTGCTCACGCCTATAATCCCAGCCCTTTGGGAGATCTAGACGGGCAGGTCACCTGAGGTCAGGAGTTCAAGATTAGCCTGACCAACATGGTGAAACCCTGTCTCTACTAAAAATACAAAATTCACCAGGAAGGCACACCTGTAATCCCAGCATTTTGGGAGGCCAAGGCAGGCAGATCACGAGGTCAGAAGATCGAGACCATCCTGCTTAACACGGTGAAACACCGTCTCTACTAAAAATACAAAAAACATTAGCCAGGTGTGGTGGCAGGCACCTGTAGTCCCAGCTACTCGGGAGGCTGAGGCAGGAGAATGGCGTGAACTCAGGAGGCAGAGCTTGCAGTGAGGGGAGATAGTGCCACTGCACTCCAGCCTGGGTGACAGAGCGAGACTCCATCTCAAAACAAAAACAAAAACAAATTAGCCAGGAAATGGTGGCACATGCCTGTAATCCCAGATATTCTGGAGGCTGAGACAGGAGAATCACTTCAACCCAGGAGGCAGAGGTTGCTGTGGGCCAAGATTGTGCCATTGCACTCCAGCCTGGGCAACAAGAGCAAAACTCCATCTCAAAAAAATAAATAATTATTATAAGAATTATTTAACTTGGGCCAGGCACATCAGCTCACACCTGTAATCCCAGTACTTTGGGAGGCTGAGGCGGGAGGATCACTTGAGGCCAGGAGTTCAAGACCAGCCTGGACAACATAGCAAGATCCTTTGTCTACTGAAAATGTTAAAATTACCTGGGTGTGGTGGCGGGCATCTGCAGTCCCAGCTACTTGGGAGGCTGAGGTGGGATTATCGCTTGAGCTCAGGAGGTTGAGGTTACACTGAGTATGATCACGCCACTGCACTCCAGTCTGGGTAACAGAGCGAGATCCTTTCTCTACAATAAAAAATACTGACTAGCCAAAACTAAAAAATATATAAAATGTTTAAAAGAAAAAAAAATAATAATTGAACTTGGGAGAGGTCATTGTCTACCTCTCCACTGGGTGGCGCAGTTGAGGTGGTTCTGGGGGGGGGGGTTGGTTTGTTTGTTGTTTTTTGGGTTTTTTCTGGCTTTCCTCTTCACTCTGCTGAAAAATACTTCCCTCTTTACTCAGTGGCAGGAAAAGAAAAAACAAAAAACTGGCATAATAATAGGTAACTTACCATGTTGCCTACTATGCATCAAGTGCTGGCTGTACAAGAGCCCAGCTAAGAGCTTATGTTTTCCTCTGGGAATGTGCAGCCCAGATTCCAGCAGGGTTTGCATCCAATCTGTCACCCCCTAGCTGTGTTGCCTTGGGTATGTTACTTCACTTCTCTGTGCCTCAATGTCCACATCTATAAAATGGAGATATACTAAGGCCTGCCTCTTGCAGTTGTTAGAATGGTGATCTAACGCTTAGAGTAGTGCATGGTAAGCTACTTATAACGTCACTGCTTTCTCTGTGTTTACCATTCACAGCAGCCTCATGAGGCACTATTACTATCCCTCCTTTTATTTTCATTTCTGAGACAGGGTCTTGCTGTCATCCAGGCTGGAGGGCAGTGGTGCAATCATGGCTCACTGCAGCCTTGATCTCCTGGGCCCAAGTGATCCTCTCGCCTCAGCCTCCCAAGCAGCTGGGACTGCACGCATGTGCCACCTTGCACATTAAAAAAAAATATATATATATATATTTAGAGACGGGATCTTGCTGTGTTGCCCAGGCTGCTCTCAAACTCCTGGGCTCAAGAGATTCTCTTCCCTCGACCTCCGAAAGTGCTGGGATTACAGGCCTAAGCCAGCGCGCCCAGCCTTCATAGCCCCATTTTAAATACCCAGAAAGTGTGGTTTGTCCAGGATCACAAAACTAGTAGTGACAGGGCCGGGATTCGAACCCAAGCAGCCCGGGTCATTCCACTCCACAGTTTAAAGTATCTTTCCCAGATCTTCAGATGGGTGAATCTGTGACGTCCCCAGCTGTTGTCTTCCTTTCCTCTTATGTTTTCCTCTGGGAATGTGGGGTTGCAGCCTCTAACTTCATCTTATCTCACTGCCCCTCCCCACCCTGCCACCCCCACAGGGCGCCGTCTGTGCCTGGGCGAGTCGCTGGCGCGCATGGAGCTCTTTCTGTACCTCACCGCCATCCTGCAGAGCTTCTCGCTGCAGCCGCTGGGTGCGCCCGAGGACATCGACCTGACCCGGCTCAGCTCAGGTCCTGGCAATTTGCCGCGGCCTTTCCAGCTGTGCCTGCTCCCGTGCTAATGCCCCGGCCTTTCCAGATTAGCCTGTGGGTGATGAGGCCCGCCCATGCGGGTTGCTCCGTCTCCTTCTTGGTCCACGGTCTGCCCCTGTCCCTCTGGCAGCACGCTGTCTTCCCTGCACGCTGTGCCTGCCGCGTGCCCATCCCCCATCCCTCCAATCTGTACCCGGTCTGCAGGGCAGAGGCAGATGTGTGGAAA